>NC_069799.1:28126063-28437265 GCF_027406575.1 Nycticebus coucang | reverse complement strand
CCACAGGACTCCTAGAAGTCATGAAAAAATACAGTAATGTTTCAGGATATAAAATCAATGTCCACAAGTCAGTAGCCTTTGTATATACCAATAACAGTCATGATGAGAAGGTAATTAAGGACACAACTCCCTTCAACATAGTCTCAAAGAAAATGAAATACCTAGGAATACACCTAAAGAAGGAGGTGAAGGACCTCTATAAAGAAAACTATGAAATACTCAGAACAGAAATAGCAGAGGATATTAACAAATGGAAGAACATACCATGCTCATGGATGGGAATGATCAACATTGTTAAAATGTCTATACTTCCTAAAGCAATCTACCTATTCAATGCCATTCCTATCAAAATACCAACATCATACTTTCAAGATTTGGAAAAAATGATTCTGCATTTTGTATGGAACCAGAAAAAACCCCGTATAGCTAAGGCAGTTCTCTGTAACAAAAATAAAGCTGGGGGAATCAGCATACCAGATTTTAGTCTGTACTACAAAGCCATAGTGCTCTAGACAGCATGGTACTGGCACAAAAACAGAGACATAGACACTTGGAATCAAATTGAAAACCCAGAAATGAAACTAACATTTTACAACCACCTAATCTTTGATAAACCAAACAAGAACATACCTTGGGGGAAAGACTCCCTATTCAATAAATGGTGTTGGGAGAACTGGATGACTACATGTAAAAGACTGAAACTGGACCCACACCTTTCCCCACTCACAAAAATTGATTCAAGATGGATAAAGGACTTAAACTTAAGGCATGAAACAATAAAAATCCTCCAAGAAAGCATAGGAAAAACACTGGAAGATATTGGCCTGGGGAAAGACTTCATGAAGAAGACTGCCATGGCAATTGTAACAACAACAAAAATCAACAAATGGGACTTCATTAAACTGAAAAGCTTCTGTACAGCTAAGGAGACAATAACCAAAGCAAAGAGACAACCTGCACAATGGGAAAGGATATTTGCATATTTTCAATCAGACAAAAGCTTGATAACTAGGATCTATAGAGAACTCAAATTAATCCACATGAAAAATGCCAACAATCCCTTATATCAATGGGCAAGAGACATGAATAGAACTTTCTCTAAAGACGACAGATGAATGGCTAGCAAACACATGAAAAAATGTTCATCATCTCTATATATTAGAGAAATGCAAATCAAAACAACCCTGAGATATCATCTAACCCCAGTGAGAATGGCCCACATCACAAAATCTCAAAACTGCAGATGCTGGCGTGGATGTGGAGAGAAGGGAACACTTTTACACTGCTGGTGGGACTGCAAACTAGTACAACCTTTCTGGAAGGAAGTATGGAGAAACCTCAAAGCACTCAAGCTAGACCTCCCATTCGATCCTGCATTCCCATTACTGCGCATCTACCCAGAAGGAAATAAATCCTTTCATCATAAGGACACTTTTACTAGACTGTTTATTGCAGCTCAATTTACAATCGCCAAAATGTGGAAACAGCCTAAATGCCCACCAACCCAGGAATGGATTAACAAGCTGTGGTATATGTATACCATGGAATACTATTCAGCCATTAAAAAAATGGAGACTTTACATCCTTGATATTAACCTGGATGGACGTGGAAGACAGTATTCTTAGTAAAGCATCACAAGAATGGAGAAGCATGAATCCTATGTACTCAATTTTGATATGAGGACAATTAATGACAATTATGGTTATGGGGGGGGGAAGAGAAGGAGGGAAGGAGGGAGGTGGGTGGGGCCTTGGTGTGTGTCACACTTTATGGGGGCAAGACAGGATTGCAAGAGGGACTTTACCTAACAATTGCAATCAATATAACCTGGCTTATTGTACCCTCAATGAATCCCCAACAATAAAAAAAAAAATAAAAAAAAAAGAAATTATTCTGCTAAGTGAGTTAAATCAGACACAAAGGAACAGATATTGTAGGATTCCACTTACATAAGATACCTAGAATAGGCAATTCATAGAGACAGAAAGTAGAATAGGGTTTGCCATGGGCTGGGGAGAGGAGGAGTTGGGGGCAATTTTTTAATGGGCACAGAGCTTCAGTTTGGGAAGATGAAAAAGTCCTGGAAACAGATAGTGGTGATGAGTTTACAGGGTTGTGAATGTACCTAATGCCATTGAACTGTGAACTGTATTATTTAACAATGGTTAAAATGATCAATTTTATGCTATGTGTATTTTACCACAATAAAAAGTTATACGAAAAAAAAAAAGAAGCATAGGATATTTGCATATTTTGAATCAGACATAAGCTTTATAACTAGGATCTATAGAGAACTCAAATTAATCCACATGAAAAAAGCCAACAATCCCATATATTAATGGGCAAGAGACATGAATAGAACCTTCTCTAAAGAAGACAGACAAAGGGCTAACAAACATCTGAAAAAATGCTCATCATCCCTATTTCTTAGAGAAATGCAAATCAAAACCAACCCAAGATACCATCTAACCCCAGGGGGAATGACCCACATCACAAAATCTCAAAACTGCAGATGCTGGCATGGATGTGGTAACTTTTATACTGCTGGTGGGACTGCAAACTAATACAACCTTTTTGGAAGGAAGTATGGAGAACCCTCAAAGAACTCAAGCTAAACCTCCCATTTGATCCTGCAATCCCATTACTGGGCATCTACCCAGAAGGAAAAAAATCCTTTTATCTTAAGAACACTTGCACTAGACTATTTATTGCAGCTCAATTTACACTCGCCAAAATGTGGAACATCCTAAATGCCCACCAACCCAGGAATGGATTAACAACCTGTGGTATATGTACACCATGGCATACTATTCAGCCATTAAAAAAAAATGGAAACTTTACAGCCTCTGTATTAACATGGATGGAAATGGAACACATTGTTCTTAGTAAAGCATCACAAGAATAGAAAAAAAAAAAAAAAAAGAAAGAAAATGTGCCAAACAGTCTAAAAAACCAGTGTATGGTGCCCCATGATGGCATTAATGTACACAGCTATGATTTAATTAAAAAATAAAAGAGAGAGAGTTGCTGGTGGGTTAAGTGAGAAGACACACATGCATGCATAGACCTGTGAGTGGCTGACAGGTTCAAATGCAGAGTAAAGTTGTTATTTAAATTAGCAGATAGCAAGTAATTAACAGCACTGTTATTGTCATCTTCTTTCAGCGCTATCTATACCAGCAGCAGCAGCGTGGAAGACTGGGGAATGTCTCAAAAAACATGGCACTGGAAGAGGGTCAGGGCTGAGGCAGGCAAGTCTGGCTCAAGAACACTACACACCCTGAGCTGCTCAGCCACGGATCCAGAACCACTGCTACAGCCACCGTCAGAGCTCCAAACCCTCCATGCACTTTCCCTGTAACTTCTCAGACATGGGAGAAACCTCAGGAACCCAGGTTATGGTTCAGCCATGCAATTGTGATGCTGTAAAAGCTGGAGCTCAAGCTTTCCATGAAAGCCAGTAGTTTACAGATGAGAGCCAGATGAATGAAGCCATTTGCTACAGATTATCATGTCAGTTATTCAAGTATTTGCATGTATGTGTGTAGATGGCCTTTAGTATGTTGCCTGCAGCAAATAACTCTATTTCTGATGCTGTTTCTCTTATAAAGAATTTCATCCTTTTAGAGGTTAGAGAAAACAATCTGAGAACCACTACTGTGAATTGAATTTAGATACAGGAGGAATTGGGGGAAAACATCAGTAACCCTGGGAGAAAGTAACTGTGTAGTTCTGAGCTCCAGGGAGGAGGGTAATCTGACACAATCTTAAATGTAGCCCAAAGAAAGATTCATTCAAAATCCAGTTAAAAATGGAGGAACATAATTCCATTACGTTCTGAGAGGATAATTTAAGACTGCTGAGATTCTATTTTTCAGAGCTTTCTAAACACACCAGTAGTATTGATGACAAAAAAAAAAAGAAGAATACATGTAGACATATCTTTTTGTGTTCTTTGCCACAGATAAGTACAGATTGGAAATAAGGAAGAATAACTCAATGGTAGCACAAACATAAAGGAAGATAAATATCTAAAATCATGCAAAATATTATATATAGTTTGCAAGCCACTACAAGAATTTTTGAGACAGACTGTATTATGGTCTGTTATTTCTCTTCCAAGAAACGCAGTTCACAGTCCTTTCTGATTTACCTGTGGAAGCTTTAACGTCCTCAGTTTATCAGTGTTGCCAGAAGGGTTTCATTTGTTTTTGTCCATGTATATTTTGTTTCTTGATTTTGTGTAACTTAAAACACAAGAGTTTTGTAATGACCCATGTAGAAATCCTTTTAAATTATGCTGGGAAACGGGAGAGAGGCTCAAGGAAAGGTCATGCCTCGGTTGTGGGGGTTGAAAGACAGTATTTCTCAAACTGTCCGTATTCTACTAAAGCTCCATGAACCATCACTTTCATTAAAAAGACCACTAAAGGCTTTTTCCCTTTGTTTTATTTATTGATATGTGTTTGTGTGTGTGTGTGTGTTTCTGTGTGTAGAGATTATTAAAGATTTAAAACATTAAGAGGAGGGTGCCAGGGACTACACAGCTGTCTTAGGGACAAAGGTGAGGCATCCCTGGCCCTCCAGAGGCTGCAGTCTGTGCCTGCCCTATGGCCTCCCCAGATGGTCACTGGGTTTGACTCCTACCTGATTCTGCTCCACTGAGAGTCTTTTACATGACCGCTGGCCAAGGCTGCTATAAAACCTGAAAGGAGGGCACACTGTGGCATGGAGGGCATCAAGCAACTCTCACTCCTGCGCCTTCACTGTCCCTCTGGGCAGCTCTGGGCAGCCAGTATCATCACTGCCCCATGCCTACCACCTGTGCCCACCTTATACCTCCCAACTTCAGTGAGCATCTGGCCTCCTACTCAGGGATTTGGCCTTCCTCCCTGGTGAAGAAACCACCAGCCTGGCCTCTAGGTGCAGCACGTCCGGCCACGTGATCTCTGCCAGCTGCCAGTACCCCCGTGTGCCAGTAGACAGGTAACAGGCTCTCAGCCAGTGGATGGTGATGGTGTCGAGCCCTGTTTCAACCGCCTATTGGCTATTTGCAACTCCTCTTTGATAGAGTGCTTATTCCAGATGTGTTGGTTTTTATTAAACTGGGTTGTAGGTCTTACTGCCTTATAGGAATTCTTTGTACATTTTTCATACCAGTGCTTTTTCAGATGGATATATTATAAATACTGGCCGACCAGTATAAATACCAGTGCTTTGTCAGATGGCTATATTAGAATTACTGGCCAGCTGGATATATTATAAATACTGACAGTATCATTTGGTGAATGACTAAATTACCATATGTAAACATTTTTATTAAATAGGAAAAGTGGAAAATATTTCAATTCTTTTTTGGAGGCCATAAATTGGATATCAAAACATGACAAGGACACCACAAGAAAGAAATATCACTAGCCAATGTCTCTAGAAAAAGATATGCAAAAAATCTTACCACCACATAATAGACTAAAGGGAAAAGAACATATAATCACAATAGATGCAGAAGAAAGTATTTGAGAAAATGTGATAGCTATTTATTTAAAAGCTCCCAGTAAGCTTGGAATAAATATAAAATCCCTTCATGCCTACAGCAATACTATACCTCATGGCGAAACATTGTTCCCCTTGGGAACAACAACATCATCAAAAAAAATGTCCACTATAATAGTTTCTATTCACCATCATACCGAAATTATTTGCCAATGCAATAATTTTTTTTTTTTTTTTTTTTTGTAGAGACAGAGTCTCACTGTACTGCCCTCAGGTAGAGTGCCGTGGCGTCACAAGGCTCACAGCAACCTCTTAACTCTTGGGCTTACGCGATTCTCTTGCCTCAGCCTCCCGAGCAGCTGGGACTACAGGCACCTGCCACAACGCCTGGCTATTTTTTGGTTGCAGTTTGGCCGGGGCTCGATTTGAACCTGCCACCCTCGGCATATGGGGCTGGCGCCCTACTCACTGAGTCACAGGCGCCGCCCGCCAATGCAATAATTTAAGAAAGAGAAATAAAAGGTATTAATATTGAAAAGATCTGTAGTAATGACTGTGTTTGTGGAAAATCTAAATGTATTTACAAAGTATGCAGATTAGTATATGAATTTAATAAAGTCACACAGAACCGAGTCAGGACACTAAAATAATTGCATGCTCGCATACAGGAAACAAGTACAAAATGAATTTTGAAAATGTCATCTACAACGTAATTCAAAAAATCAAATATCTCAAATATCTAGGAGTAAATCTAACAAAAAATTCTTGTATACTTATACAGTATAAGTCACTGACAATATTACACTTTGTGCCTTTCCAGAACTTTTTCAGAGCAGGATGATCTAGAATGGGACAGCTGGCCCCTTTTCTCCCTGACCTTCATGGCCTTCTTCACAAGAGAGCAGTTAAATTGGTTTTAGAAATGCTTTTCAGTTCCAAGCATATGGGGTTGAGTGATATCTATCATATTTAACTATCAGACAAAAGCATTTTCTTTCTTTTTTCCATGTAGCACAACTGGCATGCAAATAGAATTTTATCATGTCAGACTCTGCCAGCATTGAAAGGCTGAGCCACAGTTGCTATTTGCCAGTTGTGCTACAGGGCACATTCTGTGTGCCTAATAGGCTGTAACATTTTGCTAGGGCTGCCGTGGCTCCTGAAGGAATGTGAGGCAGCTATGTGAGGGCACAGTGTCTGCCCTGAGAGGTTATGGGGATGAGTTCTCTGAGATGGCATACTGCAGACAAATGCATAGAGTAGATTAACACTCTTCTATGTGTAATTCATGCTTTCCTGCATAAAACTTCCTTATAAAAGTGTTAACTATTAAGGCTTGTGAAAGGTCTGGCAGGCAGTGGAGCTGCCTGCTTCAGGAGATGCTTTGGGCAGGTAGTTACAATATAAATAGCAGCAATGTGCAAAGATGCTCATGACCTTGTGTGAAGTGAAAACAACACAAAGAAGTTTCTCTGATATTCCTGAAGTGCACCTAACTGAGTTGCTATTGAATACTAATGAAGGCCAAATTTCATTTCGATGGAACTATGGTCCCTCAAGTAGAAAACCCTAGAATAGAGCACCGAAAGTCCCCAAATGCAATTCTGAGTCTGGGGCCTGTGATAGTCTTCTCCACCAAGGGAGGTAACAAGTGAGATTTTACAATTGCATTCCTGATCCACTGATCATACCTGCCTGAACTTCTGGGCGAAATCAGAGTCAATGTAGGGGTTTTGTCCCAAATTATAACCAGTAATCTAGTAAACTGCCATAAGCCCTACTACTACCAATAAGTAATCATAATGCATTACAAAGTTACTTCCAATACTGCAGAATTAGGAATAAGTTGTTGTAAAATAAAAAAATAAAAAAATAACCCATTTTGTCAAAACTGGCAGTATAAAGAAAGCAGAAGTGGAAGTGCCTGAATCATCTGCAATGTCAAGTACCTTGCATAACCTCTTCATGTGGTTAGGTTTGGGGACCCACTGTTTTGAAATCTTAGACATATACACTTTCTCATAGGCTCACACAACCTATGACTATCTTCCCTCAGCCAACATGAACTTCAGCTTCAGCTATGTCTCTGCGTCTACATGATAGTATTAATAATTCAAACCAAACTAATAGACAGGAGACCACTTAGGTTTAGTGTTACCACAGCAGCCTTTTATAAGTTTACAAACAACTTTAGCCTAACCCCAATAAAGCCTGATAACAGTCGTAAGAATTCATTAGGAAGTTTACTGGAAGTTACCATTATATCCATGCCTTTATAGGTCCATATATATATATGGTAATATGGTGTGTGTGTGTGTGTGTGTGTGTGTGTGTGTGTGTGTGTGTGTGTGTGTGTGTGTGTGTGGTAAAGAGTGAATTTGGATTGTCTGGGCAAACTACAAATGATGGTGTTCTCTTTTCATAGATCTTATTGGCATATGCAGAAGAGGTTGTGATCATATGGAACTAGGGAAGTAATAACTTCATTTTCAAAGCAAGTCATACAATCATGCTTTTGTCTTGATTTTGGAGGTGAGCTGGAGGTGGAGCCACCATTGGAAGAGCAGTAACTATTGGTAACATTAGAAAAAGCAGGGATGTATATGGGAAGGCCAATATGGTTGCCTGTACTAACTGGGTCACTCCTAACCCTCCCAGCCAGTGGGTGTTCTGTGCTTCAGGAAATGTAGGACGAGTAGATGGCTGACTTCCTCTGCACTGAGTCTTCATGTTACCAGAGAGATCACTCTCAAAGCCAGAAAGTGGGTTAACTGGTTCAAAGGAAGTCCAGGTACTTTGAGCATTTCTTGGTAAAAAGTCAAAGGCAGGAGAATTAACTACAAGATCTCTTGAGCCTACTGACAGTAGTGTACCTCCAAACCAAAAGTTTCCTGTACTAAATGGGCTTGTTAGACTAAAGTAAGCCTGCCTATTGCTTCCAAAGTAGGAGTTTGTGGAACCATTTTCTAGAGAACTGGAACTATCATGTAGATGATTAGATATCATTCTTTATGGGCTAGGAGGAACTGGACTGGAGGAGAGCCCTGCAGAACCTAGAGGTTACATAGGTACCATTGTCGTGGAAATCACTGAGCTTTATATAGTTTCCTGTACAACTGACAATATGCATTTTTATTTCTTCCCGTGCTCTGTCAACATTTTCCAGCATCCCAATCACTTCAAAGACAGGCTCCTTATCTCTGCATGGAGTTACTATGTATGTGGGTCTGCTGCTGAATTCTTTCAATAGTTGCTTCTTTGGGTCCAAGCGCTACTCCTACCATATGATTAGGAGACCCTGACTTGGACTGTGGTTTAACCAGGAAGATTAGGACTAAATGACAATTAGTCCCAGGGCAGGGCAGGGCAGGGCAGGGCAGGGCAGGACAGGGCAGTGCAGGTCAGGGCAGGGCCATTTTTGTTTCGAAATGCACAAATCATGGAGAAGTGCCCTGTAGCTGAGAGGATTTCGCTCTTCCACAGGTGCAGGGACGCCTGGTTGCCGTTCAGGGTGGCGCCGGCGCCCCGCAGCTTCTGGGCCACAGGCGTGGGGCAGCATGGCGGCCATCACGCCTGGGCATTGTCCCCTCGGTACAGCATCCGCGCCGCCAAGGCTGCAGCCGCCGCCTCCCGGGCATCGGAGTCTGAGGCGGGCAGCAGTACCGACCCAGGGACCGGTCCAGGATACACTGGGTCTGGCAGGCGGTAGCCGTGGGCGGCGACAGCAGCAGCAGCAGCAGCAGCGACAGTCCATTCTCCTCTGCTTCCTCCAGCTTCTCCTCCTCTAGCAGGTCTCGGTCCAGCTCCACTTCCTCCTCCTGCTTCTCGTCCTCCTCCAGTTCCAGCTCGGACACCTCTAGGCTCCGGCCCGACCTGCCGCGGCTAGGAGCTCCCTTAGCAGGAGCCGGTCCCACTCGCGCTCCAGGGAGGCGGCGGGGCTGCCGACCCGGGCCGAGGAGCAGCAGCGCAGCCCTGAGACTATAGAGGGCGGGGTGGAGGGTCAGGGTTGGCTGTTCAGGGATGGACTTTCACAAAGGCAAAGTCAGCTTCAAGGCAGAGGTAGGTATCCAGGTGGGTGAGTGGGGACGGCAGCGCGGGGGTGCTGGAGGTGGCAGCCGCTTCCCTTTCAGGGTTTCTTTTGTTTCATGTCCTTAACCAGCCCCTAGCGCGCCTGTCCTCAGGAACATTTATTAAATAAGGTTTCTTTTCTCCAATGTATGTTTGTGTTTGCTTTATGGATCAAATGGCCATACGAGGCTGAATATTGTTTTCTAATTTTCTGCACTATGTCATTGAATCAGAAGAAAACACAATGTATCATTTATCCCCATATATACACAAACACATATATCCATATATACATATACATCTATATCCATGTATGTATATTTTCATATATTTATATATACATATATGTATCTTCTACTGACTTTTCTTTTTCAAACTGTAACGAACGCAACCTCTTTTACTAAGCACTATGAAGAAAAAATGAAAATAAAAGAGTTTTTCACTCATTGTTTTCAAAGTTTTAATACTATTCTGGAAAAAAGTAGCACTTCTGGGAAGTTGAAACAGAAAGCCCTTGTTAGCATTCTGAGCAGGCATCTCAAGAAGAGTCAGGCTCTGAGAATAAGCCAGGTGTCCCACATAAATCTAAATCCCTTGGCCAGGTTAGGAGACAATCGCAAGCATTTGCAGTTCTGGCCAGATAAGACTCTGCTGGTTGTTTGGAAAAAGTGCCAGACTTTGAAGGAGTCGAACCAGGACATTCCAGGCATTAATGCATTTACTCAGGGAGAATTTATTATTTTAAATTGTGTGTGACACACTGTGCTGAGAGTAAAATTAAAAATTAATAAAGCATACTTGCCCAGAAAACACATTTTGATCAGATGCTCGGAATTCATGCATTTGGTACAGCCATTTTAGTGAGTTTTATTATATCATTGTGTTTTAATTAGTATTTCTGTAATGACTAATGGTATTGAAAATATATTTTGTGCAAATTGGAAAATTTTATTTTTTATTTGGAAAAATGTTTATTCAAATCCTTTGCCCATTTTTAACTGGTAAACTCCTGTCTTATTAGTGACCTATAAAAGTTGTTTATATATTTTGGTTCCCAGACCCTAATCGGATACATTATTATTATTATTATTATTATTATTTTGCAGGTTTTTTTTTTGGCCAGGGCTGGGTTTGAACCCACCACCTCTGGTGTATGGGGTCAGTGCCCTACTCCTTTAAGACACAGGCATCACCCTCTGACACATAATTTAAGATATTACTTCTCTTTAAGTAGTTTAACTTTTCACATTTACCAAGATGTTTTTTGAACAATTTTTTTTTTCAGTTTGAAGTACAATTCCCTTTTTTTCTTCTTTATTATGCTTTTCTTATAATTATCTTTATTAAATCCAAGGTCACAAAAATTTACTCTTATGTTTGTCCAAAAAATTGTGTAGTTTAGCTTTTACATTTAGGTACACAATCTATTTTAGTATTTTCGTCTGGATGTGGATCACATTAGGGGTACAACTTCCTCCTTTTGCACATGAATATATAATTTTCCCAGCATCATTTGTTGAAAAGCAAAATTGACTTTACCCCAGATTATTCTTTATTAAGGAATCTTCTTCTTTGTTGGTCGACATGAAACCATCCGTATGCTTGTACCATATTGTTTTATTTCTGTAACATTGTAGTAATAAATATTGCAGGAGTGTAAGTTACTAAGCATTATTTTTCTAAATCGTGTATATTTAATTTTCTTTGTCCACATGGATTCTAGAGAGAGCTTGCCAAATTCTATTAAAGAAAAATGACTTTGGAATTTTCATTGACTCTGTAGTTTAACCTGTGCATTGTCATCTTAATATTTATTAGTATCCTTTAATATTGGATGTTTCCTAATTTATTCCGTTCTATTTTGATATTTAAGTATTTTAAATGATTTTAGTTATAAACTACTTGAATTTATTTTGTTAAACTTATTCCTAAATAATTCCTTTTTGTGATACTATTGTTAATAATTTTTTCTTAATTCAATTTATTTTGTTGACTACTGTTATATAAAAGTACTATTTAATTTAGTATGTGGAAGTTGTATCTGTGACATTGATTAAATTGTGTATTAGCGTGAATAATTTTTAGTAAATTCCCTACATATTTTGAACATTATGGCAATAAAAATCTATTTCAATTTTTTACTCCAGAAGATTTTATTTTAATTTGTTTTTGTGTACAATATTTTCACTAATACATGCAGAACAATGTTGAACAGAATGCTAAAGGTGGATATTCATGTCTTGATTTTACACTTACAGATGAAGCTCTCAACATTTCACCATGAGCTGCAGGTTTTACATAGTCTTTCAACAGGTCTCAGATGTTCTCTAGCACCCAACAAAGTGTTTTATCCTGAACAGGTGTTAGAACTGTGAAACATTTTCTATTTAAAATATCACCTTCTTTCTTTCATTCTAGAAATACTAAATAATACTTTGGTTGAATTTTTTTTATTTTAATCTAACATTGCCACTGTGAAAAAATTCTAATTGTTCATGGTATATATTAATTTTTATATGTTGCTTTTATATGTTGTTGGTTCAGTTTGCTAGTATTTTTGAGGATTCTATATTTATATGGAATATTGGTTCATAGTCTTTCTTACTTGTGATGATTTGTCACAGTGTCAATATGGTTATATTGGCTAAGAGATGAATTTAAAAATGTTCCTCTTTTATTGCAGCAAGGTTTTGTGAGAATTTGGGATTAATTTTCAGAAAATGTTGACTGGGTTTACAATATAAGCAATTTAACATTAGACTTTTTGCGGGGGGACAGAGCCCAAGCAAATCTCTTGCCTCAGCCTCCAGAGTAGCTAGGACTATAGGCGCCCGTCACAAAGCCTAGCTATTTTCAGAGACAGTGTCTCACTCTTGCTCTTTCATTTTTTTATATGCCTATTATTACTTACTACGTGTAATCAATTTTTTCATTTCACTTTCACAGTCTTTGCCTATTGAGACTTTTATTTCTATTTTTATAGTATTTTATGGAAATTAACATTCTTTTCACTTGACATGGAATAATCTTGAATGAAAATGTATAATGAGGCTTTAGGCAAAATTTTTTCCATTTGTTAGGATAAATAATATAATACAATTTTGTTACTACATATTCATATTTACTGTATGAGATATATGAGTTATCAAATACAAAGAAAATTAGTGAAATTGCCATTTTAGTTTGGAATTTGTAAATAATATTTCAATAAGATACAACAATAAAATTTTAATAAGAATATAAAATAATTTATTTGGAAAATGATACGAACAAAAATAATTTGACAGAGTAGTTAGTTTAATGTTTAGCACATAAAATGTATTAGATATTATTCTAATATTAAATATTTTACAGGTTTAATATATAAGCATAAAATGAATAATCTAAAAGTTCGTTTAAAAAACACACCATTTTAAAAACTGTGTTTCTAACTGAAATATATTAATTATGAATATTTGTTTGCAGTGGAGACAAGATGGTTGACTGAAGCCAGCTTTCCAGAGAAGCTGCCATCCAGAAGGAGAGTTAAAGGACAAAAATTTAGCAAGTAACCTGGTGGATTTGAGCAGCACCAAGAGAGAAGTTTGAAGAACGCACATCAACACTGCTGAGGTGAGCTGTGACCACAAGAACATAAAAAGAAGGTACAAAATCCATTACCAAGCAGATGGGAGTCCCCTCCCCAATGAGAACTGCACGGAGTGCCCCACAAACAAATAGACAGAGTTCAAAGGTCCTCCCACTCCACTCCACGGGAGAGACCCTCTAAAAACTGGACCTGCCTCCCCTACTAGGGTGCAATGGCATTTTCCTGCCAGGCATAAAACTGTATAAAACTGCATATATTCTCCACCTGCACCTCTGATCTCCCAGCACTCCCTCCACTCTCACTCTGAGGTCTGAAGGCCTGTCCCCAAGGAGTTCAGATTCTTGGGTGATTTCTCGAGGGGGATGGACAGTGCCTAAACTGCAGCTGGTCAGTGCTGACTCTGGGGCATGGGAGCGAGGAGAGGATGGTCGGCTGAGAGGGAACCTCACAAGAGCTGCAGTTCCCTGAGACTCAGACCAGCAGCCGTCTTTTAGCAGTAATATGGCCAGGCATAAAACTGTGTAAAACTGTATATATTCTCTACCTGCAACTCTGAGCTCCCAGCACTCCTCTCCACTCTCACTCTGAGGTTTGTAAGCCTGTCCCCCAGGAGTCCAGATTCTTGGGTAATTTTTCAAGGGGTGTGGACAGTGCCTAAACTGCAGCTGGTCAGTGCTGACTCTGGGGCGCTGGAGCAAAGAGAGGATGGTCGGCTGAGTGGGAACCATACCAGAGCAGCAATTCCCTGAGGCTCGGAGCAGCAGCCGTCTTTTAGCAGCAATATGGCTCACTCCCGGATATTCTAAAGCCACACCCCCTGCCTCCGTGGGCAACCAGAGGAGGCCAGCAACATCCTGTGAGTAAAGAATTTGCCTAAGGCGGTACCGACTCATAGACCTGGGAAGCTTCCAGGGCGGGGCTGACCCAGAGGATCGCTTTACTGAGCCTAAACGCACCTGGCACTCAGGGGATCACCAGCCTATACACAAAGGAAGGCAGTAGGATAGAACTGACAGGTAACCTAATACAAACCTGCAGAAGCAAAGATAGGGCTTTGGAACTCAAAACAGCATCTCTTCTGCAGGGGAATTTAGCAGTTCTGTTCGGTTCTCTCAGTAACATCAATCAGGGGCGGGGCTGGACCTGAGTAAACACCCCCCAACCTTCACCAAGCGCCCAAGGCTGTCAGGCCTCACCTCCTCCTGCTAGATAGAGGCAGAGCGCAGAGGCCTGGCAGATTTCCTTGTGATTCAGGCAGGTGCAAACGCCTGGAGTATCTGCCCACTACAGGCAACTGGGTCAGCCAACTGCAGGGCCATCAATTACTGGGTGTGACAGAGGTGCAAGGTGGGGAAGGAGGCATCAACCTTCCCAGACTGATCTATTTGCTGGATGGCTCCTCCTGACTCCACGCAGCACTGGAACAAGCCATATCAGAGTAGTCACCAGACCCATGTGATCCAGTACCCAGAGACCTCTTAAACTCTCCCAAGCAAGACAGGTGCTGACTAAGACAATTGATTTTGACCTTTTGAACAGAGCCAATCACCTGAGGACTATTCAGGTGGTGCCCTGGATATGTGGTTGTAGGAAGGTTTGATTTTCCTTTTCTAATTGTTGCTTGTTGTTGGCGGGGTGACTTAATTGCTGGTATTTCTCCACAGCTGAGACTTCAACCAAGAGCAACTGTTTCACTAGGGTCGAACAGAAACCAACTGAAAACAAGACAGAACAACTTAGCCCCACCACACCAAACAGGGCCCCAGTTTCTCAGGCCACAGCACTGTACGGGTCCTCAACAAAGCTCCAGGGGAAAAATCAAAAGGCGTAAAACAATCATGGGGCAGAATCAGTGGAAAAACTCTGGTAACATGAATAACCAGAATAGGTCAAGCCCCCCAAGGAAAGATATGACAGATGTAATTGAATATCCCATTCATAAAGAACTGGCTGAGATGTCAGAATTCTTAGTAAAGCAACACAAGAATGGAGAAGCATGAATCCTGTGTACTCAATTTTGATATGAGGACAATTAGTGCCACACTTTCCGACAACGTTTTAATAACCAGAATCCATAGAGAACTCAAACGTATAAGCAAGAAAAGAACAAGTGATCCCATCGCAGACTGGGCAAGGGATTTGAAGAGAAACTTCTCTGAAGAAGACAGGCATACGGCCTACAGACATATGAAAAAATGCTCATCATCTTTAATTATCAGAGAAATCCAAATCAAAACTACTTTGAGATATCATCTAACTCCAGTAACACTAGCCTATATCACAAAATCCCAAGACCAGAGATGTTGGCGTGGATGTGGAGAAAATGGAACACTTCTACACTGCTGGTGGGAATGCAAATTAATGCATTCCTTTTGGAAAGATGTATGGAGAACACTTAGAGATCTAAAAATAGATCTGCCATTCAATCCTATAATTCCTCTACTAGGCATATACCCAGAAGACCAAAAATCTCATCACAACAATGATATTTGTAGGAGAATATTTATTGCAGCCCCATTCATAATTGCTAATTCATGGAAAAAGCCCAAGTGCCCATCGACCCACGAATGGATTAATAAATTGTGGCATATGTACACCATGGAATATTATGCAGCCTTAAAGAAAGATGAAGACTTTACCTCTTTTATGTTTATATGGATGGAGCAGGAACATATTCTTCTTAGTAAAGTATCTTAAGAATGGAATAAAAAGTATCCAATGTACTCAGCCCTACTATGAAACTAATTTATGGCTTTCACATGAAAGCTATAACCCAGTTATAACCTAAGAACAGGGAGAAGGGGGAAAGGGGGAAGGAGGGGGGAGGTGGGCAGAGGGAGGGGGATTGGTGGGATTACACCTGTGGTGCATCTTACAAGGGTGTATTTGAAACTTAGTAAATGTGAAATGTAAATGTCTTAGCACAATAACTAAGAAAATGCCAGGAAAGCTATGTTAACCAGTGAGATGAAAATGTGTCAAAAGGTCTATGAAGCTAGTGTATGGTGTCCCATGATCACAGTAATGTACACAACTATGATTTAATAAAAAAATAAGTAAAAATAAAAAATAATAATAAAATTAAAAATATATATTTGTTGAATACAGGTGCTATTTTGATCTATGTTTACTTTGTCAGATGATTAAATCAAGATACTTAACAAATTTATCACTTCACATATGGGTGTCAAAAACTTTAAAATCTACTCTTTTACCAATTTTATAATATATAATGCATCATTATTTAATTATAGTCAACATTCTTTGCAATAGATCAATAAATTATGTTTCTCCAGTCAAACTGATACTTGATACCTTTTGATCAACATGTACCCTTTCTCCATTTACTTGAGGCTCTGACACATTTTCACATGTATTAGATAACATTAAATTATACATATTATAGACAGCAACTATGCTTGTATTCAACAAGTAAATTATTATGATAATGGTAAATAATTTTATTTAAAAAGATTCATTAAATAGGCATTGAATGGGTAGTATTTTTACCTAATAAACAAAGGATATCTGCTATTTTTAAGTACTAGACACAAGCATTTTAAATGGAAAGATTTTAGTTCCAAAATATTATTACTGATTTCATGACAGCAGAAATCCATCAGGGGATATTTTCTAGGCATTTTAAATGACAAGAGAAATTTGTGACTATACTGTAACCAATAAGTAATATCTAGCCTCACTGAAAATCTTATTAATTTAAAAAAATTAACTTCTGGATTAAACAGAAGATGCAAACTAAGATTATTATTAATTTTACAGAGTCAGAGAATGGTTAATGGAGGAAGTGGATGATTAAAGCTAAGAACCTGAATTCAAATTCAGTGTTCTCACCCTCTGGGCTGAGGTCACTGCATGAAGGCACAGTGGACATTGTCCAGTTGGGACACTATAAAATATACCTGAACATAGGATAAAAAAATAAACTAAATTCAGGTAAATAATGTTTCTATTACCAGCTTAATGCTATAGAAAAATACTAATTCTGGCAATATACAGGTACTGTTCTCTACGTTCAAATAAAATCAATTCATAAACATTTGCAAAACATAAAATATTTTTACTACTAGAATACTGAACTCTACGTATTACTATTACATTGTATTTTGGGGAACAAATGTATTCTAAATTACATAAAGTGAGAATGTAGGTGATAATGTTCACGCCTCAGAAAATATATGTAAAATATTTTCATAATGTGTTCTTTCTGTTGATATTTGTCGTTTGAGGGAAGAAACAAAATATTCTAAAGCCTTTTAATACAAAAAGCTAAAGTTCTCCAAAAGTAACAAGCAACCTTACAATAATGTTTAGAATTGAAAGAAAAATTGACAACTTCCCAGGTACAGAAGTAAACAAAAAACAATTGAGAAATTGAACTAACATGTAAGTGCCTCCTCTTACATATGGCTGATTGCATGTAAGTGCTTCCTCTTACATATGGCTGATTACATCCAATGTAAGAGGAGTAAATGCTTTTAGTAAATGCTTTTGGCAATTTAGACAACCTGAAGACAATACGAGTTGTCTAAATTGCCAAAAAGCTAATGAAAAAAAGAAAAAGACATAAATGGACTACAGACATCCCAAATGTGATATATGTCATAAATGAGAACTAAATGATAATTTATGTTTCACACAGTTATAGGACTTGCACTTAAAAGGTCATTACAATGAGGAAAAATATTTTAAAAAGACAAAATAATTTAAAAAGAAAACTATAAGCTTTATTTAGACAGCCATATTTAGAAAAGACCCAAATGTAAAGTAAACAATTAAAAATATAATTAATCTACTCAATACACATGTGGGTAAAACATTAAAGTAAACTGAGCTATGAGAGGATGATTTATGTACAACACAGAAAATAATTTAGTCAAATAAATTAAGTCAATAAATTAAGTCAATAATTTAGTCAAATAAAAGGAGAAAAAGTAATAGAAAACACAAATGTAATTATATATATATGAGGAATAGAATCAAGAGAACAAAAAATCTGTTTTTCTCACAGAATATATTCAAAAAATTCAAGGCAGTATTGAAAGATTGGTGAATATAAACTTCTAAAATTAAAAACCAGACATGAATTATTAAATTTATGCTTAGAGTTTGTCACAAAGAGAGAAAAAAAAAAATACTTAAAAGAGAAATAGCCTTGGCCTGTAATCCTAGGACTCTGGGAGGCCAAGGCATGTGGATGGCCTGAGCTCACAGGTTCAAGACCAGCCTGAGCAAGAACAAGACCCCCGTCTCTAAAAATAGCCAGGTGTTGTGTTGGGAGACTCCAGTCCCAGCTACTTGGGAGGCTGAAGCAAGAAAATCACTTGAGGTGAAGAGTTTGAGTTGGCTGTGAGCTATGACACTATAGAACTCTAATAAGGGTGATAAAATAAGACTCTGTCTCAAAAAAAAAAAAATAGAAAGAAAGAAAAGAAATAGCCTTGATATATATACTATGTCAAACAGACTATAACAATGAATATGAGTGAAAGACAAACATAATTTACCATAAGTGCAAAATTGTCACAACTTTATAGAGCATAATGAAAAATAAATATTAACAAAGCTGAGAGAAATTACTATTAAAGCTAAAAATGAATTAGCTAAATTAATTTTAACAAAAATAATTAAAAAAAATTGAGTGATTTTTCTTATTCATGAGAGCTTCTCAAGAATGCATTTCAAGAAGAAAGAAGTGGTTATGCATATAAAGTGAGTCAGAAAATTGATTTGGGATTATCAACCTCTGGTAGAAAATAAACTAGTGAAACCCAATACTCCTTTGCAGTACAAAATTCAAATGTATCTAAAAATAATAGAATTGTAATTCCACACAATGTATTATTCACACAAAAAGTCCTTTGCTACTGGACTATTTTTTTTTAAATTCAGAATATTAAGGGGGTATTAATGTTTCAGGTTACATGGATGAATTTAGTAATGCTTAAGTCCCAGCTAAAGGTATGCCTGTCACCCAAACTGTGCTCATTAGGTAATAGTTTCCCCTCCCCTCATTCTACCACGTGATTGATTTCCACTGAGTTTTTCTTCCCTCTGTGCACATGTGTGCTTGTCAGTCAGCTCCAATTTAATACTCAGTACTTGTGGTGGTGGTTTTTCCATTCTTGAGATACTTCAACCAGCAGGATGGTCTCTAGTTTCATATAGATTGTTTCAAAAGGTATGAATTCATCTTTTCTTATGAGTAGTATTTTGTGTTGTTCATGTACTACATTTTCTTAATCCTTACTTGAATAATTTAATTAAGAACAGAAGAATTTTCAGATTTTTTTTCCCAACACTGTCATTAACAAGGATGGAATTTTGGTGGTATATTTTTCAGAATATAGATTATTCTTTTGTCAGAAGTGATCTGTATGAAAGGACAGACAGTAGCATAGAGATTGGCCACCATATTCTGAATATCTAGGATGACTGGGTTGTAAGCCCACAACATTACTAAGGAGGATGAGATAATAATGTCCACCAAGTACAGGAACACAAAACAGCTCACCAGCAGCAGGATGATCTGGGTAGCCCTTTTCTCTGCAAATGCTCTTGTGGAGATGTTGGTGCTGTGAAGGTGCTGGGATCGTTGCTGATGCTTTAGCAAGAGAATGACCATGTATGTACTTGAGAGCAGCATCATTCCTACAAAGAAGACATTCTGGGATAATGTGAGAATAAAAGCAAGTCCCCTGATGATGGAGTTCATTGGAGAAAGTGAGCAGTATGTACCTACTTTGAGTAGATTGGTCTGTGTCATGTTGGACAAAGCTACTGTATATAAGAGTAGGATACTGCTAGAAGACAAATTGAGGGACCAATAAAAGAATAAAATATGGAAAATGTAATTTGCAAATTTGCGTTTAAATCTTGCCAACCAGGAGGTGCTGGGACTGATAGTGATGGCCTGCAGCATGTTCAGGAGGCAGGTGGTACAGATAGAGAGGCCCCTCATCACATTGCTCAGGTAAAGCAAAGCCTTACATTTAAAGTCATTCTGAAAATTCAGTGACTCAAACAGATCTGAGGACAAAATATGCACTACAGAGAGGAGCCTCACCACGTGGATGAAGGCCAAGTGACAGGTGATCAGGTCAGTGGGCTTAAGCCAGCAATCCTTAAAATTTCTGAAAATGAGGAAGAAAAGGAGAAAGGTATTGGCTGAGACTCCAATTCCAGCTTGGAAAAAAAAGGCATTTGTCCCTGATAACATAAGTGGAAAGTTTGTTCTTCTTAATGGCAAAGAGAAATTATATTCTGTATAACTGAAAAAAGATAACAAAAGACCTCACATGATCAATGTTCATTCTTCAGTAATGAAAATTATCTTCAAATATATTTTACCTTTTATTATTGATAAACTCTGTCTCATAAATTCTAATCATCTAATATCTGCATTATTTTCTACACAAAAATTTAAAAATACATACATACACACATACAAACACATCTATACACACAAACATACACAATCTTGCCCTTATATGATGCACACTATGTATACTCTCATTATACGTGGGCTTCCTTGTTCCCAATCATATTGTAGTCTTACATTATCTCATTTTATATTTATTAAACACATTGATGCTATGATCATAGAAACTTAATTATGTGTCCATGGGTCTCTCCCAGTTTAGTTTCCATCTCAGTGATCCCTTTGTAAACTCTCTATATCACAGCTGAGGTTTAATCCATCACTAAATTGTCTATAGGATAAACACTACTTGTAATCAGTTTATGACCACAGAGTTGCCTTAAAATAATCACGTTGATTCTTTTCTTCAAATTATACTCAACACAGCACCCCTTCTCATGCCTTGAAAAATACTTAGGTCTTCAATAATATAGTTTTCCTCAAGTTTCACTATGATATCTACAATATCAGAACGTCTCGCATAATTTTGCTGAACAACTTTGCTGTTACTGTTTCATGTTATTAGTCAGTATACAGATATCAGTGTTTTATCAATTTATTTTGATTCAGTGATTAGAAAAAGTCAGCTTGATAATACATGAAAATAGGGAAAGTAATGTTTAATAAGATTCTTCCAAGATGAAAGTGTGTCCAATTATATTTTGAAATTACTTGTCACTATACTATTGATAATTATTCACAGATGTAATGTATTATGTGTATTACATATATATTATATCCATATACAGTTATTGTGATAGTATTTCTGACCCATACTTAAAGTTAATAGATGAAGTAGAACATTGGTCTAAAATGCCTTGAAATGCTTGAGTTTATGAAAGACACGATGTATAGTTGAAATGGTTGTTAATCTAACTCTAAAAGCTTAAGCTAGTGAAGGGACACATTCATCCTGACTGCCATATAGTTCCACTAACATGCATCTTCACCATCAGCACAGGTGCGTTCTGTTTTCATGATGGAACCAGGAAAAATACCAGGATTGAATTTAAAGGCTTGATTGTATCCGTACTTTGAGGATGATAGTCCGAGTCCAGTAAAATGATATTTGGACTGAATAATAAAATACATGCAATTATTTATTAACTATGTATCTATATATTGTGTTAATATAACACCTAGAATACAAGAGAGAAAATTAGATAAATTGACATGGGTAAGAATGTTATCATTTTCTTCTCATACCTCAAGATAAATTCAGCTTACCCCACGAATCTTCACGCCTCTCTCTGAAAATGACCATCACACACTGAATAATTCTTGATGTGCAAAAACATCAGGCCCAGTCTTTCTCCAACAAAGCTCATGAGGTCACTGGTGCTGAGGCTAGACAAGAAGACACCATGGTTACCAGGAATGAGAATTGGCAGCTAACGAACAATTGGGAGGCTGTGGCCCGGCACCTGGAGGGAGTCCACCAGCATGTATATGCCTGTCAAGATGCTGTTAGGCCTAGACTAAGGTGGAAAAATACCAGTTCACTCCTGGAAAATTTCTGGGCCGCAAGCTCTCAACAAAATGGAGTGATTCTGGTTCACTCCCAAGATAGATGGGAAAGTATTACTTGATTTCTTGCTTGACTCACTCACTCCCTGGGAAATAGACCAGGAAGTACCAACTGTCCCCCCACTGACCTTTAAATAATAACAGGTGGGGAAATTACTGAAACAAAGATATATGGGGAGAAAGTACTAAAACAAAGATGTATGGCTAACCGCACAGTTCTGCTTCTGTACATTGCTTGCTTACCAACCTGGGTGCAGCTGGGCAGCCTGCATGCCAACCAGGATGCAGACCAGGCCTTAAAAACCAGACCCCTTAAGCAAATGGGGCTGCTCTCCCAACCCCTGTGTTGGGTGTGAGGCAGTTTTCGGCTGGCTTTTAAATAAAGGACTCTTTTGTTAATTCCAAGTGATGGCATGGTCTTTGAGAATTCTTGGGCACAACAATTTCCTCCACCAACTTGGGAAGCTGTCTCCTGCAAGTCCTAATTTTAGCCTGAAGGCAGCTGTGACTTCTATCTGAAGACCTCAGATGGATACAAATAGTAGCTGACTTTCTTCAATCAGGCCAGGCATAGTAAAAGAGTGGAGAGGGATGGGGATGAAGAGACTAACCAAACTTTTAATAACTCCCTACTGTTTACAGAATACACTTTGACACTCCAGATTTCACAATCTCAATCTAACTTGTAGTTATCATCTAGGAGAAGAGGGAGCAGAACATGATGTTAAGAGTGCACAAGAGAGCCAACAGGAGAGGATGGGATCAAAACGCAGGTCTTCACTTTCCATCCAAAAACGTTCTACAACAAAACCAGCTGCAAGTGAACAGTTTCAAATTCGGGTGAATGTGGGCACCTGGCTGGTGGCTTAGTGGAAAAAGCAAAAGAAAAACCTGCTCTGACACCGCTCTCCTGGGTCCTGCCCTTACCGTGCAGAAAGTGTTCAGCCTCCCGCAGGTCTTGTTCCTTCTCCCTCAGCAGTTTGGCCACCGCCACCAACTCAAGCCTCCTGACCTCGGCCACCAACTCAAGCTTAAGACACTGCCAGGCGCTCAAAGAAGGTCCGCAGAGCTGTCGTGCCACTGTCATACAGCTCCTCCAGAGGCCGACCCGCAGCCTGGCGGGCCCAGAGGCCTGGGGCAGCGCCCCACAGCAGCCACCCGCAGCGCTAGCTTGAGAGCGCTGAGGACCTTCAGGACAGGAAGTTCCAGGCAGAGCTGGTGTCCCGACACCAAACCCAGCCCAGAAATAGGGGCGAGAGCAGACAAGGCTCACCCAGCACTGGCGCTGTGTTAAAGGGCTGCCAGAAGTTTTGGCAGGAACTTATGGCTAAGAGGCAGGAAGCAGTAGGGTTCCCGGCTGCCCAAACGTGTGCCCCAGTATAAAACAGTGGGGGCGGGGCCGTCATCCCATACCCGCGGGGGACATCGGGCTCCTCCTTTAAACACTTCAGCACAAGTGACCTTGCGGTCATTGGGCTGAAAGGGGAAAGCAGCAAGTTGACTCTCGTGGCTGTGAGGATGTTTCCCAGCACAGAATGAGACCTTCAAGAACCAGTGCGGTGGCAGAGGTCACAGCCACAGAAGTCGTCTGTCCTCAATGCCGGCCTGGCCATTACAGCCAGTGTCAGGAAGATCAATCTTGTGTATGTTTGTTCCTTTTCCTATTATTCTGCTCATGTTTCTCTTTTCAACAGTGGGTCAGCTTCATTTTATCCCTGACGTGACGAGTGTATTCTAAGGTAACCCAATAAATTCGCAAAATCTGCGTTCCTGCCCTGCCTCTGCGGCGTAATTGATTTGACCTGCATGTTCCTTCTCCCAGTTTTCGCTAGCTCCTTTTTAAAGAGGTTGAGTGAATCTGTGTTAAACTACAGCACAACAAAAACTTCAGAGACACGTGTCCGGTGGCCCAAGCTCCAGTCCCTTTGCAAAAAAACTGCACATAGCAGATATGTGCTGGGAATACTGAAGTTTATTGTGGGATAACGCTTTAGCAATGGAGTTGATGGAGTTAACACAAGCAAGGCAGTCTTGGGAATGTAAGGGCTGAGCACTCAGTGTGAGAATTACTTATCGCCTGGTTTCGGCAGTATCTATTAAGAGATGATCTGTTGAGAGCAACGACATATTGAAAGAGCTTATGAATTACTTTAAAAAAAAATCAAATGATAAAACCTGGGAGCTCTTAGCCAGGTTAAAATAGCCTTCCAACATCCAATCGAAACTAGGAGGTTATGTATAAAAATATTAGAAAATGAGTTTGTGTTGCCTGTATTCATGACTTAGCATTACATACAAATGCAGAGTGATGATGGAAGAATAAAATAATTCACGAAATCACAGAAAGCAACAATAATTTTGCTACTTAAAAGCTCCACCGAATTACCTCACAGTATTTTATTTTGTGTATTCAAGCTACACTACTTATAAATTTGTTGTAAGATAGTGGTTGAAATCCATTTTCATTCTGATCTGAGTATAAAACAGGACAGGTCTTAGAAACAACTATTTGCCAATTCTAACCTCACCTTTGAATTTTTTTTTTAACAATAAAAATGGTTGGAGTCATTTGAATTCAACATGATAAATCTTTCACCTGAATCCTCAAAACATATGGTACTTAAGAATATATTTTATAAGGCTGAACAATATTCCATGAAAAAAATAATCACCCACACTCCCATAAGAAAGATATAACACAACTACAGCCCAAGACGAAAGGGGAAAGAGGAATGGGAGAAGGGAAGGGTGGATAGTGGAGGGAGGGTAATGTCTGGGACCACACCTATGGTGCATTTTGCAAGGATACATGTCAAGTCTATTACATGTAGAGTATAAACATCTTAACACAATAATTAAGAAAGTGAGATGAAGGCTATGTTAATACCAGTTTGATGTGGGCATTCCAAATGGTATATAAAACCAGCACATGATTAATTTTTTTTTTTTTTTGGACAGGGCTTGCTTTGAACCCACCACCTCCAGTATATGGAGCCAGTGCCCTACTCCTTGAGCCACAGGTAGCACCCAGAGCTATGATTAATGTAAAGGAATATATTTTATTATTTATAAAAGGTGAAAAATTATAATAAACAATACCCCAGATAACAATGTAAACAAAAATTTTGTTTCCTTTATTTCTGTTTTAGAAATTTAATTTATCTCAATCCGCAGAATGCAACAATTTCTAGTTGTTAATAACATACATATGCACCCAATATCCTTTGTTGTTTAATTAAAATTTCCAATAAATTTTGTATCTTGTATTATTATTTGATGAGTCTGGCAAATCCACTATGAAAGAATCACTGGAGTTTCAATAATATGGTGCCCACTTGTGAGAAATAATATTGAGGAAAAACCAGAGAGATAACTGATAGGTGGATCAAATACCAAAAAGAATTGCGTTTGTTCTATCTTAAACAATAAAACTTTAAGAAATCAGAAAGCACATCTGAGCTCTCACTGTGAAGAGTGACAACTTGACCTGCATGTTCCAGCTCACAGTTTTCGCTAGCTACTTTTTAAAGAGGTTGATTGAATCTGTGTTAAACTACAGCACAACAAAACCTTTAGAGACACGAGTCCAGTGGCCCAAGCCCCAGTCCCTTTGCAAAAAATCTGCACATAGAA
Organism: Nycticebus coucang; assembly: GCF_027406575.1. Lineage (NCBI taxonomy): Eukaryota > Metazoa > Chordata > Mammalia > Primates > Lorisidae > Nycticebus > Nycticebus coucang. The sequence continues at coordinate 28,411,516 of NC_069799.1, read as the reverse complement.
GATATGTGCTGGGAATACTAAAGTTTATTGTGGCATAATGCTTTACCAATGGGGTTGCTAATGCTGAAGGTGAAGCCCCTGAGCACTCTCAGAAGACAGATTAAAAAGAAAAAGGGACAGATAATGCAGATCAATCCATTCTCTTTATTCTGGCTGTCACTTTGGACTATTTTGAATATTGTAAGCCCAATGTTCCTGCATAATCACGCATAAGGTTGGGAGAAATATCAATATTAAAATAACCAGTGAAAATGATCATTTTAAAATCTGTGGGCTTAGATGAGACTTTCAAAGAAAAGAAAAAGAGTACAGTGAAATGAAAAAGCCATTAAAACAAACTGAGTGGTTATTTTGCCTGTAAGTAATATGTTCTTTGAAGAAAATAATTTGGAAAGGCCTCTTTCCCAGTCTTTTCCATGATATGTGATTTTTAGAGTAGTGTTATTTTATTTCTGATAAATTATAGTTTCACTTTGTGATCACGTGTGGTGATCTTAGCACTCATTTGACAATAAACTGTACATGATGAATATCTCCAATGTTTTATTTTATTAACCGAAAGTGTCATTTTCATCATAAATTTCACTATATTATTAGCAGCATTATTGTTACGATAGGTCATTAATGATATAAAATGATTTTGACAATTTCAGTGAGAAGATGAGAGTGATTTGGTTGATTTAGTACCATTGGTGCCAACAAAAATAAATCACCTGGAAAATTCAGGAAAGTGAACCCCTTTCCCACCAAGAATAAATCAATGAAAGGATCATTATGAAAAGCACAAATGCCATGGAACTATGGTAGCATCCAGTAGCAGTGAGGGACTGCAGTGTATTTACCATTTTTTGTGATTTAACTGAGTGTAGGCAGCACAAAGCTGTTGAGAACACTATCCACAATCTCACACATGTAATTGTGAGGACTTCAGAGAAAAAGTATGAGTAGCAGAAGTGTCACTGCAAATGTCATAGACAAAAATGAGAAAAAAGCAGGAGCTTGATTACAAATTATATGGTATAAATTTTGGCAAATTCTAATATTGATCTGTGAAAACGTGTTCTGTTGACCATCAGAATCAGGAGAACACTAGGAAAGCATCAATCTAAATTCTGAGGAGCTGGTGACAGGCATCCCAGTGCATCACTCTGTTTGGAAGATGAGGGTCATAGCAATAGGGTAAAATAATAAAGTTTGAGGGAAGTGGAGAAAGTGTCCTCTGTGCTCCAGCTGTCCCGATCAGGTTCACTGGGTCCCTGAATTACCTGACCTTACTCTACTTGATTTATGAAATACACAATGTTACTATAATTTAATACAAACTTAAAATTCAGTAATGTTTAAAAATATAAATAGAATATTTTATGAGTAAATATTTGAGGTGTTGATTTCATTGTGGATAGAAATGAGCAATCACTGTCCTCATTTTGTTTATAGCAATATCATGTTTCCAACCGTCTATGTATTCTCTATTAAAGGTACATAGATACTAAAACCTCTATTATTACTAAATTCAGACAATGTTAACACAAATTTAGTTGTAAAGGTTCAGCAACCAAATTAAAATTTTCTTGTAGTTTTTATAAATATATATATATATTTTTTTTTTGAGACAGACTCTCACTTTGTCGCCCTCAGTAAAATGCCATCGTGTCACAGCTCACAGCATCCTCAACTTCTTGGGCTCGGGAGATTCTCTTGCTTCTGCCTCCCGAGTAGCCAGGACTGCAGGCACTTGCCACAATGCCCATCTATTTTTAGAGATGGGGTCTCACTCTTGCTCAGGCTGGTTATAAATACATCTTTCAATTAAAAAATAAAATTTGGGACTTTTGAAGAAAAAATTAAAGATACTAATCTTGGAGAATTTTTTTAAGGGTATGCTACTTTTTTCAAATATTACAAAGTATTATTCTCTTGGTAATATAGAAATTCCGCACACACTAATCACACTAATATTAAAACCAGTAATATAAACTTTAGTTTACTTTAAAAACCTAAAATACTAAAACTGAATGTACAACAAAATATTTAAATTAATGCTGAACATTTTAGCTTACATTCATCTAGCTAACTGTTTTCTTGATAAAGATTTAATAGAAATAAGAAAACAGTATTTTCAAATATATCTGTGGGAAACACAAAAAAATTCACTTTAAAAATAATTACCAAAATGGAATAAACAAAGTAATCTTTATGGCCACCTATTAAAATAATTATTATATAATAGTAAGAATATGTCATGTTTTGTGATACTATGAGTTTAAACAGTCTCTAAACTGTTGAAATATTTTAAAGTATCTTCCAAATTAAAAAGCAAAAATATGATTAAAATCTACAGATTTTTGTTAGATAAGATTTCATATACATGAATTTGAGTGAACAAAAAGATTAATAGAAGATAAATAAAATGCAATACATTAGAAGTCATACATATTTTTGCACAAAACTATAAATTTGTGCTCTAGTACAACACATAAAATTTATATTTTCATGTCAGGGAACATCTACTGTGTTTACTTGTGATGAGGTACAATTTAAGACTGAAATTCTGAGCAAAGAAGTTGAACATTTTACTGAAAAAATTCCTGCTTTTTCCCACCTCCTCCTCCCCTCAGTTTTGAGCTCACAGTGTTGACAGAGCAGAGAAACAGACACTCACCAAGATGAGTCTTGGAATTATTCTGTGCATGTACATTGTTGTTCCTAAAGATCTGATTATAAGAAGAGATGATGTGAGCTCATCTCCCTGCAGGACCATAATCCTCATGTCATCTATAGAAGCAAAACAGCTGTGGCCTTTGGATTGTTACAAAGGGGAGCCACCAAAGGGAAAACAGAACTTTCCTAGTTCCCGGAAGTTAACAATGTAGGAAACACCTGAGTTTCAAACTGTTGTATCTCTGATTTCATTTCCCCAGGCCTTTTCAGTCTGGGTAGGTTGTCTAGTCTCAGCCCTTGTCAAGGAGATAAAAGTAAATAAAGAGATGATGGGAAGACCTACTCAGGAATTGTCATCCTCAAGCAGTGGACCTGAATGGGCTTTTATTATTTCTTGAACTAGCCCTCATTACATTTAAATGCTACCAATAGAAAAGGATGATGTTAGAGATTTGTTCAAGATCAACCCTCAGTAAATAACATTATAATAACAATGTTTCTACTAATTTCAAATCCTAATACCTTGTCTAATATGCCACAAATTCAAAATCATTCCCAGTGATGGACCTTTGCTTGGCTTTCTTCAGTGTTAAGTCAGTGCCTGGTGCCCCATGATCCCATTAGTGTGCACAGCTATGATTTAATAAAAAGAAAATTAAAAAAGAGAATCAATACTTCATTAGCTTAATTTGAAAACAATCAATGATATATTTGAAATTTAAAGTCACCAGGGTTTACTGAAGGCCTTTCTTATGTTTACCTGACATTACACAGGATTTACAAAATATACTTTTTTCTTATTCAATCTGTAGATGATTCAGTGTGCAGACTGGATACATTCTCCTCCTAAGGGAGATTCAGAAATAGATTCAGCTGACCTCTTGCAACAATTAGCTTACAAAGTCCATGAAGCTTCCATGGAAAAAACCTGAATTTTCCAGAGAAAAGTTTAGTTATTTAGGACATGATCTGACTGCAGAATTAATTCCCCTTTCACCTGAAGAAATATAAGGCATTTAAAAGTTTTGCTAGACCCAAAAGTAAAGAAAGTTAAGTCTTGAACTTGAAAAATATTATGGGTATAGATTTCCAAATATTTGCTTGCTAGAATCTCTCTTCTGTATACGTGTGTGTGTAGTAAAATTATTTTGAAATTTTAATTTTAATTTACTTTTAATTTTATTCTATTTATCATTAGGAACCTATATTATAGGTACATATATATGTGTGTGTATATATATACATATATAGTAAAATTATTTTGAAAGTATTATTTTAATACTGTTTATCAGAAGAAATCTTTTGGATTTTTGTTTGACATTTTTCAGGAAAATTAACTTTATTAAGTTATACAATAATTAGGTAATACAGTCCAGATAATGCTGACAGTTAAAAGATGTTCTCTCCCTAGTGAAGTAGTGCTACATATTGGCCTTGGTCTACTTTTCCTACAAAAAAGCTTGATGCAGGTGTGCATGCAGAGATGTTTCATAGCACTTGTTTGGGAGTATTTTGGTATTATTTGTTATTAAATCTTGACTCTGGTGAATCTTCCATACAGTTTTATGAAGTCACACAAAAACTATGCAAGGGAACCATGAACAGTGCTTGAAGTAAATATCCACAATTCCAAATGTAGGCATTAAAATTCAGTGAATTATTAGTTTAGTATAGCTGTCAGAACATCTCTTAACACCTTATGAAAATAAAGAGAAAAATATGCCAGCCAATGTAAGTATTTCATAAGCCTTACTCCTTGTCACAGAGTTTATACAAGTGCTGAATGAACACAGTCCTTGTTGTTGAATGCCCTGAAGGCAATCATTGTTCTTTCCGAACACTGGCTCTTATTTTTTTGAAACTATAAGGGTCTATAAGTCTTATATTGCAAATTTTAGTGTTTAAAAGGAGCAGTCATCAGGTGTACTTTCTTTTTTTTTTTTTTTTTTAAGAGGCAGAGCCTCACTTGGTCGCCCTTGGTAGAGTGCCTGGCATTACAGCTCACAGGAACGTCCAGCTCTTGGGCTTAGGCGATTCTCTTGCCTCAGCCTCCCTAGTAGCTGAGACTACAGGTGCCCACCAGAATGCCCGGCTATTTTTGCTGCAGTTTGGCCGGGGGCCGGGTTTGAACCCACCACCACTGGTAAATGAGGCCTGCGCCCTAATAACTGAGCCACATGTACTCCAGGTACATTTTCTATAAGGTCTATAAACTGTGCTCAAGAAAGTTCATCATCTTGTAGGGCAGTTAGCACAGGACTGTAGGAGATCTGTACCTGAAAATAATAATTTTTGCAAGGAAAACCATCAAATGTGGCACAATTGTGCATATCTTTTCCTTTCGTGTTTGGGACACTGTCATTCATCAGATGGGCAAGTCATCAAGAGGATGATTGTGTTGTTGTAAAAAATAGAAAGCCATTGATGGCAGTATATGACCAGAAACCCAGTGAACTTGGGTTGGGGCTTATGTATTTTTCCCTCCCCAAAGCAAACTGGTAGTGAGCTTCATTTTCTTCACACTTCTAATCAATGTACCTTTTCCTGTCATTTACATGTGCTGTATATTCTTTTTCCTGTTTGTTTTAAATTATGCTGGAATAATTTATAATTTAGGTATATAAATCCTCACTTTAAAGTCTGGCAAATTAAAATCAAACAACGTTCTATCCAAATATCAAATACCAAAATAAAAATCAAATCAATCTAGATCAGCTATTTGTGCACAGGGGCACTCCTCCGAGATGAGGAAATCACACCAAAAAGGAGGCAAGTCAGTCACTGAAGAGAACAAACCTCCCAGATACATGGTGGCCAAGAGGGTATTTATGAGGAATGATATTCTGAATATGGAAAGTATGATTAGCATGGGTTCTGCTTAGACAGAATCACATGGAAAGGAAGGCTTATGGAGGAAGAACCAAGTTAATTGACACTTGAAGGACGAGAAGGAGGCAGCCACAAGAAGGGCAGGAGATACTAAAGCATTCCAGAAAGCAGAGGGGGCAGGGCTAAGAGTATGAGGGAAGGAGACCTTACAGACTGCCACATAGAGAACGAAAACTGCAAATTGAAAAGAAGGGCGTAAAAGCATGCCAAGTCAGCATTTGGTCAACCTCATTTTATAACTTTTGATATTCATGCGAATTTTAATATCATTGCACTTGGAAACCATTTTTAGGTCATAGCTTTTCCCTTTGTAATCATTCCTGAGTATGTGTAATAGGTGCTTAGAAATCATAATCAATCATAAGCCAAAGAGTTAATCATAGCCATGTACTTTGCAAGGGAACATTATTCAAATCTTGTTAAATGTTTTTTAAAACCCTCTGGAAAGTATGAAGGGCTGGGAAAATCTGAAAAGGTGAAGTGGCAGAATAAGGGGAAGAAAGAACGGCCCACGTTTAGAAATATATCCAAGGACCATGTCCGACTTGCTGGTGATGAGGGGTGAAGGAGGAGGGTCCTGGAAAATGTCCAGTTTCATGGCTCCAGCAAATGGATGTAAAGATGGGAGTAGCATGTTGTATAAAAGAAAATCTGGGGAAGGAATTAAGATTTGAAGCAGGCAGAGGAGGGTGTGGTTTGAGAGGTGTCTTTTGAAACATGGATGCAAAGTGCTTAATGCCTCCTAAGTCCAGTGTGGTAGGTCATACACAGCCCCTGCCCTCCAAGGGCTGCAGTTTAAGGGCTTCTGTATTGACTGGGCTTCCCTGGTGTCAGCGAATCATTTTTTTATGCAGGTGAAATGATTTCATACTTGGTCCAGTGTTTAAAGAGAAGTTACAGATGGAGAGAGGTTTTTCCACCTTTTACTCATTTCTTGCCTTGTTAAGGTTTTGGGTTAATCCTCAATATGACAAAAAACTCCACATTCAATGTGTATTTCTGCCTATCTGTAGGAGAGATAAAGGGAGCCCATGAGGGCCAGGGATGCTGAGGGAGGCCCTATACATTACGGTCACTATAGGTTGTGTTGAGTTATAGAGGAGAGGGGTTAATAAATGAAATAAATATTAAACATAGAAGATAAATCCCTCAAATTGACCTTTACTGTCTTATCTTCTGAATGGTATTCACATTAAAGATGGCTTTATGGAGGATGTTTTGTTTTGAGACAGTGTGAATTTGTCACCTTCAGTTCAGTGCCATGTAGTGTCAGAGCCCATGGTAACCTCAAATTCCAGGGCTTAACTGATCCTCTTTGCCTCAGCTTCCTGAGCAGCTGGAACTACAGATGCCTGCTATAATGCCCAGCTAGTTTTTCTAATTTTAGTAGAGATAGCGTCTTGCTCTTGCTTCTAAGCTCAGGCAATTCACCTCCCAGAGTGCCAGGAATACAGGATTGAGTCGCCATGCTCATCCTGTGGAGAAGTTCTTAATATTTATTGAAGCAAATTATTTTAATAATGATATAAGTGTTTGTTGCAATAGATTGGTCCATAAATAAAAGCAGCTCTGCAAGAATTAAATTACTGCTTACAGCATGATTCTAATGTTTGGCTGGGACTCTTGTGATTTAGCTGATCTTAGGGCTCCTCCTCCAGGCCAGCTTCACAATTGCATATGTTCTTCCAAACTGATTTTAGACCCTAATGCAGTTCAACTGGTTACAATTCGGAATACTTACGGAGTTTGGTAAGAGTTTGGAAGAAAATTCGTTTTATATGGTGGTGTTTTCAGAGCTTAATGTTCTTCTTATTTATATGTGGCCCATTAATCTATTTAACAGGTGGAGGATTCCGCAAGTTTTACCATCTATAAGTGCTAACATAATCCCAAATTATTCTTTTTTTTTTTTTTTTTTTTGCAGTTTTTGGCAGAGGCTGAGTTTGAACCTGCCGGCTCTGGCATATAAGGCCAGTGCCCTATTCCTTTGAGCCACAGGCGCCACCTTTCCCCAAATTTTTCTTTACTAGCTTCAAATGATGGCCCTGGAGCTGTCAGCACTGCCATGGAACTGGTGGGATGAAATGAGAAGCCAAACTAAAGGCTTCCATGAAGTGTAAGATGGGGCTGCTGGGATGAAAGTGAAAAGCCAAACTAAAGGCCCGCATTTTCAGTTCACTGATAAAAAAGTGTGGAATATTAGTACAGCATGTGGTTGTAAATGTCCACTTAGAATAGAGGCTATGTGTTGCCTTTTCTATTTCACAAATCAGAGAGTTAAAATTAGTCATTATATGTTTTCTGTTGATAAAATTGTCTAACTTACTGATACATGTAGGGTCTTGTTGGGTTAGACTGCGGACTCTAAGCTTTTTCTGGATTATTATTCAAAGCAAAATATTTCCATGTAAATTATATTAGTGGAAATGATGTACTGGCCTTTTAATCTTTATAATCATCTTGCAAAATCTCTAAACTATGAAATCTATGGTAATTTAAAATCTATATTTGGTTTGTTACAAGTAAGCTTTAAAATATAGCCTATATTCCAATAATGAAGATTTAATTATGTTGACTTCAATTTTCTACATGCACAAAGGTGTTCTTTATCAACATTTTTATTTTTCATTAATAATTTATAACTGATGAAGACATTTTTAAGCAAAGGTAATTGTTTTTTAACTATCAAGTGTGTTGACTGTCATAGCCAGGATGCTACATCGCAGGCCTGAACCATGAAACTGCCAGGACATGAACCACTGTACAACCTTACTTGGGGTATGGCTTCCCATAAGTGCCAGGGAGCCCATTGTCTCAGTCAAGTAAGGCTCTCCATCAGGAGGAGCCAGTTGTCTCAGTCAGGTCAGAGCTGCCAGAGTGCCTCAAAGGTGCAGCAGTCAGTCTTACTAGGAGCCCACTAGGAGCCCCGACTACCTTCTCCTGTGGCTATTTATAAAAGTGATCCCATGGCTATTTACACCACAGGTGTGGAGACTGCCAAGCAACGATGTACGTGCTCTTGAGCTCTTTAACGAGAGACCCATCCTTTCCCCCTTTCCTTATTACCAAGGTTTTTTTCTTTTCAGGTGTCTCCTACAGTTGTAGTTGCCTTTGTTTTGTGAACACACCATAGTGAATGGAAAAGTAACGTTACTTTAAACATGTGGGTAAAATTACTTGAATATTGATTTGAAGAGTCTTGGATTTCGTCAGATCTCTATTCTATATCTGCACAAAGCATCTATTTTATACATGACATTGTAAGTACCAAAATACCAAATGAAATAATCCTATAGATTCATAATGTTTTCTGAAATTTAACTTTGAACATTTCAAAAAGCATGAATTTAAAGAAATCTTCTAGATCAGGTAGCTGCCAGTGCCTTAGGAATTCCTGCACTGATATCCTACAATAAACAGCCTGGAAGAGAGCTAAGGAACCAGGTGGGCTATGATTTGTGCCCCAAGGATAAGTGCTTTATATAGCAGGTGAAATTAAATAATTTGCCTGCTCTCATGAAAGAATCTGTTACTACTATATTGAAAAATTATTTAGGGCTAAAAATTATTTCGTTAAAGATAACTGAAATTCTGCTCAAGAAGGTATCCTTCAACTGCTGAGAAGTTCTGAGAATTATTTTAAGATGAAACCACCAAAGATTCTGATACATTGAAGCAAGAATTTGCAGCCCTCAAAGATCTGAAAAATACAGTAGAATCCCTCAGTAACAGAGTGGAGCAAGCAGAAGAAAGGATTTCTGACATTGAGGACAAAGCCTTTGAATGCTCCCAAACTCTCAAAGAGGAAGAGAAATGGAGAGCAAAAATGGATCATTCTCTCAGAGAGCTCTGGGATAATTCGAAGAAGGTTAATATCTGCTTCATTGGAACCCCTAAAACAGAGGAAGGGGCCTGAATGGGCACAGAGGCCCTTCTCCATGAAATTATGAAAGAGAATTTTCCAGACATGCCAAGAGATTCTGCAATTCAGATAGCAGACAGTTTTAGAACCCCAGCATGACTCATTCCCAATAAGACATCCCCCAGGCATATCATAATTAACTTCACTAAAGTTAATATGAAGGAGAAAATTCTCAAAGCAGCCAGACAAGAGAAATCCATTACCTACAAAGGAAAGAATATTAGAATGATTGCAGATCTCTCTGCTGAAACTTTTCAAACCAGAAGAGGGTGGTCATTGACTTTTAATCTCCTAAAGCAAAATAACTTACTTTTTTTTTTTTATTGTTGGCTATTCATTGAGGGTACTATAAGCCAAGTTACGTTGATTGCAATTGTTAGGCAAAGTCCCTCTTGCAATCATGTCTTGCCCCCATAAAGTGTGACACACACCAAGGCCCCACCGTCCCTCCCTCCATCCCTCTTTCTGCTATTCCTCCCCCCCATAACCTTAATTGTCATTAATTGTCCTCATATCAAAATTGACTACATATGATTCATACTTCTCCATTCTTGTGATGCTTTACTGAGAATAATGTCTTCCACGTCCATCCAGGTTAATACGAAGGAGGTAAAGTCTCCATTTTTTTTAATGGATGAATAGTATGCCACCTCGTAAATATAAGACACCTTGTTAATCCATTCCTAGGTTGGTGGGCATTTACGCTGTTTCCACATTATGGCGATTGCAAATTGAGCTGCAATAAACAGTCTAGTACAAGTGTCCTTATGATGAAAGGATTTTTTTCCTTATGGGTAGATGCCCAGTTATGGGATTGCAGGATCAAATGGGGGGTCTAGCTTGAGTGCTTTGAGGTTTCTCCATACTTCCTTCCAAAAGGTTGTACTAGTTTGTAGTCCCACCGGCAGTGTAAAGGTGTTCCCTTCTCTCCACATCCACGCCACCATCTGCAGTTTTGAGATTTTGTGATGTGCGCCATTCTCACTGGGGTTAGATGATATCACAGGGTTGTTTTGATTTGCATTTCTCTAATATATAGAGATGATGAACACTTTTTCATGTGTTTGTTAGCCATTCGTCTGTTATCTTTAGAGAAGGTTTTATTCATGTCTCTTGCCCATTGATATATGGGATTGTTGACTTTTTTCATGTGGAGTAATATGAGTTCTCTATAGATCCTAGTAATCAAGCTTTTGTCTGATTCAAAATATGCAAATATCCTTCCCCATTGTGTAGGTCCTCTTTTTGCTTTGGTTATTGTCTCCTTAGCTGTACAGAAGCTTTTCAGTTTAATGAAGTCCCATTTGTTTATTTTTGTTGTTGTTGCAATTGCCATGGCAGTCTTCTTCATGAAGTCTTTCCCCAGGCCAATATCTTCCACTGTTTTTCCTATGCTTTCTTTGAGGATTTTCAGTGTTTCATGCTTGAAATTTAAGTCCTTAATACATTTTGAATCAATTTTTGGAGTGGAGAAAGGTGTGGGTTCAGTTTCAGTATTTTACATGTAGACATCCAATTCTCCCAACACCATTTATTAAATAGGGAGTCTTTCCCCCAAGGTATGTTCTTGTTTGGTTTATCGAAGATTAGGTGGTTGTAAGATGTTAGTTTCATTTCTTGGTTTTCAATTCGATTCCAAGTGTCTATGTCTCTGTTTTTGTGCCAGTACCATGCTGTCTTGAGCACTATGGCTTTGTGGTACAGACTAAAATCTGGTATACTGATGCCCCCAGCTTTAATTTTATTACTAAGAACTGCCTTAGCTATATGGGTTTTTTTATGGTTCCATACAAAACGCAGAATAAATTTCTCCAAATCTTGAAAGTAAGATGTTGGTATTTTGATAGGAATGGCATTGAATAGGTAGATTTCTTTGGGAAGTATAGACATTTTAACAATGTTGATTCTTCCCATCCATGAGCATGGTATGTTCTTCCATTTCTTAATATCCTCTGCTATTTCCTTTCTGAGGATTTCATAGTTTTCTTTATAGAGGTCCTTCACCTCCTTCATTAGGTATATTCAGAGGTATTTCATTTTCTTTGAAACTATGGTGAAGGGAGTTGTGTCCGTATTTACCTTCTCATCTTGAATGTTATTGGTGTATACAAAGGCTACTGACTTGTGGAAATTGATTTTATATCCTGAAACATTACTGTATTTTTTGATGACTTCTAGGAGTCTTGAGGTTGAGTCTCTGGGGTTCTCTAAGTATAAGATCATGTCATCAGCAAAGAGGGAGAGTTTGACCTCCTCTGCTCCCATTTGGATTCCCTTTATTTCCTTGTCTTGCCTAATTGTATTGGCTAGAACATTCAGCACTATGTTGAATTGTAAATGTGACAGATGACAACCTTGTCTGGTTCCAGTTCTAAGAGGAAAAGCTTTCAGTTTTACTCCATTCAGTAAGATACGAGCTGTGGGTTTGTCATAGATAGCTTCAATCAGTTTTAGAAATGTGCCACCTATGCCTATACTCTTCAGTGTTCTAATTAGAAAAGGATGCTGGATTTTATCAAATGCTTTTTCTGCATCTATTGAGAGGATCGTGTGATCTTTATTTTTCCCTCTGTTAATATGGTGGATAATGTTTATGGACTTGTGTATGTTAAACCAGCCTTGCATCCCTGGGATGAAGTCTACTTGATTAGGATGAATGACTTTTTTGATGATAAGCTGTAATCTATTGGCTTGGATTTTGTTGAGAATTTTTGCATCCATATTCATGAGTGAGATTGGTCTGAAATTCTCCTTTTTGTTTGGGTCTTTTCTTGGTTTTGGTATCAGGTTGATGTTTGCTTCATAGAATGTGTTGGGGAAGATTCCTTCTTCCTCAATTTTTTGGAATAATTTCTGCAGTACAGGAATTATCCCTTCCTTGAATGTTTGATAGATTTCTGGTGTGAAGCCATCTGGACCAAGGCATTTTTTGGTTGGAAGATTTTTTATTGTTTCTTTGATCTCAGTGCTTGAAATTGGTCTGTTCAGGAGCTCCAAATGTTGATCTATTTCCTTCACATTCTCAAATGTCTGGGAATAGAGTTTCTGGTAGTATTCAGAGATGATCTCATGTATCTCTGTGGGATCAGTTGTTATTTCCCCTTTATCATTCTGATTGAGGTTACTAGATATTTTGCTTTTCTGTTTCTCATTAGTCTGGCCAATGGTTTATCTATTTTATTTATTTTTTCAAAAAACCAACTCCTTGTTTCATTAATTTTCTGAATGATTCTTTCATTTTCAATTTCATTGATCTCTGATTTGATTTTGGATATTTCTTTTCTTCTACTGAGTTTAGGTTGAGATTGTTCTTCTTTCTCCAATTCCATAAGATGACTTGTGAGATTATTGATGCTCTCTCTTTCTGTTTTTGGAATGTAGGCATCTAAAGCGATGAATTTTCCTCTCATAACTGCTTTTGCAGTATCCCCCAGTTTTGGTAGCTTGTGCCTTGATTGTTGTTATGCTCAAGGAAGTTAATGATTTCCTGTTTTATTTCTTCCTGCATCCATCTGTTATTCAACAGAAGATTGTTTAATTTCCATGCCTTTGGGTGGGGTAGAGCGTTTTTGTTAGAGTTGAGTTCCACCTTTAGTGCCTTATGGTCTAAGGAGATACAAGGTAAAATTTCAATTGTTTTGTTTCTGTTGATATTTGTTCTGTGTCCCAGGATATGATCAATTTTGGAGAATGTTCCATGGGGTGATGAGAAGAATGTATATCTTTATCTCCGGTGGAGTGTTCTATATGCGTATACCAAGCACAGTTTTTCTAGGGTCTCAATCAAATCTCTTATATCTTTGTTCAATTTCTGTTTAGAGGAACTGTCCAGGTCTGTAACAGGAGTGTTAAACTCCCCTGTTGTTATGGTATTATCAGATATATTGCTCAGACTGAGTATGGTCTGTTTCAAGAATCTGGGAGCATTTAAATTGGGTGCATAAATATTACAATTGAAACTTCTTCTTGTTGTATTTTTCCCTTGACCAATATAAAGTGACCATCTTTGTCTTTTTTGACTTTAGTTGCTTTAAATCCACATGTATCTGAAAATAAGATCGCAACTCCTCTTTTCTTCTTAATTCCATTTGCCTGAAAAATTGTCTTCCAACCCTTGACTTGGAGCTTTAATTTGTATTTTGAAGCCAGGTGTGTTTCTTGCAGGCAGCAAAGGGATGTCTTGTGTTTTTTAATCCAGTCAGCCGATCTATGTCTCTTCAGTGGGGAATTCAAGCCATTAACATTTATTGAGATAATTGATAAGTGTGGCAGTATTCTATTCGTCTTATTTGGTGAGAGTCCATTGCTTAGTTTTATCTTTTGCATCAGTGTGGAGGTTAGGTTCTGTCCTTTAATTTCTGAGTTCTTACTTTGCTGCTGATCCATTGTGGTGGTCAGTGTGCAGAACAGGTTGAAGTATTTCCTGTAGAGCTGGTCTTGTTGTTGCGAATTTCCTCAATGTTTGTATATCCGTAAATGATTTGATTGCTCTGTCAATTTTGAAGCTTAGCTTAGCAGGGTACAGAATTCTGGGCTGGAAATTGTTCTGTTTAAGTAGATTAAAGGTAGATGACCATTGTCTTCTTGCTTGAAAAGTTTCATTAGAGAAGTCTGCGGTCACTTTGATGGATTTGCCCCTGTAGGTCAACTGGCGCTTACTCCTGGCAGCTTGCAGAATCTATTCTTTTGTCTTGACTTTGCACAAGTTCATCACAATGTGTCTTTGAGAAGCTCGGTTAGAGTTGAGGCGACCTGGGGTCCGATATCCCTCTGAAAGCAGTGTGTCAGAATCTTTGGGGATATCTGGGAAATTTTCTTTCATAATATTCTCTAGTATGGCTTCCATTCCTCTGGGGCATTCTTCTTCCCCTTCTGGGATTCCTATAACTCGTATGTTGAAACGCTTCATAAAGTCCCATAATTCTGGCAGTGAACGTTCTGCTTTCTCTCTCTTCTTTTCTGCCTCTTTTACTATCTGAGTTATCTCAAGAACTTTCTCTTCTACCTCTGAAATTCTTTCTACTGCATGGTCTAACTTGTTGCTGATACTTTCCATTGCATCTTTAAGTTCCCTAATTGACTGTTTCAGTTTCTTCACCTCTGCTATATTCTTTTTATATTCTTCATACCGTTCATCTTTTATTTGGTTTTTTTTTGGATTTCCTTTTGGTTATTTTCCACTTTATTAGCATTTTTCTTCATTGTTTCCATCATTTTTTTCATTGTTTTCAACATCTGTATTCTAAATTTCCTTTCTGTCATTCCAAACATTTCTTTATACTTGGAGTCATCTGTAGTAGCTACTTCATGGTGCCTTTGCGGGGTTGTTCTGCCCTGGTACTTCATGTTGCCTGGAGTTTTCTGCTGATTCTTCGTCATGAGTGATTTCTTTTATCTGTTTCCTTGCCCTAATTCTCCTTTCACTTCCTCTTGCTCCTTAAGTTCTCCGGCCTGTGGACTAAGGGTTACAGGTACAGAACGGTGAGAAGGTTGAAGAGCAAAAAAGGGATGAAAGAAAGGAGGACGTAGTGATAAGGGAAAAAACAAAGAAAAATAGAGAAAGTAGAGGGGGTGGGTAAAAGGAATATTGACAAAAAGAAGAGAGGCACGGAAAGCTGGAGACAGAGCAATATAGGTGTACAGTAGGGTACTTTGACACAACCTTAAAAAAATTCCTCCTTCTGTTTGTGCCCAGTTGGGTGGTTTCCTTGTGGTCATCAGCTCTTTGCTAACCTGATCATATACAGTACCCCACCTCCACCAAGTAGAGAAGAAAGATAAAAATGCTATAAATCAAACCAAAACAAGCAAACAGGAAACTTTACGTGATAAAATTGGGTGGAAAACCAAATAATAGCAGTAGAAACACTAGCAAAAATGAAGTTCTAATTATTGAAAAAGGCAGCAATGGGAAATTATAGTTAAACTAGAAAAATTGAGAAAGAAAAAGGATCTGTATGGAAAAGGTTGAACTTAAAAAACAAAACAACATCAGCAATATCAAAATAAACTAAAAAAACAACCAAAAAAAAAAAAACACAACCAAAACTAAAGCAGTATGTATATGTTATTGAATATTGTCTGGGCAACACGTGGTCTTCTGGGCCATGAGATGTTAATCACAGTTCTGATACGACTGGAGGCTGCTAATTTCTCAAACCCCAGCAGGTAGACACCCTAAATCTCTCTTCAGCCCACTTAAAAGGCACTTTGAACTTGTTCACTTGCTGAGCAGACGCTTTCCCAGGAAAGTGCTTGTCGCTGGAATCACTGCTGAAGTGGCTATCCACTTACCCAGTGTGCCAAAGCTGGTCTCACTCTGCCCCTGAGGGTTAGGGCTACAAGTTGGCTCAGACCCCACCCTTAGGCTACTTGGTCATTGGGTTACCAGCTTCCACCCAATTCTAGATCTGTGACCCTGAGGGTGGAGTTTGCTGGGGCAGAACGCTCACAATGGCTCCCTGTGACCCATAGCCAAACACTATTAGCTCCGTCTGGCTCAGCAGCTCAGACTGGGGCCCTAGACATTGGCCAAAATTCGCCACACACCCGCTCAGGATCTCCCCAAGAATGTTCAGCTGAGTGCCAAGTCCAAAGACACCAAAACAGTTCATAGGTAAGGCCTTTCTGGTTTGCAGTCTCACTGCTACTTAACTTACAGTTGCGGGCAGGTTTAGACGCATTGAACACACGTGACTACTTGCCTGTTTTCTACTGTTTTATTCCTCCTCTTGAGGTCCAGAAGTCTCTCGCTGACTCCCTGTATCCTCGCAGGGGTGATGATAGGCAGATCCCACCGGCCAGAGATGCCTGGAGTCCTATCTCCCCAGACTCACGGTGCCCAGATGCACCGAAGCTGTTACTCGGCTACCATCTTGCTCCACCTCCTAAACCTGCCTTTTTTAGTTTTCTCAGGCACCACGGCTTTATGCCCTGTGTGAAGACATGGCTGTCCCCAGCACGGAGATTCTTGGAATCCAAGCTTCACTCTCTGCGATCAGGCCCCGCGGCCACCTCAGCCCCGCCGTGTAGCTGAACCTGCAGCCCCAGCCGGCTAGCTCCTTCTCTGTCAATTTTTAAGCTTATCTTATCAGGGTACAAAATTCTGGGCTGGAAATTCTTCTGTTTAAGTAGATTAAAGGTAGATGACCATTGTCTTCTTGCTTGGAAAGTTTCATTAGAGAAGTCTGCCGTCACTCTAATGGATTTGTCCCTGTATGTCAAATGGCACTTAATCCTGGCAGTTTGCAGAATCTTTTCTTTTGTCTTGACTTTGGACATGTTCATGACAATGTGTCTTTGAGAAGCTCGGTTAGAGTTGACCGAACTAGGGTCCGATATCCCTCTGAAAACATTGTGTCAGAATCTTTGGTGATATTTGGGAAATTTTCTTTATAATATTCTCTAGTATGGCTCCATTCTTCTGGGGCATTCTTCTTCCCTTTCTGGGATTCCTATAACTTGTACGGTGGAACGCTTCATAAAGTCCCATAATTCTGACAGTGAACATTCTGCTTTCTCTCTCTTCTTTTCTCCCTCTTTTACTATCTGAGTTATCTCAAGAACTTTGTCTTCTACCTCTGAAATTCTTTCTTCTTCATGGTCTACCCTGTTGCTGATACTTTCTATTGCATCTTTAATTTCCCTAATTGACTGCTTCAGTTCCCTCAGCTCTGCTATATCCTTTCTATATTCTTCATATCGTTCATCTCTTATTTGATTCTGTTTTTAGATTTCCTTTTGGTTATTTTCCACTTTATTAGCAGTTTCCTTCATTGTTTCCATCATTTCTTTCATTGTTTTCATTATGTGCATTCTAAATTCCCTTTCTGTCATTCCTAACATTTCTTTATAGGCAGAATCGTCTGCAGTAGCTACCTCATGGTCCCCTGGAGGGGTTGTTCTGGACTGGTTCTTCATGTTGCCTGGAGTTTTCTGCTGATTCTTACTCATGAGTGATTTCTTTTATCTGTTTCCTTGCCCTAATTTTCCTTTCACTTCCTCTTGCTCTTTAAGTTCTTGTACCTGTGGACTAAGGGTTCGATGAGTCCTTTTGTTACAGGACCAGAAGGTTGAGAAGGTTGAAGAACAAGAAAGGAATGAAAGAAAGGAGGACCAAGTGAAAAGAAAAAAACAAAAATAGAGAAAGGAGAGGGGTTGGAAAAAAATAATATTGACAAAAAGAAGAGAGGCACAGAAAGAGGGAGACAGAGCAATAAAGGTGTACAGTAGGGTACTTTGACACAACCTTATAAAAAACCCCACCTTCTGGGGGTGCCCTGTTGGGTGGTTCCGTTGAGGTCAGCAACTCTTTGCTAATCTGATCAGACACAGTACCTCACCTCCACCAAGTAGAGAGGAAAGACAAAAATGCTATAAATCAAACCAAAACAAGCAGACAGAAAACTTTGCAGGATATAATTTGGTGAAAAACCAAATAATATCGGTAGAGACACTAGCAAAAATGAAGTTCTACTTGTTGAAAAACACAGCAATGGCAAATTATAATTAAACTAGAAAAATTGAGAAAGAAAAAAGATCTGTATGGAAAAGGTTGAAATTAAGAAACAAAGCAACATCAACAACATCACAATAAATAAAAAAAAACACAGAACCAAAAACAAAGCAGTAAGTATATGTTGTTGAATATTGTCTGGGCAACATGTGGTCTTCTGGGGTATGAGATGTTAATCACAGTTCTGATAAGACTGGAGTTTGCTGATTTCTCAAACCCCAGCAGGTAGACATCCTAAATCTCTCTTCAGCCCTCTTAAAAGTCACTTTGAACTTGTAAACTTGCTGAGCAGTAGCTTTCCCAGGAAAGTGCTTGTCACTGGAATCACTGCTGAAGTGGCTATCCACTTCCCAGTGTGCCAAAACCAGTCTCACTCTGCCCCTGAGGGTTAGGTGTGCAAGGCGGCTCAGACCCCACCCTTAGGCTACTGAGTTGCTAGGTTACCGGCTCCCACCCAATTCTAGCTCTGCGACCCTGAGGGCTGAGCCTGCCAGAGTAGATCACTCACAATGGCTCCCTGTGGCCCACAGCCAAACACTATTAGCTCCGTCTGGCTCAGTGGCTGAGACTGGGGCCCTAGACAATGGCCAAAGTTCTCCACATGCCCCCTCAGGCTCTCCCCAAGGCAGCTCAACTAAGTGCAAAGTCCAAAGACACCAAAACAGTTCACAGGTAAGGCCTTTCCAGTTTGCATTTTCGTTGCTACTGAACTTACAGTTGCAGGCGGGTTTAGACTGATTGAACACACGCAACCACTTGCCAGTTTTCCACTGTTTTAGTCCTCCTTTTAGGCTCCAGAAGTCTCTCGCTGACTCCCCGTATCCTCACGGGGTGATGATAGGAGATCCCACCAGCCAGAGATGCCTGGAGTCCTATCTCCCCAGACTCACAATGCCCAGATGCAAGGAAGCTGTTACTTGGCTGCCATCTTGCTCTCCTCTCTCAGCAAAATTACTTTCAACCCCGGATCCTGTATCCAGCTAAACTGAGTTTCATTTAGGATGAAGAAATTAAATACTTTAACAACATTCATACGTTGAAAAAATTTGCCATAACCTAACCAGCTCTTCAGGATTTTCTCAGAAATATCCTCCATAATGACTAGCCCAATCCTCTACCACCAAAGTGAGCTCACTCAGATACTTTTGATCAAACTCCAACTTCCACAGTGGTGAAAGAATTAAAAATGTCCACTGTACTTTCGAAAAACTCGATACCCAAAATTTTACCAGACTTATCAATATTCTCCATTCATGTGAATGGCTTAAACTGTGCTCTAAAGAGGCACAGGTTAGCTGACTGGTTACAAAAACTCAGGCCAGATCTTTGCTGCATACAAGAGTCACATCTAACCTTAAAAGACAAATATAGACTCAGGGTGAAAGGATGGTCATCCATATTTCAGGCAAATGGTAATCAGAAAAAAGCAGGTGTTGCAATTTTATTTGCAGAAACAATAGGCTTTAAACCCACAAAAGTAAGGAAGGAAAAGAATGATCACTTCATATTTGTTAAGGGTAATACCCAATATAATGAGATTTCAATTATTAATATTTATGCACCCAACCAGAATGCACATCAATTTATAAGAGAAACTCTAATAGACATGAGCCACATGATTTCCTTCAGCTCCATAATAGTTGGAGATTAAAACACTCCTTTGGCAGTGTTGGATAGATCCTCCAATAAGAAGCTGAGCAATTAAATTTTAGATTTAAACCTAACCATCCAACACTTGGATTTAGTAGATATCTAGAGAACATTTCATCTCAACAAAACTGAATACCCATACTTGTCATCAGCCCATGGAAAATACTCCAATATCGATTACATCTTAGGACAGAAGTCTAACCTCAGAAAATTCAAAGAAATAGAAATTATTGCATGTATCTTTTTGAACCACTATGGAATAAAAGTTGAGCTCAGTAACAACAGAAATCTGCATACTCATACAAAACATGGAAGTTAAATAACCTTATGCTGAATGATAGCTGAATCAGAGATGAGATTAAGAAGGAAATTGCCAAATTCTTGGATAAAAACGACTATGAAGACACGAATTATCAGAACCTCTGTGATACTGCAAAGCAGTCCTAAGAGGGAAATTTATAGCACTGCAAAGCTTCCTCAAGAGAACAGAAAGAGAGGAAGTTAACAACTTAATGGGACATCTCAAGCAACTGGAAAAGGAAGAACATTCCAACCCCAAACCTAGTAGAGGAAAAGAAATAACCAAAATTAGAGCAGAATTAAATGAAATTGAAAACAAAAGTATTATACAACAGATCAATAAATCAAAAAGTTGGTTTTTTGAAAAGGTCAATAAAATAGATAAACCTTTGCTTACCTAACCAGGTAAAAAACAGTATAATCTCTAATCTCATCAATCAGAAATGACAAAGATTAAATAACAACAGACTCCTCAGATATTCAAAAAATCCTTAATGAATACTATAAGAAACTTTATTCTCAGAAGTACGAAAATCTGAGGGAAATTGACAAATATTTGGAAGCACGTCACCTTCCAAGACTTAGCCAGAATCAAGTGGAAATGTTGAATAAGCCGATATCAAGTTCTGAAATAGCATCAACCATACAAAACCTCCCTAAAAAGAAAATCCCGGAACCAGATGGTTTCACCTCAGAATTCTACCAAACCTTTAAAGAGGAATTAGTACCTGTATTACTCAACCTGCTCCAAAATGTAGAAAAAGAAGGAAGACTACCCAACACGTTCTATGAAGAAAACGTCACCCTGATCCCCAAACCAGGAAAAGACTGAACAAAAAACCAAAATTATAGACCAATATCACTAATGAATATAGATGCAAAAATATTCAACAAGATCCTAACAAAAAGAATCCAGCAACACATCAAACAAATTATACATCATGACCATGTCAGTTTTATTCCAGGGTCTCAAGGCTGGTTCAATATCCGTAAATCTATAAGTATGATTCAGCACATAAACAAATTAAAAAACAAAGACCATATGATTCTCTTAATTGATGCAGAAAAAGCTTTTCATAATATACAGCATCCCTTCATGATCAGAACACTTAGGACAATTGGTATAGAACAGACATTTCTTAAACTGATAGAGGTCACCTACAGTAAAACCACAGCCAAGTATTGTATTGATTGGAGTTAAATTGAAATCATTTCCACTCAGATCAGGAACCAGACAAGGCTGCCTATTGTCTCCACTGCTCTTTTACATTGTAACGAAAGTATTAGCCACTGCAATTAGGGAAGAAAAGGCGATCAAGGGTATCCACATAGGGTCAGAAGAGTTCAAACTTTCTGTCTTTGCAGATGATATGATTGTATATCTGGAAAACAGCAGAGATTCTACTACAAAACTCTTAGAAGTAATCAAGGAATACAGGAGTGTCTCAGGTTACAAAATCAACATTCATAAATTGGTAGCCTTTATATATACCAACAATAGTCAAGCTGAAAAAACAGTTAAGGACTTTATTCCATTCACAGTAGTGCCAACGATGAAAGGTTTGGGATTTTATCTAACAAAGGACGTGAAAGATCTCTATAAAGAGAACTATGAAACTCTAAGAAAAGAAAGAGCTGAAAATGTTAACAAATGGAAAAACATACCATGCTCATGGCTGGGAAGAATCAACATTGTTAAAATGTCCATACTATCCAAAGCAATATATAATTTTAATGCAATCCCTATTAAGGCTCCACTGTCATACTTTAAAGATCTTAAAAAAAAATACTTCATTTTATATGGAATCAGAAAAAAGCTCGAATAGCCAAGACAATACTCAGAAATAATAAAAAAGCTGGAGGAATCACGCTACCAGACCTCAGACTATGCAACAAATCGATGGTGATCAAAACAGCATGGTACAGGCACAAAAACAGAGAAGTAGATGTCTGGAACAGCATAGAGCCAAGAGATGAATCCAGCTACTTACCGTTATTTGATATTTTTTTAATTTAATTTAATTAATTAATTTATTTATTTTTATTAGAATTAGTCATAGCTGTGTACAGTCATATGATCATGGGGCACCATGCACAAATTTTATAAACAGTTTGACACATTCTCATCACACTGGTTAACATAGCCTTCCTGGCATTTTCTTAGTTATTGTGTTAAGACAATCAAATTCTGCCTTCACTAAGTTTCACATGTACCCTTGTCAGATGTACCGGAGGTGTAATCCCACTAATCACCTTCCCTCTGCCCAACCTCTCCACTCCCTCCCCTTCTTCTCCCCCTTCCCCATATTATTAGGTTATAACTGAGTTTTAGCTTTCCTATGAAACCCATAAATTAGTTTCATAGTAGGGCTGAATAAATTGGATACATTTTCTTCCATTCTTGACATACTTTACTAAGCAGAATATGTTCCAGCTCCATCCATGTAAACATGAAAGAGGTAAAGTCTCCATATTTCTTTAAAGCTGCCTAATATTCCAGGGTGTACATATACCACAATTTATTGATACATTCGTGGATTGATGGGCACTTGGGCTTTTTCCATGACTTAACAATTGTGAATTGGGCTGCAATAAACATTCTGGTACAAATATCTTTCTTATAATGCGATTTTTGGTCTTCTAGGTATATACCTAGCAGAGGAATTATAGGATTGAATGGCAGATCTATTTGTAGATCTCTAAGTATTCTCCAAACCTCTTTCCAAAAGGAATGTATTAATTTGCATTACCACCAGCAGGGTAGAAGTGTTCCCTTTTCTCCACATCCACGCCAACATCTCTGGTCTTGGGATTTTGTGATATGGGCTAATTTTACTGGAGTTAGATGGTATCTCAAGGTAGTTTTGATTTAGATTTCTCTGATGATTAAAGATGATGAGCATTTTTTCATAGGTCTGTAGGCCATGTGCCTGTCTTCTTCAAAGAAGTTTCTCTTCTAGTACCTTGCTCAGCCTGAGACGGGATCACTTGTTCTTTTCTTACTTATACGTTTGAGTTCTCTGTGGATTCTGGTTACTAAACCTTTGTCAAAGACATAACCTGCAAATATCTTCTCCCATTCTGAAGGCTGTTTGCTTGCTTTACTTATTGTGTTCTTGGCTGTGCAGAAGCTTTTTAGTTTGATCACGTCCCAGTAGTGTATTTTTGAAGCTGTTTCAATTGCCTGGGGGGTCCTCCTCATAAAATACTCGCCCAGACCAGTTTCTTCAAGGGTTTTCCCTACACTCTCTTAGGCCTGGTAGGGTGGTTACTGTTATTTGATCTTTGACAAGCCAATTAAAAACATTCAGTGGGGAAAAGTTTCCCTATTTAACAAATGGTGCTTGGTGAACTGGCTGCCAACCTCTAGAAGAATGAAACCGGACCCACACCTTTCTTTTTTTTTTTTTTATTAAATCATAACTGTATACAATGATATGATTATGGGGCATCATACACTAACTTCATAAACCATTTGACACATTTTTATCACAGTGGTTAACATAGCCTTTCTGGCATTATCTCAGTTACTGTGCCAAAACATTTACATTCTACATTTACCAAGTTTCGCAAATACCCCTGTAATATGCACCACAGGTGTGATCCCACCGATTCCCCTCCCTCTTCCCACCCCCCCCTTTCCCACTTCCCCCTATTGTTACGTTGTAGCTGGGTTATAGCTTTCATGTGAGAGTCCCAAATTAGTTTCATAGTAGGGCTGTGTACATTGGGTATTTTTTCTTCCATTCTTGGGACACTTTACTAAGAAGAATATGTTCCAGGTCCATCCATGTAAACATGAAAGAGGTAAAGTCTCCATCTTTCTTTAAGGCTGCATAGTATTCCATGGTATACATATACCACAATTTATGAATCCATTCGTGGATCGATGGGCACTTGGGCTTTTTCCATGACTTAGCTATTATGAATTGGGCTGCAATAAATATTCTGGTACAAATATCTTTGTTATGTTGTGATTTTTGGTCTTCTGGGTATATGCCCAGCAGAGGAATTACAGGATTGAATGGCAGATCTATTTTTAGATCTCTGAGTGTTCTCCATATATCTTTCCAAAAGGAATGTATTAATTTGCATTCCCACCAGCAGTGCAGAAGTGTTCCCTTTTCTCCGCATCCACGCCAACATCTCTGGTCTTGAGATTTTGTGATATAGGCTAGTCTCACTGGAGTTAGATGATATCTCAAAGTAGTTTTGATTTGCATTTCTCTGATGATTAAAGATGATGAGCATTTTTTCATATGTCTGAAGGCCGTGCGCCTGTCTTCTTCAGAGAAGTTTCTCTTCAAATCCCTTGCCCAGCCTGCGATGGTATCCCTTGTTTTTTTCTTGCTGATGTGTTTGAGTTCTCTGTGGATTCTGGTTATTAAACCTTTGTCAGAGATATACCCTGCAAATATCTTCTCCCATTCTGAGGGCTGTCTGCTTGCTCTGCTTACTGTGTTCTTAGCTGTGCAGAAGCTTTTTAGTTTGATCAAGTCCCAGTAGTGTATTTTTGAAGCTGCTTCAATTGCCCGGGGGGTTCTCCTCATGAAATACTCACCCAGACCAATTTCTTCAAGGGTTTTCCCTGCATTCTCCTCTAGTATTTTTATAGTTTCATGTCTTAAGTTTAAATCTTTAATCCAATGAGAGTCTATCTTAGTTAATGGTGAAAGGTGTGGGTCCAATTTCAGTCTTCTGCAGGTTGCCAGCCTGTTCACACAGCACCATTTGTTAAATAGGGAATCTTTTCCCCACTGAATGTTTTTAATTGGCTTGTCAAAAATCAAATAGCGGTAAGTAGCTGGATTCATCTCTTGGTTCTCCCTTCTGTTCCAGATATCTACTTCTCTGTTTTTGTGCCAATACCATGCTGTTTTGATCACTATCGATTTGTAGTAAAGTCTGAATTCTGGTAGTGTGATTCCTCCTGTTTTTTTTTTATTTCTGAGTAATGTCTTGGCTATTCGAGGTTTTTTCTGATTCCATATAAAATGAAGTAATGTTTTTTCAAGATCTTTAAAATATGACAGTGGAGCTTTAATAGGGAGTGCGTTGAAATTATATATTGCTTTGGGTAGTATGGACATTTTGATAATGTTGATTCTTCCTAGCCATGAGCATGGTATGTTTTTCCATTTGTTAACATTTTCAGCTATTTCTTTTCTTAGAGTTTCATAGTTCTCTTTATAGAGATCTTTCACGTCTTTTGTTAGGTAAATTCCCAAATATTTCATCTTCTTTGGCACTACTGTGAATGGGATAGAGTCCTTAACTGCTTTTTCAATTTGACTGTTGTTGGTGTATATAAAGGCTACCGATTTATGAATGTTGATTTTGTAACCTGAGACGCTGCTGTATTCCTTGATCACTTCTAGGAGTTTTGTAGTAGAGTCCCTAGTGTTTTCCAGATACACAATCATATCATCTGCGAAGAGCGAGAGTTTGATCTCTTCTGACCGTATATGTATACCCTTGATCGCCTTTTCTTTCCTAATTGCAGTGGCTAAAACTTCCATTACAATGTTGAAAAGCAATGGAGACAATGGGCAGCCTTGTCTGGTTCCTGATCTGAGTGGAAATGATTCCAATTTAACTCCATTCAATATGATATTGGCTGTGGGTTTGCTGTAGATAGCCTCTATCAGTTTAAGAAAAGTCCCTTCTAGACCAATTTTCTTGAGTGTTCTGATCATGAAGGGATGCTGGATATTATCAAAAGCTTTTTCTGCATCCATTGAGAGAATCATATGGTCTTTGTTTTTTAATTTGTTTATGTGCTGAATTACATTTATAGATTTACGTATATTGAACGAGCCTTGAGACCCTGGGATAAAACCAACTTGGTCATGATGTATAATTTGTTTGATGTGTTGCTGGATTCTGTTTGTTAGGATCTTGTTGAATATTTTTGCATCTATATTCATTAGTGATATCGGTCTATAATTTTCTTTTCTTGTTGGGTCTTTTCCTGGTTTGGGGATCAGGGTGATGTTTGCTTCATAGAAGTGTTGGGTAGTCTTCCTTCTTTTTCTACATTTTGGAACAGGTTGAGTAATATAGGTACTAATTCCGCTTTAAAGGTTTGGTAGAATTCTGACGTGAAACCATCTGGTCCCGGGCTTTTCTTTTAGGGAGGTTTTGTATAGTTGATGCTATTTCTGAACTTGATATGGGTCTGTTCAACATTTCCACTTGATTCTGGTTAAGTCTTGGAAGGTGGCGTGCTTCCAAGTATCGGTCTATTTCCTTCAGATTTTCATATTTCTGAGAGTAAAGTTTCTTGTAATATTCCTTAAGGATTTTTTGGATTTCTGATGAGTCTGTGGTTATTTCGTCTTTGTTGTTTCTGATTGATGATATTAGAGATTTTACTCTTTTTTTTCCTGATTAGGTTGGCCAGAGGTTTATCTATTTTATTGACCTTTTCAAAAAACCAGCTTTTTGATTTATTGATCTGTTGTATTATTCTTTTGTTTTCAATTTCATTTAATTCTGCTCTAATTTTGGTTATTTCTTTTCCTCTACTGGGTTTGGGGTTGGAATATTCTTCTTTTTCCAGTTGTGTGAGATGTCCCATTAAGTTGTTAACTTCCTGTCTTTCCGTTCTCTTGAGGAAGGCTTGCAGTGCTATAAATTTCCCTCTTAGAACTGCCTTTGCGGTGTCCCAGAGGTTCTGATAGTTTGTGTCTTAATTGTCGTTTTGTTCCAAAAAATTGGTGATTTCTTTCTTAATCTCATCTCTGACCCAGCTATCATTCAGCATAAGGTTATTTAACTTCCATGTTTTTGTATGGGTATGCAGATTCCTGTTGTTACTCAATTCAAGTTTTATTCCATGATGGTCCGAGAAGATGCATGGAATAATTTCTATTCCTTTAAATTTACTGAGGTTAGACTTGTGACCTAAAATGTGATCAATTTTGGAGTAAGTTCCGTGGGCTGATGAGAAGTATGTGTATTCAGTTTTGTTGGGATGAAATGTTCTGCAGATGTCTGCTAAATCTAAATATTAGATGGTTAGGTTTAAATCTAAGATTTCTTTGCTCAGCTTCATTCTGGAGGATCGATCCAACACTGCCAAGGGAGTGTTGAAATCTCCAACAATTATGGAGCTGGAGGAAATCAAGTTACTCATGTCTGTTAGAGTTTCTCTTATAAATTGAGGTGCATTCTGGTTGGGTGCATAGATATTAATAATTGAGATCTCATCATATTGAGTATTACCCTTAACAAATATGAAGTGACCATTCTTGTTCTTCCTTACTTTTGATGGTTTAAAGCCTACTGTATCTGCAAATGAGATTGCAACACCTGCTTTTTTCTGATTACCATTTTCCTGAAATATGGATGACCATCCTTTCACCCTGAGTCTATATTTGTCTTTTAAGTTGAGATGTGACTCTTGTATGCAACAAATATCTGGCTTGAGTTTTTGTATCCAGTCAGCTAACCTATGCCTCTTTAGAGGACAGTTTAAGCCATTCACATTGATGGAGAGTATTGATAAGTCTGGTGGAATTTTGGGTATCGAGTTTTTCAAAGGTCCAGTGGACATTTTTTTTTTTTTTCCAGTGGACATTTTTAATCCTTTCGCCAGTGTGGAAGTTGGAGTTTGATCCGAAGTTTCTGAGTGAGTTTACTTTTGTGGTATAGGATTGGGTTGGTGATTGTGGAGGATAGGTCTGAGAACATCCTGAAAAGCTGGTTTACTTATGGCAAATTTTTTCAACATATGAATGTCATTGAAGTATTTAATTTCTCCATCATAGATGAAACTCAGTTTAGCTGGATACAAGATCCTGGGTTGAAAGTTTTTTTGTTTTAGGAGATTAAAAGTTGATGACCAGCCTCTTCTTGCTTGAAAAGTTTCAGCAGAGATATCTGCAGTTATTCTAATATTCTTACCTTTGTACATTATAGTTTTCTTTCGCCGGGCTGCTTTGAGAATCTTCTCTTTCATGTTAACTTTAGTGAAGCTAATTATGATATGTCTGGGAGATGGCTTATTGGGGTTGAATCATGCTGGGGTTCTGAAGCTGTCTGCTATCTGAATTTCAGATTCTCTAGGCATGTCTGGAAAATTTTCTTTCATAATTTCATGTAGAAGGGCCTCTGTGTCCTTGGCAGCTACTTCATCAGTCTCCGAAATTCCTATAACTCTTATGTTGTTTTTTTTCGAATTATCTGAGAGCTCTCTGAGTGAGTGATCCGTTTTTGCTCTCCATTTCTCTTCCTCTTTGAGAGATTGGGAGCGTTCGAAGACTTTATCTTCAATGTCAGAAATCCTTTCTTCTGCTTGCTGTATTCTGTTACTGAGGGATTCTACTGTATTTTTCATATCTTTGAGGGCTGTAAGTTGTTGTTTCAGTGTGTCTAAGTCTTTGGTGGTTTTGTCTTTAAATTCGTTAAATTCTTGAGACAATTTTTGAATTTCTCATCGAATTCCTAATTCCATTTTATTAATCTTATCTGCAAACCAAATTCTGAATTCGCCTTCTGACATCTCAGCCAGTTGTTTATGAATGGGATCTTCAATCACATCTGCCGTATCTTTTCTTGGGGGGGTCAATCTATCCTGGTTATTCATGTTACCAGAGTTTTTCCGGTGATTCCGCCCCATGGTTTACTCCCTTTGGTTTTTCCCCTGGGGTTTTATCGAGGGCCCGTACAGTGTTGGGGCCCTGTCTGGTGTGGTGGAGCAAAGTGGTTCTGTCTTGTTTTCAGCTGGTTTCTGTTCGATCCTATTGCAACTTCTACTCTGGCTTGAAGTCTCAGCTGTGTGGAAAAATCAGCAATTAAATCACCCCGCCTGCCCACCTCTGGCCCCAGTTGGAAAAGGAGAATCAAACCTTCCTACATTCGCACACCCAGGGCACCGCCTGAAAAGTCCTCATTCTATTAGCCCAGTTCAAAAGGTCCGAATCAACTGTCTCAATCGGCACTTGTCTCGGGTGTAAGGGTTCAAGAGGTCTCTGTGAACTGGATCACAGGGGCCTGGTGACTCCTCTGACACAGCTCACCCCAGTGCAGCGTGGAGTCAGGAGGAGCCACCCAGCAAACAGAGCAGTCTGGGAAGGTTGACGTCTCCTTCCCCACTTTGCCCCTCCGTTGGACCCAGTCACTGGTATCTCTGCAGATGGCTAACCCAGTTGCCTGCAGTGAACAGACACTCCAGGAGTTTGCACCTGCCTGAATCGGAAGGAAGTCTGCCAGGCCCCCGCAGACTGCCACTATCTAGCAGGAGGAGATGGGGCCTGTCATCTTTGAGTGTTTGATGCAGGTGATGGGAAGGAGGTGTTCACTCAGGCTTAGCCCCGTCCCTGATGGATGCTGCTAACAGAACAGAACAGAACAGACAACTTTGTGAGGTTCTGTCTCTGTTCCTGTCGTCGCCTACAGAAGACGGGCTGTTTTGAGTTCAAACGTCTTTGCTGCTGGAGAATTGCGTCTGAACACCTCTCTGGGTCGGCCCCACCCTGGAAGCTTCCCGGGTTTGTGAGCCGTGTCACCGGTGGCCTCCTCTGGTTGCCCAGGGAGACAGGGGGTGTGGCCTCAGAATATCCAGAAGTGAGTGTTCTGCCGTTAAAGAAAAAACGGCTGTTGATCTACCTCCAGGGAACTGCTGCTCTGGTGTGGGCACTCAGGCGACCCTTTTCTCCTCTGTCCCGCGCCCCAGAGTCAGCACTGAGCGGCCGCAGTTTGTGCTGCGTCCACACCCCTTAAGAGATCCCCCAAGAATCAGAACTCTTGGGGGTTGGGCCCCCAGACCCTGATTGGGAGTGGGGGGGGAAGCTAGAGTTTCATTCAGTTTTACGCAATACTATGGTCCGGGGAGGGCTCCTGCACTGCACCGCAGGGAAGTGCCACCAAGGCTTGATTTCCCCTCAGCAGAGTGCCCTCTCCTCGCTCACATATCCCAGAGTCAGCGCTGACCTGACGCAGCTCAGGCACTGTGCACTCCCCTCGAGAAATCACCCAAGGAGCCGAACTTCTGGGGGATAGGCCCTCAGACCCCGAGTGAGAATAGGGGTTCTCAGCTCTCAGCGGGGAAGCTAGAGTCTTATTCAGTCTTGTGCCCTGTAATGTTGCCCGGGGAGGGTTGGTGCACTGCACCACAGGGAAGTGCCGTGAGGCGTGACTCCCCCTCAGCCCGGTGCCCTCTCCTCACTTGTGCGCCTCAGAGTCAATGCTGACCAGTCGCAACTCAGGGACTGTCCACTCCCCTTGAGAAATCACCCAAGGATCCGAAGTCCTGGGGGACAGGCCTCCGGACCTCAGTGGGTGGGAGGGGAGCGCCGGGGATTCAGGGTTGCTGGCAAAGGATTCCCAAAGTTTTATTCAGCCCTATGTCCGGCAGGAGAATGCCACGGCACCCCAGTAGGGGAGGTAGGTCCAGTTTTTAGAAGGTCTCTCCCGTGGAGTGTAGTGGGAGGGCCTTTAATTTCTGACCGCTTGTTCAATTGTGGGGCTCATGAGCCGGTCTCATGGGGGAGGGGGACTCCCGTCCGCTTGGTGGTGGATTTTGTACCGTTTGTTTGCGTCCTTGTGATCACAACTTGCCTCAGCGGTGTTGATGTGCGTTCTTCAGCCTTCTCTCTTGGTGAGGCTGAAGTCCACCAGAATACTTACTAAATTCCTGTCCCTTAACTCTCCTTCTGGACGGGAGCCTTTGTTGAAAGCTGGCTTCAGTCCGCCATCTTGTCTCATAAGTCCTGGACCCACACCTTTCACCATTAACTAAGATAGCCTCTCACTTGATTAAAGATTTAAACTTAAGACATGAAACTATAAAAATACTAGAAGAGACAATAATTATTGCTACTTAAGAGAGTTGCTGGTGGGGAGGATGGGCGGAGGCAGGGTGATTGGTGGGATTACACCTGCGGTGCATCTTACTAGGGTACATGTGAAAGTTAGTAAATGTAGAATAAAAATGTCTTAACACAATAACTAAGAAAATGCCAGGAAGGCTATGTTAAGCAGTGTGATGAAAATGTGCCAAACAGGCTATAAAACCAGTGTATGGTGCCCCATGATCGCATTAATGTACACAGCTATGATTTAATTAAAAAAAAAAAAAGAGAGTTGCTGGTGGGTTAAGTGAGAAGACACACATGCATGCATAGACCTGTGAGTGGATGACAGGTTCAAATGCAGAGTAAAGTTGTTACTTAAATTAGCAGATAGGAAGTCATTAACAGCACTGTTATTGTCATCTTCTCTCAGCGCTATCTATACCAGCAGCAGCAGCGTTGGAGACTGGGGAATGTCTCAAAAAACAACGCACTGGAAGAGGGTCAGGGCTGAGGCAGGCAAGTCTGGCTCAAGAACACTACACACCCTGAGCTGCTCAGCCACAGATCCAGAACCACTGCTACAGCCACCGTCAGAGCTCCAAACCCTCCATGCACTTTCCCTGTAACTTCTCAGACATGGGAGAAACCTCAGGAACCCAGGTTATGGTTCAGCCATGGAATTGTGACGCTGTAAAAGCTGGAGCTCAAGCTTTCCATGAAAGCCAGTAGTTTACAGATGAGAGCCAGATGAATGAAGCTATTTGCTACAGATTATCATGTCAGTTATTCAAATATTTGCATATATGGGTATAGATGGCCTTTAGTATGTTGCCTGCAGCAAGTAACTCTATTTCTGATGCTGTTTCTCTTATAAAGAATTTCATCCTTTTAGAGGTTAGAGAAAATAATGTGAGAACCCCTACTGTGAATTGAATTTAGATACAGGAGGAATTGGGGGAAAACATCAGTAACCCTGGGAGAAAGAACTGTGTAGTTCTGAGCTCCAGGGAGGAGGGTAATCTGACACAATCTTAAATGTAGCCCAAACAAAGATGCATTCAAAATCCAGTTAAAAACGGAGGAACATAATTCCATTACGTTCTGAGAGGATAATTTAAGACTGCTGAGATTCTATTTTTCAGAGCTTTCTAAACACACCAGTAGTATTGATGACAAAAAAAAAAAAAAAAGAATACATGTAGACATATCTTTTTGTGTTCTTTGCCACCGATAAAAGTACAGATTGGAAATAAGGAAGAATAACTCAATGGTAGCACAAACATAAAGGAAGATAAATATCTAAAATCATGCAAAATATTATATATAGTTTGCAAGCCATTACAAGAATTTTTGAGACAGACTGTATTATGGTCTGTTATTATAGTCTGTATGTATTATGGTCTGTTATTTATCTTCCAAGAAACGCAGTTCACAGTCCTTTCTGATTTACCTGTGGAAGCTTTAACGTCCTCAGTTTATCAGTGTTGCCAGAAGGGTTTCATTTGTTTTTGTCCATGTATATTTTGTTTCTTGATTTTGTGTAACTTAAAACACAAGACTTTTATAATGACCCATGTAGAAATCCTTTTAAATTATGCTGGGAAGAGGGAGAGAGGCTCAAGGAAAGGTCATGCCTTGGTTGTGGGGGTTGAAAGACAGCATTTCTCAAACTGTCCATATTCTACTAAAGCTCCATGAGCCATCACTTTCATTAAAAAGACCACTGAAGGCTTTTTCCCTTTGTTTTATTTATTGATATGTGTTTGTGTGTGTGTGTGTGTTTCTGTGTGTAGAGACTAGTAAAGATTTAAAACATTAAGAGGAGGGTGCCAGGGACTACACAGCTGTCTTAGGGACAAAGGTGAGGCATCCCTGGCCCTCCAGAGGCTGCAGCCTGTGCCTGCCCTATGGCCTCCCCAGATGGTCACTGGGTTTGACTCCTATCCGATGCTGCTCCACTGAGAGTATTTACATGACCGCTGGCCAAGGCAGCTATAAAACCTGAAAGGAGGGCACACTGTGGCATGGAGGGCAGCAAGCAACCCTCACTCCTGCGCCTTCACTGTCCCTCTGGGCAGCTCTGGGCAGCCAGTATCATCACTGCCCCACGCCTACGACCTGTGCCCACCTCATACCTCCCACCTTCAGTGAGCATCTGGCCTCCTACTCAGGGATTTGGCCTTCCTCCCTGGTGAAGAAGCCACAGCCTGGCCTCCAGGTGCAGCACATCCGGCCACGTGATCTCTGCCTGCTGCCAGTACCCCCCAGTAGACGGGCAATAGGCTCTCAGCCAGTGGATGGTGATGGTGTCAAGCCCTGTTTCAACCGCCTATTGGCTATTTGCAACTCCTCTTTGATAGAGTGCTTATTCCAGATGTGTTGGTTTTTATTAAACTGGGTTGTAGGTCTTACAGCCTTATAGGAATTCTTTGTACATTTTTCATACCAGTGCTTTGTCAGATGGATATATTATAAATACTGGCCGACCAGTATAAATACCAGTGATTTGTCAGATGGATATATTATAATTACTGGCCAGCTGGATATATTATAAATACTGACAGTATCATTTGGTGACTGACTAAAATTACCATATGTAAACATTTTTATTAAATAGGAAAAGTGTAAAATCTTTCAGTTCTTTTTTGGAGGCCATAAATTGGATATCAAAACATGACAAGGACACCACAAGAAAGAAATATCATTAGCCAATGTCTCTAGAAAAAGATATGCAAAAAATCTTACCACCACATAATAGACTAAAGGGAAAAGAACATATAATCACAATAGATGAAGAAGAAAGTATGTGAGAAAATGTGATAGCTATTTATTTAAAAGCTCCCAGTAAGCTTGGAATAAATATAAAATCCCTTCAAGCCTACAGCAATACTATACCTCATGGCGAAACGTTGTTCCCCTTGGGAACAACAACATCATCAAAAAAAATGTCTACTATATTGTTTCTATTCACCATCATACCGAAAGTATTTGCCAATGCAATAATTTAAGAAAGAGAAATAAAAGGTATTAACATTGAAAGGATCTGTAGTAATGACTGTGTTTGTGGAAAATCTAAATATATTTACAAAGTATGCAGATCAGTATATGTATTTAATAAAGTCACACAGAACCAAGTCAGGACACTAAAATAATTGTATGCTCGCATACAGGAAACAAGTACAAAATGAATTTTGAAAATGTCATCTACAACGTAATTCAAAAAATCAAATATCTCAAATATCTAGGAGTAAATCTAACAAAAAATTCTTGTATACTTATACAGTATAAGTCACTGACAATATTACACTTTGTGCCTTTCCAGAACTTTTTCAGAGCAGGATGATCTAGAATGGGACAGCGGGCCCCTTTTCTCCCCGACCTTCATGGCCTTCTTCACAAGAGAGCAGTTAAATTGGTTTTAGAAATGCTTTTCAGTTCCAAGCATATGGGGTTGAGTGATATCTATCATATTTAAATATCAGACAAGAGCATTTTCTTTCTTTTCTCCATGTAGCACAACTTTCATGCAAATAGAATTTTATCATGTCAGACTCTGCCAGCATTGAAAGGCTGAGCCACAGTTGCTATTTGCATGCCAGTTGTGCTACAGGGCGCATTCTGTGTGCCTAATAGGCTGTATAATTTTGCTAGGGCCGCTGTGGCTCCTGAAGGAATGTGAGGCAGCTATGTGAGGGCACAGTGTCTGCCCTGCGAGGTTATGGGGATGAGTTCTCTGAGATGGCATACTGCAGACAAATGCATAGAGTAGATTAACACTCTTCTATGTGTAATTCATGCTTTCCTGCATAAAACTTCCTTATAAAAGTGTTAACTATTAAGCCTTGTGAAAGGTCTGGCAGGCAGTGGAGCTGCCTGCTTCAGGAGATGCTTTGGGCAGGTAGTTACAATATAAATAGCAGCAATGTGCAAAGATGCTCATGACCTCGTGTGAAGTGAAAACAACACAAAGAAGTTTCTCTGATATTCCTGAAGTGCACCTAACTGAGTTGCTATTGAATACTAATGAAGGCCAAATTTCATTTGGATGGAACTATGGTCCCTCAAGTAGAAAGCCCTAGAATAGAGCACCGAAAGTCCCCAAATGCAATTCTGAGTCTGGGGTCTGTGATAGTCTTCTCCACCAAGGGAGGTAACAAGTGAGATTTTACAATTGCATTCCTGATCCACTGATCATACCTGCCTTGAACTTCTGAGCGAAATCAAAGTCAATGTAGTGGTTTTGTCCCAAATTATAACCAGTAATCTAGTAAACTGCCATAAGCCCTACTACTACCAATAAGTAATCATAATGCATTACAAAGTTACTTCCAATACTGCAGAATTAGGCAGAAGTTGTTGTAAAATAAAAAAATAAAAAAAAAAACCCATTTTGTCAAAACTGGCAGTGTAAAGAAAGCAGAACTGGAAGTGCCTGAATCATCTGCAATGTCAAGTACCTTGCATAACCTCTTCCTGTGGTTAGGTTTGGGGACCCACTGTTTTGAAATCTTAGACATATACACTTTCTCATAGGCTCACACAACCTATGACTATCTTCCCTCAGCCAACATGATCTTCGGCTTCAGCAATTCTTAGATAAGCTATGTCTCTGCGTCTACATGATAGTATTAATAATTCAAACCAAACTAATAGACAGGAGACCACTTAGGTTTAGTGTTACCACAGCAGCCTTTTATAAGTTTACAAACAACTTTAGCCTAACTCCAATAAAGCCTGATAACAGTCATAAGAATTCATTAGGAAGTTTACTGGAAGTTACCATTATATCCATGCCTTTATAGGTCCATATAGAGATATGGTAATATGGTGTGTGTGTGTGTGTGTGTGTGTGTGTGTGGTAAAGAGTGAATTTGGATTGTCTGGGCAAACTGCAAATGATGGTGTTCTCTTTTCATAGATCTTATTGGCATATGAGGAAGAGGTTGCGATCATATGGAACTAGGGAAGTAATAACTTCATTTTCAAAGCAAGTCATACAATCATGCTTTTGTCTTGATTTTGGAGGTGAGCTAGAGGTGGAGCCACCATTGGAAGAGCAGTAACTATTGGTACCATTAGAAAAAGCAGGGATGTATATGGGAAGGCCAATATGGTTGCCTGTACTAACTGGGTCACTCCTAACCCTCCCAGCCAGTGGGTGTTCTGTGCTTCAGGAAACGTAGGATGTGTAGATGGCTGACTTCCTCTGCACTGAGTCTTCATGTTACCAGAGAGATCACTCTCAAAGCCAGAAAGTGGGTTAACTGGTTCAAAGGAAGTCCAGGTACTTTGAGCATTTCTTGGTAAAGAGTCAAAGGCAGGAGAATTAACTACAAGATCTCTTGAGCCTACTGACAGTAGCGTACCTCCAAACCAAAAGTTTCCTGTACTAAATGGGCTTGTTAGACTAAAGTAAGCCAGCCTATTGCTTCCAAAGTAGGAGTTTGTGGAACCATTTCCTAGAGAACTGGAACTATCATTTAGATAATTAGATATCATTCTTTATGGGCTCGGAGGAACTGGACTGGAGGAGAGCCATGCAGAACCTAGAGCTTACACAGGTACTATTGTTATGGAAATCACTGAGCATTATATAGTTTCCTGTACAACTGACAATATGCATTTTTATTTCTTCCCGTGCTCTGTCAACATTTTCCAGCATCCCAATCCATTCAAAGACAGGTTCCTTATCTCTGCATGGAGTTACTATGTATGTGGGTCTGCTTCTGAATTCTTTTAATAGTTGCTTCTTAGGGTCCAACCGCTAATCCTACCATATGATTAGGAGACCCTGACTTGGACTGTGGTTTAACCAGGAAGATTAGGACTAAATGACAATTAGTCCCAGGGCAGGGCAGGGCAGGGCAGGGCAGTGCAAGGCAGGGCAGGGCCATTTTTGTTTCGAAATGCACAAATCATGGAGAAGTGCCCTGTAGCTGAGAGGATTTCTCTCTTCCTCAGGTGCAGGGACGCCTGCTTCCTGTTCAGGGTGGCGCCGGCGCCCCGCAGCTTCCGGGCCGCAGGCGTGGGGCAGCATCGTGGCCATCACGCCTGGGCATTGTCCCCTCAGTACAGCATCCGCGCCGCCAAGGCTGCAGCCACCGCCTCCCGGGCATCGGAGCCTGAGGCGGGCAGCAGTACCGACCCAGGGACCGGTCCAGGATAGACTGGGTCTGGCAGGCGGTAGCCGTGGGCGGCGGCGGCAGCAGCAGCAGCAGCAGCAACAACAGCAGCGACAGTCCGTTCTCCCCTGTTTCACAAAGGCAAGGTCAGCTTCAAGGCAGAGGTAGGTATCCAGGTGGGTGAGTGGGGACGGCAGCGGGGCGGGCTGCTGGAGGTGGCAGCCGCTCCCCTTTCGGGGTTTCTTTTGTTTCATGTCCTTAACCAGCCCCTGGCGCGCTTGTCCTCAGGAACATTTATTAAATAAGGTTTCTTTTCTCCAATGTATGTCTGTGTTGCTTTATGGATCAGATGGCCATACGAGGCTGAATATCGTTTTCTAATTTTCTGCACTATGTTATTTAATCAGAACAAAACACAATATATCATTTATCCCCATATATACACAAACACATATATCTATATATACATATACATCTATATCCATGTATGTATATTTTCATATATTTATATATACATATATGTATCTTCTACTGACTTTTCTTTTTCAAACTGTAATGAACACAACCTCTTTTACTAAGCACTATGAAGAAAAAATAAAATAAAAGAGTTTTTCACTCATTGTTTTCAAAGTTTTAATACTATTCTGGAAAAAAGTAGCACTTCTGGGAAGTTGAAACAGAAAGCCCTTGTTAGCATTATGAGCAGGCATCTCAATAAGAGTCAGGCTCTGAGAATGAGCCAGGTGTCCCACATAAATCTAAATCCCTTGGCCAGGTTAGGAGACAATCGCAAGCATTTGCAGTTCTGGCCAGATAAGACTCTGCTGGTTGTTTGGAAAAAGTGCCAGACTTTCTTTGAAGGAGTCGAACCCGGACATTCCAGGCATTAATGCTTTTACTCAGGGAGAATTTATTATTTTAAATTGTGTGTGACACACTGTGCTGAGAGTAAAATTAAAAATTAATAAAGCATACTTGCCCAGAAGACACATTTTGATCAGATACTCGGAACTCATGCATTTGGTACAGCCATTTTAGTGGGTTTTATTATATCATTGTGGCTTAAATAGTATTTCTCTAATGACTAATGGTATTGAGAATATTGTTTTGTGCAAATTGGGGAATTTTATTTTTTTATTTGGAAAAATGTCTATTCAAATCCTTTGCCCATTTTTAACTGGTAAACTCCTGTCTCATTAGTGACCTATAAAAGTTCTTTATATATTTTGGTTCCTAGACCCAAATCTGATACGTAATTATTATTATTATCTTTTTTTTTTTTGCAGTTTTTTTTGACCGGGGCTGGATTTGAAACCGTCACCTGGGGTGTATGGGTCCGGCGCCCTACTCCTTTAAGCCACAGGCACCACCCTCTGACACATAATTTAAAATGTTACTTCTCATTAAGTAGTTTAACTTTTCATATTTACCATGATGTTTTTTGCACAATTTTTTTCAGTTTGAAGTACAATTCCCTTTTTTTCTTCTTTATTGTGCTTTTCTTATATTAATCTTTATTAAACCCAAAGTCACAAAAATTTACTCTTATGTTTGTCCAAAGAATTATGTAGTTTTAGCTTTTACATTTAGGTACATAATCTATTTTAGTATTTTTGTGTGGATGTGGATCAAATTAGGGGTACAACTTCCTCCTTTGCACATGAATGTATAATTTTCCCAGCATCATTTGTTGAAAAGCAAAATTA
The DNA here is from genome assembly GCF_027406575.1 of Nycticebus coucang. Taxonomy (NCBI): domain Eukaryota; kingdom Metazoa; phylum Chordata; class Mammalia; order Primates; family Lorisidae; genus Nycticebus; species Nycticebus coucang. The sequence continues at coordinate 28,372,952 of NC_069799.1, read as the reverse complement.
ACTTTACCCCAGATTATTCTTTATTAAAGAATCTTCTTTTATGTTGGTTGACATGAAACCATCCTTATGCTTTCACCATATTGTTTTATTTCTGTAACATTGTAGTAATAAATATTATCAGGAGTGTAAGTTACTAAGTATTCTTTTTCTAAATTGTGTATATTTAATTTTCTTTGTATGTCCACATGGATTCTAGAGATAGCTTGCCAAATTCTATTAAAGAAAAATTACTTAGTAAGTTTCATTGACTCTGTAGTTTAACCTGTGCATTTTCATCTTAATATTTAGTAGTATCCTTTAATATTGGATGTTTCCTAATTTATTCCATTCTATTTTGATATTTAAGTATTTTAAATGATTTTAGTTATAAACTGCTTGAATTTATTTTGTTAAATTTATTCCTAAATAATTCCTTTTTGTGATACTATTGTTAATAATTTTTATTAATTCAATTTATTTTGTTGACTACTGTTATATAAAAGTACTATTTAATTTAGTATGTTGAGGTTGTATCTGTGACATTGATTAAATTGTGTATTAGCTCAAGTAATGTTTAGAAAATTCCTTACATATTTTGATTATGACACTAAAAATCTATTTCATTGTTTTAATCCAGAAGATTTTATTTTTATTTTTTGTGTACAATATTTTCACGAATACATACAGAACAATGTTGAACAGAATGCTAAAGGTGGATATTCATGTCTTGATTTTATACTTACAGATGAAGTAAGTATAACCCATTTCACCATGGGTTATACTAGGAGCTGCAGGTTTTACACAGTCTTTCAACAGGTCTCAGATGTTCTTCTCTAGCAGTCAGCAATGTGTTTTATCCTGAACAGGTGTTAGAATTGTCAAACATTTTCTATTTAAAATATCACCTTCTTTCTTTCATTCTAGAAATACTATATAATACATTGGTTGATTTTTTTTTTTATTTTAATCTAACATTGCCACCATGAAAAAAATTCTAATTGGTCATGGTACATATTAATTTTTATGTGTTGCTTTTATATGTTGTTGGTTCAGTTTGCTAGTACTTGTGAGGATTCTATATTTATATGGAATATTGGTTCATAGCCTTTCTTGTGATGATTTGTCACAGTGTTAATATGGTTATATTGGCTAAGAGATGAATTTAAAAATGTTCCTCTTTTATTGCAGCAAGGTTTTGTGAGAATTTGGGATTAATTTTCAGAAAATTCTGAGTTTACAATATAAGCAATTTAACATTAGACTTTTTTGCGGGGGGGGACAGGATCACACTTTGACACCCTCAGTAGAGTGCCATGGCATCATAGCTCACAGCAAATTCTTGGGCTCAAGCAAATCTCTTGCCTCAACCTCCTGAGTAGCTGGGACTATAGGTGCCCGTCACAAAGCCTAGCTATTTTCAGAGACAGTGTCTCACTCTTGCTCTTTCATTTTTTTATATGCCTATGATTACTTACTATGTGTAATCAATTTTTTCATTTCACTTTCACAGTCTTTGCCTATTAAGACTTTTATTTCTATTTTATAGTATTTCATGGACATTAACACTCTTTTCAATTGACATGGAATAATCTTCAATGAAAATGTATAATGAGGCTTTAGTCAAATTTTTTTCCATTTGTTAGGATAAATAATATAACATAATTTTGTTACTAAATATTCATATTTACTGTATGAGATACATGAGTTACCAAATACAAATGGCAATTAGTGAAACTGCCATTTTAGTTTGGAATTTATAAATAATATTGAGATAAGATACAACAATAAACTATAAATAAGAATACAAAATAATTTATTTGGAAAATGATATGAACAAATATAATTTGACAGAGTAGTTAGTATTAATATTTAGCACATAAAATCTATTAGACATTATTCTAACATTAAATATTTTACAGGTTTAATATCTAAGCATAAAATGAATAGAATAATTGAAACGTTCATTTAAAAAACTCACACCATTTTAAAACTGTATTTCTAAATGAAATATATTAATTATAAATATTTATTGAGTACAAGGTGCTATTTTGATCTATGTTTACTTTGTCGGATGATTAAATCAAGATAATTAACAAATTTATCACTTCACATATGGGTGTCAAAAACTTTAAAATCTACTCTTTTACCAATTTTATAATATATAATGTATCATTATTTAATTATAGTCAACATTCTTTGCAATAGATCAATAAATTATGTTCCTCCAGTCAAACTGATACTTGATTCCCTTTGATCAACATGTACCCTTTCTCCATTTACCTGAGGCTCTGACACATTTTCACGTGTATTAGGTAACATTAAATTATACATATTATAGACAGCAACTATGCTTGTATTCAACAAGTAAATTATTATGACAATGGTAAATAATTTTATTTAAAAAGATTCATTAAATAGGCATTGATTGGGTAGCATTTTTATACTGCTATATATCTTTTATAGCTGCCATTTTTAAGTACTAGACACAAGCATTTTAAATGGAAAGATTTTAGTTCCAAAATATTGTTATTGTTATTAATTTCATGACAGCAGAAATCCATCAGGGGATATTTTCTAGGTATTTTAAATGACAATAGAAATTTGTGACTATATTGTAACCAATAAGTAATATCTAGCCTCACTGAAATTTTATTAAATTAAAAAAATTAACTTCTGGATTAAACAGAAGATGCAAACTAAGATTATTATTAATTTTATAGAGTCAGAGAAGGGTTAATGGGGGAAGTGGATGATTAAAGCTAAGAACCTGAATTCAAATTCAGTGTTCTCACCTCTGGGCTGAGGTCACTGCATGTTGGAGCAGTGGACTTTGTCCAGTTGGGACACTATAAAATATACCTGAACATAGGAAAAAAAAATAAACTAAATTCAGGTAAATAATTTTTCTATTACTAGCTTAATGCTATAGAAAAACACTAATTCTGGCAATATACAGGTACTGTTCTCTGCGTTGAAATAAAATCAATTCATAAACATTTGCAAAACATAAAATATTTTTACCACAACAATACTGAACTCTACATATTACTATTACATTGTATTTTGGGGGACAAATGTATTCTAAATAACATAAAGTGAGATTGTAGGTGATAATGTTCACGTCTCAGAAAATATATGTAAAATATTTTCATAATGTGTTCTCTGTTGATATTTGTGGTTTGAGGAAAGATACAAAATATTCTAAAGCCTTTTAATACAAAAAGCTAAAGTTCTCCGAAAGTAACAAGCAACCTTACAATAATGTATAGCATTGAAAGAAAAATTGACAAATTCCCAGGTACAGAAGTAAACAAAAAACAATTGAGAAATTGAACTAACATGTAAGTGCCTCCTCTTACATATGGCTGATTGCATGGATGCCACATCTATACGGGTTGTCTAAATTGCCAAAAAGCTAATAAAAAAAAAAGAAAAAGACATAAATGGACTAGAGACATCCCAAATGTGATATATCTCATAAATGAGAACTAAATGATAATTTATGTTTCACACAGTTATAGGACTTGCAGTTAAAAGGTCACTACAATGAGGAAAAATATTTTTTTTGTGTGTGTTTTTTTTGGCTGGGGCTGGGTTTGAACCTGCCACCTCCAGCATATGGGACCAGCGCCCTACTCCTTGAGCCACAGGCGCCGCCCGAGGAAAAATATTTTTAAAAAGACAAAATAATTTGAAAAGAAAACTATAAGCTTGACAAGCCATATTTAGAAAAGACCCAAATATAAAGTAAACAATTAAAAATGTAATTAATCTACTGAATACACATGTGGGTAAAACATTAAAGTAAACTGAGCTATGAGAGGATGATTTATGTAGAACACAGAAAATAACTTAGTCAAATATCATAAAAGGAGAAAAAGTAATAGAAAACACAAATGTAATTATATATATATGAGGAATAGAATCAAGAGAACAAAAAAATCTGTTTTTCTCACAGAATATATTCAAAAAATTAAAGGCAATATTGAAAGATTGGTGAATATAAACTTCTAAAATTAAAAACCAGACATGAATTATTGAATTTATGTTCGTAGTTTGTCACAAAGAGAAAAAATAAAAAAAAAATACTTAAAAGAGAAATAGCCTTGGCCTGTAATCCTAGGACTCTGGGAGGCCAAGGCAGGTGGATTATCTGAGCTCACGGGTTCAAGACCAGCCTGAGCAAGAACAACATCCCCGTCTCTAAAAATAGCCAGGTGTTGTGGTGGGAGCGTCCAGTCCCAGCTACTTGGGAGGCTGAAGCAAGAAAATCACTTGAGCTGAAGAGTTTGAGTTGACTATGAGCTATGACACTATAGCACTCGCCCAGGGTGACAAAATAAGACTCTTTCTCAAAAAAAAAAAAAAAAAGAAAGAAAGAAAAAGAAATAGCCTTGCTATAATATGTCAAACAGACTATAACATTGAATATGAGTGAAAGACAAAGATAATTTACCATGATAAGCGCAAAATTGTCACAATTTTATAGAGCATAAAGAAAAATAAATATTAACAAAGCTGAGAGAAATTACTATTAAAGCTAAAAATGAATTAGCTAAATTAATTTTAACAAAAATAATTTTAAAAAAACATTGAGTGATTTTTCTTATTCATGAGAGCTTCTCATGAGTGCACTTCAAGAAAAAAGAAGTGGTTATGCATATAGTGTGAGTCAGAAAATTGATTTGGGATTATCAACCTCTGGTAGACAATAAACTAGTGAAACCCAATACTCCTTTGCAAAATTCAAATGTTTCTAAAAATAATAGAATTGTAATTCCACACAATGTATTATTCACACAAAAAGTCCTTTGCTATTGGACTACGTTTTAAATTTTCAGAATATTAAGGGGGTACTAATGTTTCAGGTTACATGGATGACTTTAGTAATGCTTAAGTCCCAGCTAAAGGTATGCCTGTCACCCAAACTGTGCTCATTAGGTAGTATTTTCCCCTCCCCTCATTCTACCACGTGCTTGCTTTCCATTGAGTTTTCTTCCCTCTGTGCACATGTGTGCTTGTCAGTCAGCTCCAATTTAATACTGAGTACTTGTGGTGGTTGTTTTTCCATTCTTGAGATACTTCAACTAGCAGGATGGTCACTAGTTTCATATAGATTGTTTCAAAAGGTATGAATTCATCTTTTCTTATGAGTAGTATTTTGTGTTATTCATGTACCACATTTTCTTAATCCTTACTTGAATAATTTAATTAAGAACAGAAGAATTTTCAGATTTTTTTCCATTACACTCTCATTAACAACGATGGAATTTTGGTGGTATATTTTTCAGAACATAGATTATTCTTTTGTCAGAAGTAATTTGTATCAAAGGACAGACAGTAGCATAGAGATTGGCCACAACATTCTGAATATCTAGGATGACTGGGTTGTAATCCCACAACATTACTGAGGAGGATGAGTTAATAATGTCCACCAAGTACAGGAACACAAAACAGCTCACCAGCAGCAGGATGATCTGGGTAGCCCTTTTCTCTGCAAAAGCTCTTGTGGAGAGGTTGGTGCTGTGAAGGTGCTGGGATCGCTTCTGATGCTTTAGCAAGAGAATGACCATGTATGTACTTGAGAGCAGCATCATTCCTACAAAGAAGACATTCTGGGATAATGTGAGAATAAAAGCTAGTCCCCTGATGATGGAGTTCATTGGAGAAAGTGAGCAGTATGTACCTACTTTGAGTAGATTGGTCTGTGTCATGTTGGACAAAGCTACTGTATATAAGAGTAGGATACTGCTAGAAGACAAATTGAGGGACCAATAAAAGAATAAAATATGAACAATGTAATTTGCAAATTTGTGTTTAAATCTTGCCAACCAGGAGGTGCTGGGACTGATGGTGATGGCCTGTAGCATGCTCAGGAGGCAGGTGGTACAGATGGAGAGGCCCTTCATCACATTGCTCAAGTAGAACAAAGCCTGACATTTAAAGTCATTCTGAAAATTCAGTGACTCAAACAGATCTGAGGACAAAATATGCAATATAGAGAGGAGCCTCACCAAGTGGATGAAGGCCAAGTGACAGGTGATCAGGTCAGTGGGCTTAAGCCAGCAATCCTTAAAATTTCTGAAAATGAGGAAGAAAAGGAGAAAGGTATTGGCTGAGACTCCAATTCCAGCTTGGAAAAAAAAGGCATTTGTCCCTGATAACATAAGTGGAAAGTGTGTTCTTCTTAATGGTAAAGAGAAATTATATTCTGTATAACTGAAAAAAGATAACAAAAGACCTCACATCATTAATGTTCATTCTTTAGTAATGAAAATCATCACAAATTATCTTCAAATACCTCTTATTATTGATAAACTCTGTCTCATAAATTCTAATCATCTAATATCTGCATTTTTTCTATACAAAAATTTAAAAATACATACATACACACATCTATACACACAAACACATACACAATCTTGCCCTTATGTGATGCACACATGTATACTCCTATTATACGTGGGCTTCCCTGTTCACAAACATTGTTGTCTTACATTATCTCATTTTATATTTATTAAACACATTGATGCTACGATCATAGAAACTTACTTAATTATGTGTCCATGGGTCTCTCCCAGTTTAGTTTCCATCTCAGTGATCCCTATGTAAACTCTCTATATCATAGCTGAGGATTAATCCATCACTAAACTGTCTATAGGATAAACACTACTTGTAATCAGTTTATGACCACAAAGTTGCCTTAAAATAATCACGTTGATTCTTTTCTTGAAATTATACTCAACACAGCACCCCCTCTCATGCCTTAAAAAGTACTTAGGTCTTCAATAATATAGTTTTCCTCAAGTTTCACTATATCTACAATATCAGAACATCTTGCATAATTTTGCTGAACAACTTTGCTGTTACTGTCTCATGTTATTAATCAGTATACAGATATCAGTGTTTTATCTATTTATTTTGATTCGGGGATTAGAAAAATTCAGCTTAATAATACATGAAAATGGGGAAAGTAATGTTTAATAAGATTCTTCTAAGATGAAAGTGTGTCCAATTATATTTTGAAATTACTTGTCACTATACTATTGATAATTACTGACAGATGTCATATATTATCTGTATTACATATATAATATCTATATACAGTTATTGTGATAGTATTTCTGACCCATACTTAAAAATTAATAGATGAAGTAGAACATTGGTCTAAAATGCTTTGAAATGCTTGAGTTTATAAAAGACACAATGTATAGTTGAAATGGTTGTTAATCTAACTCTAAAAGCTTAAGCTAGTAAAGGGACACATTCATCCTGACTGCCATATAGTTGCACTAACATGCATCTTCACCATCAGCACAGGTGGGTTCTGTTTTCATGATGGAACCAGGAAAAATACCAGGATTGAATTTAAAGGCTTGATTGTATCCATACTTTGAGGATGATAGTCCAAGTCCAGTAAAATGATATTTCAACTGAATAATAAAATATGTGCAATTATTTATTAACTATGTATCTATATATTTTGTTAATATAACACATAGAATACAAGAGAGAAAATTAGATAAAATGACATGGGTAAGAATGTTATCATTTTCTTCTCATACCTCAAGATAAATTCAGCTTACCCCACAAATCTTTGTGCTTCTCTCTGAAAATGATCATCACTCACTGAACGATTCTTGCTGTGCAGAAACATCAGGCCCAGTCTTTCTCCAACAAAGCTCTTGTGGTCACTGGTGCTGAGGCTAGACAAGAAGACACCATGGTTACCAGGAATGAGAATTGGCAGCTAAAGAACAATTGGCAGGCTGTGGACCAGAACCTGGAGGGAGTCCACCAGCATGTATATGCCTGTCAAGATGCTGTTAGGCCTAGACTAAGGTGGAAAAATACCAGTTAACTCCTGGAAAATTTCTGGGCCGCAAGCTCTCAACTCTCAAAATGGAGTGATTCTGGTTCACTCCCAAGATAGATGGGAAAGTATTACTTGATTTCTTGCTTGACTCACTCACTCCCTGGGAAATAGATCAGGAAGTACCAACTGTCCCCAGACTGACCTTTAAATAATAACAGGTGGGGAAATTACTGAAACAAAGATATATGGGGAGAAAGTACTAAAACAAAGATGTATGGCTAACCGCAAAGTTCTGCTTCTGTACACTGCTTGCTTACCAACCTTGGTGCAGTTGTGCAGCCTGCATGCCAACCAGGATGCAGACCAGGCCTTAAAAACCCGACCCCTTAAGGAAATGGGGCTGCTCTCCCAACCCCGGTGTTTTAAATAAAGGACTCATTTGTTAATGAGTCATTTGTTAAAATCTCATTTGTTAAAAACCCTGGCTTTTAAATAAAGGACTCATTGGTTAATTTTGAGTGATGACATGTTCTTTGAGAATTCCTGGGCACAACAATTTCTCCACCAACGTGGGAAGCTGTCTCCTGCAAGTCCTAATTTTAGCCTGAAGGTAGCTGCGGATTCTATCTGAAGACCTCAGATGGATACAAATAGTAGCTGACTTTCTTCAATCAGGCCAGGGTTAGTAAAAGAGTGGAGAGGGATGGGGATGAAGAGACTAACCAAAATTTTAGTAACTCCCTATTGTTTACAGAATAAACTTCGACATTAAAAATTTCACAATCTCAATCTAACTTGTAGTTATCATCTAGGAAAAGAGGGAGCAGAACATGATGGCAAGAGTGCACAAGAGAGCCAACAGGAGAGAATGGGATCAAAACGCAGGTCTTCACTTTTGATCCAAAACAAAACCAGCTGCAAGTGAGCAGTTTCAAATTCGGGTGAATGTGGGCACCTGGGTGGTGGCTTAGTGGAAAAAGCAAAAGAAAAACCTGCTCTGACACAGGTCTCCCGGGTCCTGCCCTTACCGTGCAGAAAGTGTTCAGCCTCCCGCAGCTCTTGTTCCTTCTTCCTCAGCAGTTTGGCCACTGCCACAACCTCAAGGTTCAGACCCTGCCTGGCGCTCGAAGAAGGTCCGCAGAGCTGTCCTGCCACTGTCAAACAGCTCCTCCAGAGGCCGACCCGCAGCCCGGCGGACTCAGAGGCCTGGGGCAGCGCCCCACAGCAGCCACCCGCAGCGCTAGCTTGAGAGCGGAGGACCTTCAGGACAGGAAGTTCCAGACAGAGCTGGTGTCCTGACACCAAACCCAGCTCAGAAATAGGGGCGAGAGCAGACAAGGCTCACCCAGCACTGGCGCTGTGTTAAAGGGCTGCCAGAAGTTTTGGCGGGAACTTATGGCTAAGAGGAAGGAAGCAGTAGGGTTCACGGCTGCCCAAACGTGTGCCCCAGTATGAAACATTGGGGGCGGGGCTGTCATCCCATACCCGCGGGAGACATCGGGCTCCTCCTTTAAACACTTCAGCACAAGTGACCTTGCGGTCATTGGGCTGAAAGGGGAAAGCAGCAAGTTGACGCTGGTGGCTGTGAGGATGTTTCCCAGCAGAGAATGAGACCTTCAAGAACCAGTGCGGTGGCAGAGGTCACAGCCACAGAAGTCGTCTGTCCTTAATTCCGGCCGGGCCATTACAGCAAATGTCAGGAAGATCACTCTTGTGTATGTTTGTTCCTTTTCCTATTATCCGGCTCATGTTTCTCTTTTCAACAGTGGGTCAGCTTCATTTTATCCCTGACGTGACAAGTTTATGCTAAGACAATCCAATAAATTAGCAAAATCTGTGTTCCTGCCCTGCCTCTGCCGCGTAATTGATTTGATCTGCATGTTCCTTCTCCCAGTTTTCGCTAGCTGCTTTTTAAAGAGGTTGAGTGAATCTGTGTTAAACTACAGCACAACAAAACCTTCAGAGACACGTGTCCGGTGGCCCAAGCTCCAGTCTCTTTCCAAAAAAACTGCACATAGCAGATGCGTGCTGGGAATACTGAAGTTTATTGTGGCATAATGCTTTACCAATGGAGTTGATGGAGTTAACACAAGCAAGGCAGTCTTGGGAATTTAAGGGCTGAGCACTCAGTGTGAGAACTACTTTTCGCCTCGTTTGGGCAGTATCTATTAAAAGATGATGTGTTGAGAGAAATGACGTATTGAAAGAGCTTCTGAATTACTTTAAAAAAATCAAATGATAAAACACTGGGAGCTCTTAACCAGGTTCAAATAGCCTTCCACCATCCAATCGAAACTAGGAGGTTATGTATAAAATTATTAGAAAATGAGTTTGTGTTGCCTTTCATGACTTAACATTACATACAAATGCAGAGTGATGATGGAAGAATAAATTAATTCACAAAATTACAGAAAGCAAAAATAATTTTGCTACTTAAAAGCTCCAACTAATTACCTCACATTATTTTATTTTGTGTATTCCAGCTACACTACTTTATAAATTTGTTGTAAGATAGTGGTTGAAATCCTTTTTAATTCTGATCTGAGTATAAAACAGGACGGGTCAGGTAGTTTATAGCTATTACAAACAACTATTTCCCAATTCTAACCTCACCTTTAAATTTTTTTTAACAACAAAAATGTTTGAAGTCATTTGAATTCAACATGATAAATCTTTCACCTGAATCCTCAAAACATCTGGTACTTCAAGATTATATTTTATAAGGCTGCATAATATTCCATGAAACAAATATATAATCACCCACACTCCCATAAGAAAGATATAACACAACTACAGCCCAAGATGAAAGGGGAAAGAGGAATGGGAGAAGGGAAGGGTGGATAGTGGAGGGAGGGTAATGGCTGGGACCACACCTATGGTTCATTTTGCAAGGATACATGTCAAATCTATTACATGTGGAGTATAAACGTCTTAACACAAAAATTAAGAAAATGAGATGAAGGCTATGTTAATACCAGTTTGATGTGGGCATTCCAAATTGTATATAAAACCAGCACACGATTAATTTTTTTTCTTTTTTTTGGACAGGGCTTGCTTTGAACCCACCACCTCTAGTATATGGAGCCAGTGCCCTACTCCTTGAGCCACAGGCACTGCCCAGAGCTATGATTAATGTAAAGGAATATATTTTATTATTTATAAAAGGTGAAAAGTTATAATAAACAATACCCCAGATAACAATGTAAAAAAAATTTGTTTCCTTTATTTCTGTTTTAGAAATTTAATTTATCTCAACCCTCAGAATGCAACAACTTCTAGTTGTTAATAACATACATATGCACCCAATGTCCATTGCTGTTTAATTAAAATTTACAATAAATTTTGTATCTTGTATTATTATTTGATGAGTCTGGCAAATCCACTATGAAAGAATCACTGGAGTTTCAATAATATGGTGCCCACTTGTGAGAAATGATATAGAGGAAAAACCAGAGAGGTAACTGATAGGTGGATCAAAGTACCAAAAACAATTGCGTTCTATCTTAAACATTAAAAATTGAAGAAATCAGAAAGCACATCTGAGCTCTCACTGTGAAGAGTGACAACTTGACCTACATGTTCCTTCTCCCAGTTTTCGCTAGCTGCTTTTTAAAGAGGTTGAGCGAATCTGTGTTAAACTACAGCACAACAAAACCTTTAGAGACACGTGTCCCGTGGCCCAAGTCCCAGTCCCTTTGCAAAAAATCTGCACATAGAAGATATGTGCTGGGAATACTAAAGTTTATTGTGGCATAATGCTTTACCAATGGGGTTGCTAATGCTGAAGGTGAAGCCCCTGAGCACTCTCAGAAGACAGATTAAAAAGAAAAAGGGACAGATAATGCAGATCAATCCATTCTCTTTATTCTGGCTGTCACCTTGGACTATTTTGAATATTGTAAGCCCAATGTTCCTGCATAACCACGCATAATGGTGGGAGAAATATCAATATTAAAATAACCAGAGAAAATGATCATTTAAAAATGTGTGGGCTTAGATGAGACTTTCAAAGGAAAGAAAAGGAGTACAGCAAAATGAAAAAGCCATTTAAACAAACAGAGGGATTATTTTGCCTGTAAGTAATATGTTCTTTGAAGAAAATAATTTGGAAAAGCCTCTTTCCTGGTCTTTTCCATGATATATGACTTTTAGAGTAGTGTTATTTTATTTCTGATAAATTATAGTTTCACTTTGTGATTACGTGTGGTGATCTTAGCACTTATTTGACAATAAAATGTACATCTCCAATGTTTTATTTTATTAACCAAAAGTGTCATTTTCATCATAAATTTCACTATATTATTAGCAGCATTATCATTATGATAGGTCATTAACGATATAAAATGATTTTGACAATTTCAGTGAGAAGGTGAGAGTGATTTGGTTGATATAGAACCATTGGTGCCAACAAAAATAAATCACGTGGAGAATTCAGGAAAGTGAACCCCTTTCCCACCAAGAATGAATCAATGAAAGGATCATTATGAAAAGCACAAATGCCATGGAACTATGGTAGCATCCAGTACCAGTGAGGGACTGCAGTGTATTTACCATTTTTGGTGATTTAACTGAGTGTAGGCCGCAGAAAGTTGTTGACAAGACCATCCATAATCTCACACACATCACTGTGAGGCTTCAAAGAAAAAGTATGAGTAGCAGAATTGTCACTGCGAATGTCATAGACAAAAGCAAGAAAAAAAGCAGAAGCTTGATTACAAATTATATGGTATAGATTTTGGAAAATTCTAAAATTGCTCTGTGAAACTGTGTTCTGTTGACCATCAGAATCAGGACAACACTAGGAAAGCATCGATCTAAACTCTGAGGAGCTGGTGACAGGCATCTCAGTGCGTCACTCTGTTTGGAAGATGAGGGTCATAGCAACTGGGTAAAATAATAAAGTTTGAGGGAAGTGGAGAAAGTGTCGTCTGTGCTCCAGGTGTCCCGATCAGGTTCACTGGGTCCCTGAATTACCTGACCTTACTCTACTTGATTTATGAAATACACAATGTTACCATAATTTAATACAAACTTAAAATTTCGTAATGTTTAAAAATATAAATAGAAGTTTTTATTAATAAATATTTGAGGTGTTGATTTCATTGTGGATAGAAATGAGCAATCACTGTCCTCATTTTGTTTATAGCAATATAATGGTTCCAACCGTCTATGTATTCTCTATTAAAGGTACATAGATACTAAAACCTCTATTATTACTAAATTCAGACAATGTTAACAGAAATTTAGTTGTAAAGGTTCAGCAACCAAATTAAAATTTTCTTGTATTTATATATATATATATATATATATTTTTTTTTTTTTGAGACAGATTCTCACTTTGTCACCCTCAGTAAAATGCCATGGCATCACAGCTCACAGCATCCTCAAATTCTTGGGCTCAGGTGATTCTCTTGCTTCTGCCTCCCGAGTAGCTGGGACTGCAGGCACCTGCCACAATGCCCATCTATTTCTAGAGACGGGGTCTCACTCTTGCTCAGGCTGGTTATAAATATAACTTTAAATTAAAAAATAAAATTTGAGACTTTTGGAGAAAAAGTTAAAGATAGTAATCTTGGAGAATTTTTTTAATGGTATGCTACTTTTTCAAATATTACCAAGTATTACTTTCTTGGTAACATAGAAATTCAACACACTCTAATCACACTAATATTAAAACCAGTGTTATAAGTCTTAGTTTACTTTAAAACCTAAAATACTAAAACTGAATGTACAACAAAATATTTAAATTAATGCTGAAATTTTAGCTCACATTCATCTAGCTTATTGTTTTCTTGAAAAAGATTTATTAGAAATAAGAAAACAGTATTTTCAAATATATCTGTGGTAAACACAAAAAAGTTCACTTTAAAAATAATTACCCATATGGAATAAACAAAATAATCTTTATGGCCACTTATTAAAATAATTATTATATAATAGTAAGAATATGTCATGTTTTGTGATACTATGAGTTTAAACAGTCTCTAAACTGTTGAAATATTTTAAAGTATCTTCCAAATTAAAAAGCAAAAATATGATTAAAATCTACACATTTTCTCTAGATAAGATTTCATATACATGCATATAAGTTAAGAAAAAGATTAAAGATTAAAAGAAGATAAATAAAATGCAATACATTAGAAGTCATAAATATTTTTGCACAAAACTATAAATTTGTGCTCTAGTACAACTCATAAAATTTATATTTTCATGTCAGGGAACATCTATGGTGTTTACTTGTGATGAGGTACAATTTAAGACTGAAATTCTGAGCACAGAAGTTGAACATTTTACTGAAAAAATTCCTGCTTTTTCACACCTCCTCCACCTCTTAGTTTTGAGTTTACAGTGTTGACAAAGCAGAGAAACAGACACTCACCAAGATGAGTCTTGAAATTATTCTGTGCATGTACATTGTTGTTCCTAAAGACATGATTATAAGAAGAGATGTGAGTTCATCTCCCTGCAGGACCATAATCCTCATGTCATCTATAGAAGCAAAACAGCTGTGGCCCTTGGAGTGTGAGAAAGGGGAGCCACCAAAGGGAAAACAGAACTTTCCTAATTCCTGGAAGTTAACAATATAGGAAACACCTGAGTTTGAAACTGTTCTATCTCTGATTTCATTTCCCCAGGCCTTTTCAGTCTGGGCAGGATGTCTAGTCTCAGCCCTTGTCAAGGAGATAAAAGTAAATAAAGACATAATGGGAAGACCTACTCAGGAATCCTCATCCTCAAGCAGTGTTAATGACCTGAATGAGCTTTTATTATTTCTTGAACTAGCCCTCATTACATTTAAATGCTACCAATTAGAAAAGGATGATGTTAGAGATTTGTTCAAGATCAACACTCAGTAAATAACATTGTAATAACAATGTTTCTACTAATTTCAAATCCTAATACCTTGTCTAATATGCCACAAATTCAAAATCATTCCCAGTGATGGACCTTTGCTTGGCTTTCTTCTCCCAGTGTTAAGTCAGTGCCTGGTGCCCCAAGATCACATTAGTGTACACAGCTATGATTTAATAAAAAGAAAATTAAAAAAGAGAATCAATACTTCATTAGCTTAATTTGAAAAAAATCAATGATGTATTTGAAATTTAAAGTCACCAGGGTTTACTGAAGGCCATTCTTATGTTTACCTGACATTACACCAGGATTTACAAAATATAATTTTTTCTTATTCAATGTGTAGATGATTCAGTGTGCAGACTGGATACATTCTCCTCCTAAGGGAGATTCAGAAATAGATTCAGCTGGCCTCTTGCAACAATTAGCTTACAAAGTCCATGAAGCTTCCATGGAAAAAACCTGAATTTTCCAGAGAAAAGTTTAGTTATTTAGGACATGATCTGAGTGCAGAATTAATTCCCCTTTACCTGAAGAAATATAAGGCATTTAAAAGTTTTGCCATACCCAAAAGTAAAGAAAGTTAAGTCTTGAACTTGAAAAATATTATGGGTATAGATTTCCATATATTTGCTTGTTAGAATCTCTCTTCTATAAACATACGTGTGTAGTAAAATTATTTTGAAATTTTAATTTTAATTTAATTTTAATTTTATTCTATTTATCATTAGGAACCTTGTTTGTATATATGTATATATATATGTGTGTGTGCGTATATATGTGTGTGTATATATACATATATATAGTAAACTTATTTTGAAAGTTTTATTTTAATACTGTTTATCAGAAAAAACCTGAATTTTCCAGAGAAAAGTTTAGTTATTTAGGACATGATCTGACTGCAGAATTAATTCCCATTTACCTGAAGAAATATAAGGCATTTAAAAGTTTTGCTAGACCCAAAAGTAAAGAAAGTTAAGTCTTGAACTTGAAAAATATTATGGGTATAGAGTTCCATATATTTGTTTGTTAGTATCGCACTTATATAAACAAGTGTGTGTGTGTAGTAAAATTATTTTGAAATTTTAATTTTAATTTTAATTTCATTTTAATTTTATTCTATTTATCATTAGGAACCTTGTATGTATATATGTGTGTGTGTACATGTATACATGGACATAGTAAAATTATTTTGAAAGTATTATTTTAATACTGTTTATCAGAAGAAATCTTTTGGATGATTGCTTGACATTTTTCAGAAAAATTAACTTTATTAAGTTATACAATAATTAGGTAATACAGTCCAGATAATGCTGACAGTTAAAACATGTTCTCTCCCTAGTGAAGTAGTGCTACATATTGGCCTTGGCCTACTTTTCCTACAAAAAAGCATGATGCAGGTGGGCATGCAGAGATGTTTCATAGCACTTGTTTGGGAGTATTTTGGTATATAGTTATTAAATCTTGACTCTGGTGAATCTTCCATACAGTTTTATGAAGTCACACAAAAACTATGCAAGGGAACCATGAACAGTGCTTGAAGCAAATATCCACAATTCCAAATGTAGGCATTTAAATTCAGTGAATTATTAGTTTAGTGTAGCTGTCAGAACATCTCTTAGCACCTTATGAAAATAAAGACAAAAATATGCCAACCCATGTAAATATTTCATAAGCCTTACTTCTTGTCACAGAGTTTATACAAGTGCTGAATGAACACAGTCCTTGTTGTTGAATGCCCTGAAGGCAATCATTGTTCTTTCTGGAACACTGTCTCTTTTCAGCATTTATTTGAAACTTAAGAGACTATAAGTCTTATATTGCAAATTTTAGTGTTTAAAAGGAGCAGTCATCAGGTGTATTTTTTTTTTGTTTGTTTGTTTGTTTCTTTTTTTTTTTTTTAAGAGACAGAGCCTCACTTGGTTGCCCTTGGTAAAGTGCTTGGTAGAGTGCCTGGTGTTACAGCTCACAGCAACGTCCAGCTCTTGGGCGTAGGCCATTCTCTTGCCTCAGCCTCCCTAGTAGCTGAGACTACAGGTGCCCACCACATGCCTGGCTATTTTTTGTTGCAGTTTGGCCGGGGGCCGGGTTTGAACCCACCACCTTCAGTATATGGGGCCAGCGCCCTACTAACTGAGCCACAGGAGCCGCTCCAGGTAAATTTTCTCTAAGGTATATAAACTGTGCTCAAGAAAGTTCATCATCTTGTAGGGCAGTTAGCACAGGATTGTAGGAGGTCTGTACCTGAAAATAATAATTTTTGCAAGGAAAACCATCAAATGTGGCAAAATGTTGCATATCTTTTCCTTTCGTGTTTGGGACACTGTCATTCATCAGATGGGCAAGTCATCAAGAGGATGATAGTGTTGTTGTGAAAAATAGGAGGCCTTTGATGGCAGTATATGACCAGACAGCCAGTGAACTTGGGTTGGGGCTTATGTATTTTTCCCTCCCCAAAGCAAACTGGTAGTGAGCTTCATTTTCTTCACACTTCTAATCAATATACCTTTTCCTGTCATTTACATTGCTGTATATTCTTTTTCCTGTTTGTTTTAAATTATGCTGGAATAATTTATAATTTAAGTATATAAATCCTCACTTTAAAGACTGGCAAATTAAAATAAGACAATGTTCCATCCAAATATCAAATACCAAAATAAAAATCAATCTAGATCAGCTATTTGTGAACAGGTGCACTCCTCCGAGATGAAGAAATCACACCAAAAAGGAGGCAAGTCAGTCATTGAAGAGAACAAACCTCCAAGATACACGGTGGCCAAGAGGGTATTTATGAGGCATTATATTCTGAATATGGAAAGTATGATTAGCATGGGTTCTACTTAGAGAGGATCACATGGGAAGGAAGGCTTATCAAGGAAGAACCAAGTTACTTGAGACTTGAAGGACGAGAAGGAGGCAGCCACAAGAAGGGCAGCAGATACTAAAGCATTCCAGAAAGCAGAGGTGGCAGGGCTAAGAGTCTGAGGAAGGAGACCTTACAGACCCCCACATAGAGAACGAAAACCGCTAATTGCAAAGAAGGGCCTAAAAGCATGCCAAGTCAGCATTTTGTCAACCTCATTTTATAACTTTTGATATTCATGCCAATTTTAATATCATTGCACTTGGAAACCATTTTTAGGTTATAGCTTTTCCCTTTGTAATCATTCCTGAGTATGAGTGATAGGTGCTTAGAAATCATAATCAATCATAAGTCAAAGAGTTAATCATAGCCATGTACTTTGCAAGGGAACATTATTCAAATCTTGTTAAATGTTTTTTAAAACCCTCTGGAAAGTATGAAGGGCTGGGAAAATCTGAAAAGGTGAAGTGGCAGAATAAGGGGAAGAAAGAACGGCCCACGTTTAGAAATATATAAAAGGACCATGTCCGACTTGCTGGTGATGAGGGGTGAAGGAGGAGGGTCCTGGAAAATGTCCAGTTTCATGGCTCAAGCAAATGGATGTAAAGATGGGAGTAGCATGTTGTATAAAAGAAAATCTGGGGAAGGAATTAAGATTTGAAGCAGGCAGAGGAGGGTGTGGTTTGAGAGGTGTCTTTTGAAACATGGATGCAAAGTGCTTAATGCCTCCTAAGTCCAGTGTGGTAGGTCATACACAGCCCCTGCCCTCCAAGAGCTGAAGTTTAAAGGCTTCTGTGTTGACTGGGCTTCCCTGCTGTCAGTGAATCATTTTTTATGCAGGTGAAATGATTTCATAGTGGGTCCAGTGTATAAAGAGAAGTTACAGATGGAGAGAAGTTTTTCCACCTCTTACTCATTTTTTGCCTTGTTGAGGTTTTGGGTTAATCTTCAATATGACAAAAACCTCCACATTCAATGTGTGTATCTGCCTATCTGTAGGAAAGATAAAGGGAGCCCATGAGGGCCAGGGATGCTGAGGGAGGCCCTATACATTACAGTCACTACAGGTTGTGTTGAGGCATAGAGGAGAGGGGTTAATAAATGAAATAAATATTAAACATAGAAGATAAATCCCTCAAATTGACCTTTACTGTCTTATCTTCTGAATGGTATTCACATTAAAGATGGCTTTATGGAGGATGTTTTGTTTTGAGACAGAGTGTGAATTTGTCACCTTCAGTTCAGTGCCATGTAGTGTCAGAGCCCACGGTAACCTCAAATTCCAGGGCTTAACTGATCCTCTTCGCCTCAGTTTCCTGAGCAGCTGGAACTACAGGTGCCTGCTATAATGCCCAGCTAGTTTTTCTAATTTTAGTAGAGATAGCGTCTTGCTCTTGCTTCTGAGCTCAGGCAATTCACCTCCCAGAGTGCCAGGAATACAGGATTGAGTCGCCATGCTCATCCTATGGAAAAGTTCTTAATATTTATTGAAGCAAATCATTTTAATAATGATATAAGTGTTTGTTGCAATAGATTGGTCCATAAATAAAAGCAGCACTGCAAGAATTAAATTACTGCTTACAGCATGATTCTGATGTTTGCCTGGGACCCTTGTGATTCAGCTGATCTTAGGGCTCCTCCTCCAGGCCAGCTTCACAATTGCATATGTTCTTCCAAACTGATTTTAGACCCTAATGCAGTTCAACTGGTTACAATTCAGAATACTTACGGAGTTTGGTAAGAGTTTGAAAAAAAATTCGTTTTATATGGTGGTGTTTTCAGAGCTTAATGTTCCTGTTATTTATATGTGGCCCATTTATCTTTTTAACAGGTGGAGGATTCCACAAGTTTTACCATCTATAAGTCCTAACATAATCCCAAATTATTATTATTGTTTTTTTTTTTGCAGTTTTTGGCTGAGGCTGGGTTTGAACCTGCCACCTCTGGCATATAGGGCCAGTGCCCTATTCCTTTGAGCCACAGGTGCCACCTTTCCCCAAGTTATTCTTTACTAGCTTCAAATGATGGCCCTGGAGCTGTAAGCACTGCCATGGAACTGGTGGGATGAAATGAGAAGCCAAACTAAAGGCTTCCATGAAGTGAAAGATGTGGCTGCTGGGATGAAAGTGAGAAGCCAAACTAAAGGCCCGCATTTTCAGTTCACTGATAAAAAAGTGTGGAATATTAGTACAGCATGTGGTTGTAAATGTCCACTTAGAATAGAGGCTATGTGTTGCCTTTTCTATTTCACAAATCAGAGAGTTAAAATAAGTCATTATATGTTTTCTGTGGTTAAAATTGTCTAACTTACAGATAAATGTAGGGTCTTGTTGGGTTAGACTGTGGACTCTAAGCTTTTTCTGGATTATTATTCAAAGCAAAATATTTCCATGTAAATTATATTAGTGGAAATAATGTACTGGCCTTTTCATCTTTATAATCATCTTGCAAAATCTCTAAACTATGAAATCTATGGTAATTTAAAATCTATATTTGGTTTGTTACAAGTAAGCTTTAAAATATAGCCTATATTCCAATAATGAAGATTTAATTATGTTGACTTCAATTTTCTACATGCACAAAGGTATTCTTTATCAACATTTTTATTTTTCATTAATAATTTATAACTGATGAAGACATTTTTAAGCAAAGGTAATTGTTTTTTAACTATCAACTGTGTTGACTGTCAGAGCCAGGATGCTACATCGCAGGCCTGGCCCATGAAACTGCCAGGACACGAACCACTGTACAAGCTTGCTTGGGGTATAGCTTCCCATAAGTGCCAGGGAGCCCATAGTCTCAGTCAAGTAAGGCTCTCCATCAGGAGGAGCCAGTTGTCTCAGTCAGGTCAGAGCTGCCAGACTGCCTCAAAGGTGCAGCAGTCAGTCTTACTAGGAGCCTACCAGGAGCCCCGACTAGCTTCTCCTGTGGCTATTTATAAAAGTGATCCCATGGCTATTTACACCACAGGTGTGGAGACTGCCAAGCAACGATGTACGTGCTCTTGAGCTCTTTAACGAGAGACCGATCCTTTCCCCCTTCCCTTATTACCAAGGTTTTTTTCTTTTCAGGTGTCTCCTACAGTTATTGTTGCCTTTGTTTTGTGAACACACCATAGTGAATGGAAAAGTAACATTTATAGTGCTTTAAACATGTGGGTAAAATCACTTGAATATTGATTTGAAGAGTCTTGGATTTCTTCAGATCTCTATTCTATATCTGCACAAAGCATCTATTTTATACATGACATTGTAAGTACCAAAATCCCAAATGAAATAATCCTATAGATTCATAATGTTTTCTGAAATTTAACTTTGAACATTTCAAAAAGCATGAATTTGAAGAAATCTTCTAGATCAGGTAACTGCCAGTGCCTTAGGAATTCCTGCACTGATAGCCTACAATACACAGCCTGGAAGAGAGCTAAGGAACCAGGTGGGCCATGATTTGTGCCCCAAGGATAAGTGCTTTATATAGCAGGTGAAATTAAATTATTTGCCTGCTCTTATGAAAGAATCTGTTACTACTATATTGAAAAATTATTTAGGGCTAAAAATTATTTCATTAAAGATAACTGAAA
This sequence comes from Nycticebus coucang, assembly GCF_027406575.1. Taxonomy (NCBI): domain Eukaryota; kingdom Metazoa; phylum Chordata; class Mammalia; order Primates; family Lorisidae; genus Nycticebus; species Nycticebus coucang. Next base: position 28,351,862 of record NC_069799.1, on the reverse strand, counting down.
TTCTGCTCAAGAAGGTATCCTTCAACTGCTGAGAAGTTGTCAGAATTACATTTTTATAATAATTCTAAGAAGGCACCCAGGACAATGACTGCTTACAATTGCAACAGAAGAACTCAGCATTTCAGAAAGTATCTCATTTGCCTAGTTAATTTGATGCATGCAGTTATCTTTTTAAAAAGCTGTTTATTGGGCGGCGCCTGTGGCTCAGTGAGTAGGGCGCCAGCCCCGTATGCCGAGGGTGGTGGGTTCAAGTCCAGCCCCGGCCAAACTGCAACAAAAAAATAGCTGGGCGTTGTGGCGGGCGCCTGTAGTCCCAGCTACTTGGGAGGCTGAGGCAAGAGAATCCCGTAAGCCCAAGAGTTAGAGGTTGCTGTGAGCCGTGTGACGCCACGGCACTCTACCCGAGGGCGGTACAGTGAGACTCTGTCTCTACAAAAAAAATAAAAAATAAAAAAATAAAAAGCTGTTTATTATTATTATTTTGACACAGAGTCTTATCCTGTCCACCTAGGGGGTTGATTGCCATAGTATCACCATAGCTCACAGGAACCTCTAATTCTTGGGCTCAAGAGTTTCTCTTACCACAGCTTCCTAAGTAGGTGGGACCCACCACAATGTCTGGTTAGGTGTAGGTCATAGCATTTTCAAATCCTAGGTTCAAATGATCCTCCTGCCTCAGCCTCCCAAGTGGCTGGAATTTCAGAAGCCCACCATAACACCTGGCTAATTTTTTCTATTATTCGTAGAGGTGGGGTCTCACTGTTGCTCAGGCTGCTCTTGAACTCCTAAGATCAAAGGATCCTGCCACCTTCATATTCCAGAGTGCTAGCCTTACAGGTGTGAGCGACTATGCCCAGCCAACACCTACTATTTATCAGCAATACAATTCAATTGAAATAGTATGAAATCTGTGTTCAAGTCACACAGTGATTTATAACAGAAATAGTATGATAGCCAGAAAACAACTTTTTTAAGTATACAAAAGATAGGGAAAATGAAACATTTCCAATGTGTGTAGACTAATGCTTTCCAAGGATAAGCCAGCTTAGCTTAAGTGGCTATTTATATAGTGGGTTTTGAACATTTTGAGTATTGACATCTTAGTTATTTTAACAAAACTTTCATTATCATGTTACATCAAAGATAGGACAGTTTCAAGACAATGGTGTGTAACACATCAATCACAATTTTCTAATGATTGACAGAAATCGAAAAACTCATATGAAGGAGGCACCTATGTTTCAGTTGAGTAACAGTGACCTTCTTGTTTCCACCAAAATGATCTCTACTTTGGGCGGTGCCTGTAGCTCAAAGGAGTAGGGCACCAGCCCCATATGCCAAACAAAGGTGGTAGGTTCAAACCAAGCCCTGGCCAAAAACTGCAAAAAAAAAAAAAGATCTCTACTTTTTACTATTCATCTGAGAAGTGGGAAATAGATATAACATTAGTATCCACTAATGCTTGAATAATTTCGATCCTCAGCAGGATCCAGGTGTTTAGACATAGTTAAGTTCTAATTTCCAGATGCATGGTTAATTTTTCAAATAACTGGTTATTTGTTTTTCCATATTTGTGCTACTTCTTAATTAGTGATTATCTCTTATATCTTTCTAATAAATTCCTTTTTGAAAGTAGACCTGCAGAAGGAAAGTGAAATGTAGAATGGAATAAAAAATATAAAAACAAATATAAAAAACAAGAGTATTGGGTGTGGAAGGTGGTGTGGTAAAGCTTCAGTGATAGACCAAAGAGTTTTTACTGGCTCCTGCAGGTCAGAGTGATTGAAGATTCTCTGACTGGTTGGGAAACTGTCACTCAGGCAAAGCTCCACACAAGCCTGCTGCTAAATCTCTCAGAAAACACATCTTTCTTTCTTTATTTCACTGTATGTGGTTCTTGTGTAACCTTTCTTTTCTTTCACTAGGTCAGTGCTGTGTGTTGTGACATCTGAGTTCATTTCATGGTTTCTAGCTTCCTAATTGTATCTGGATCACCTGTACGGTAAACACGCCTACAATTACATTATTTTTCCTGCCCTTCTGACAGTTAAGGTTTTCTTGGCATGTTTTGATTGTTTCCAACTGTTTTGCCTTTGATTCTACCATGTCTTCGGGATAGGTGCCTTTTTTGTGAGTTTAATAAGAAAAACATGTCATTTTGAGTAGAGATGTGCAACATGAGTGTGTGCGCTCTGTTGTCATGATGAGTTTGACTTCTAGGCTCATCATTCTCTCACTCTTCAACATGACATTTTTAGAAACAACAGCCTGACCTGATTACCATGGTGTTCTGAATGTGGTCTCTGGCAGTCATGAGAAAAAGATTTCTTGAATGCCGCATTTTGTATGTTTTCAGAGTCCAGGGTTTATGGTTTCTGGTTAAGAGCCCGTCTTTCTTTCTTTTCTTTTTTCAGAGTTTTTGAACCTGCCACCTCTGGCATATGGGCCGGTGCCCTGCCTTTGAGCCACAGGCACCGCCCAAGAGTCTGTCTTTCTTTCTAGGCATCCAGTGGCGAGACTGTTCGCTAGCAGAACACCCTTCTTCCAATGTCAGGTTAGGATTATTTGCAAGTTGATTGAATGTTGAGTTACATATTAATATATGGGATATGGATATTTTCCTTGTCTCTGGAAGCAAAAAAACTTTTCGGACTCAGTAATATATTTTTGGCGCTGCTTCAATTGCCATGGAGGGCGGTATCCTCATAAAATATCCTCCCTGGCCAATTTCTTCAAGTGCTTTCCCTGAACTCTCTCCAAGTAAATTTATAGTTTGGTGTCTTAAGTTTAAATTTTTTTATCCAGTGACAATTTTTGTTAATGGTGAAAGGTGTGAGTCCAGTTTTAGTCTTCTAAATGTCAGGAGCCAATTCATCTAACCCCATTTGTTAAATAGGGAATCTTTCTTCCAGTTAATGTTTTTGATAGGCTTATCAAAGATCAAATGATGATAAGTAGCTGGGTTCATCTCTTGCTTCTCTACTCTGTTCCATACATCTACCTCTCTATTTTTGTGTCAGTACCATGCTGTCTTGATAACTATCGATTTACAGTATAATTTTAAGTCTGATAATGTTTGTTTTTATTTCTGAGTAATGTCTTGGTTATTCAAGCTTTTTTTCTGATTCCATATAAGATGAACTATGACTTTTTCATAAAAATTGTTTTTCTTTTTAAAAGTACTACTTTTGGACAAGATGGCTGACTGAAGCCGGGATTCCACAGAGGCTCCCATCCAGAAGGAGAGTGAAAGGACAGAAAGTTATGAAGTAACCTGGTGGATTTGAGCTGCACCAAGAGAGAAGGTTGAAGAACAAACATCAACCCCATTGAGGTGAGCTGTGACCCCAAGGATATAAACAAAAGGTACAGAATCCATCACCAAGTGAATGGGAGTCCCTTCCCCCATGAGAATGGCTCGGAGTGCCCCACAAACAAATGAGCAGAATTCAAAGGTCCTCCCACTGCACTCCACAGGAGAGACCCTCTAAAAACTGGTCCTACCTCTCCTACTAGGGTGCCATGGTGTTCTCATGCCAGGCATAAAACTGTATAAAACTAGATATATTCACTACTTGCAACTCTGAGCTCCCAGCACTCCCCTCCACTCTCACTCTGAGGACTGGAGGCCTGTTCCCAGGAGTCCAGATTCTTGGGTGATTTCCTGAGGGGTGTGGATGGTGCCTAAACTGCAGCTGGTCAATGCTGACTCTGGGGCACTGGAGTGAGGAGTGGACAGTCGACTGAAAGGGAACCACACCAGAGCAGCAGTGCCCTGAGGCACAGAGCAGCAGCTGTCTTTTAGCAACAATAGAGCCCACTCCCGGGTATTCTGAAGCCACACCTCCTGTCTCCCTGAGCAACCAGAGGAGGCCGGGCATCTACTCAGGTGACAACCACCATGGAACATATCTGGGACGGAAATGCAGGCCCCGTGAGTAAAGGGTTTCCCTGAGGCGGTACCGTACTGTGTGAAGCGCAGGGACTAGAAACACACTTGCAGACTCGGGAAGTTCCAGGGTGGGGCTGACCCAGAGGATAGCTTTACTGAGCCTAAGATGCAGCCGGCCCACAGGGGATTGTCCGCCCATAGACAAAGGAAGACAGGATGCTAGAACTGACAGGTAACCAAATACAAATCTGCAGGAGCAAAGTCAGGACCTGAGGCGCAGGCTTTGGGAACTCAAAATAGTTTCTCTTCTGCAGGGGAATTTAGCAGGGACAGAAAGAAATTCCCGCAAAGTTGTTCTGTTCTGTTCTGTCAGTAACATCAATCAGGGGCAGGGCTAGAACTGAGTGAACACCCCCAGCCTCCATCAAGCGCCCGAGGTTGTCAGGCCTCACCTCCCCCTGCTAGATAGAGACAGAGCGCAATGGCCTGGCTGAGCAGAAATAGATTTCCTTGTGATTCAGGCAGGTGCAAAACCCTGGAGTATCTGTTCACTTCAGACAACTGGGTCAGCCAACTGTGGGGCTGTCAGTGATTGGGTGTAACAGAGGTGTAAGGTGGAGAAAGAGGCATCAACCTTCCCAGATTGATCTATTTGCTGGGTGGCTCCTCCTGACTCTACACAGCACTGGAGCAAGCCATATTAGAGTAGTCACCAGATACCTGTGATCCAGTTCAGAGACCTTTTAAACTCTCCCACCTGAGATGGGTGCTGACTGAGACAATTGATTTGGACCATTTGAACTGAGCCAATCACCTGAGGACTATTCAGGTGGTGCCCTCAGTGTGTGGTTGTAGGAAGATTTGATTTTCGTTTTCCAATTGTTGCCTGTGGGGGGGGTGGGATGACTTAATTGCTGGTATTCCTTCACAGCTGAGACTTCAACCCAGAGTAACTGTTTCCCTAGGGTCAAACAGAAACCAGCTGAAAACAAGACAGAACCACTTAGCCCCACCATACCATACAGGGTCCAAGTTTCTCAGACTTTAGCACTGTATGGGTCCTCAAAAAAGCTCCAGGGGAAAAATCAGATGGTGTAAAACAAGCATGGTGCAGAATCAGTGGAAAAACTCTGGTAATATGAATAACGAAAGTAGATCAAGCCCCTCAAGGAAAGATATGGTGGATGTAACTGAAAATCCCATTTATAAAGAGCTGGCTGAGATGTCAGAAATCGAATTCAGAATTTGGATTGCAAATAAGATTAATAAAACGGAGGAAAATTTGGAATTAGAAATTTCAGCAGCAATTCAAAAGCAGAATTAGAAATTTGAGGAGAAATACAAAAGTTCTCTCAAGAATTTAATGAATTTTAAGCGGAAACCAGAAAAGATTCTGATACACTGAACAAGAATTTGCAGCCCTCAAAGATCTGAAAAATACAGTAGAATCCCTCAGTAACAGAGTGGAGCAAGCAGAAGAAAGGATTTCTGACATTGAAGACAAAGCCTTTGAATGCTCCCAACCTCTCAAAGAGGAAGAGAAATGGAGAGCAAAAATGGATCATTCTCTCAGAGAGCTCTGGGATAATTCAAAGAAGGCTAATATCCGCTTCATTGGAACCCCTAAAAGTGATGAAGAGGCCTGAATAGGCACAGAGGCCTTTCTCCATGAAATTATGAAAGAGAATTTTCCATACATGCCAAGAGATTCTGCATTTCAGATAGCAGACAGTTTTAGAACCCCAGCATGACTCAATCCCAATAAGACATCCCCCAGGCATATCATAATTAACTTCACTAAAGTTAATATGAAGGAGAAAATTCTCAAAGCAGCCAGACAAGAGAAATCAATTACCTACAAAGGGAAGAATATTAGAATGATTGCAGATCTCTGTGCTGAAACTTTTCAAACCAGAAGAGGGTGGTCATTGACTTTTAATCTCCTAAAGCAAAATAACTTTCTTAATTTTTTTTTTATTGTTGGCGATTCATTGAGGGTACAATAAGCCAAGTTACATTGATTGCAATTGTTAGGCAAAGTCCCTCTTGCAATCATGTCTTGCCCCCATAAAGTGTGACACACACCAAGGCCCCACCGCCGCCCCTCCATCCCTCTTTCTGCTATTCCTCCCCCCCATAACCTTAATTGTCATTAATTGTCCTCATATCAAAATTGAGTACATAGGATTCATACTTCTCCATTCTTGTGATGCTTTACTAAGAATAATGTCTTCCACGTCCATCCAGGTTAATACAAATGATGTAAAGTCTCCATTTGTTTTAATGGCTGAATAGTATGCCATGGCGTAAATATACCACAGCTTGTTAATGCATTCCTAGGTTGCTGGGCATTTAGGCTGTTTCCACATTTTGGCGACTGTAAATTGAGCTGCAATAAACAGTCTAGTACAAGTGTCCTTATGATGGAAGGATTTCTTTCCTTCTGGGTAGATGCCCAGTAATGGGATAGCAGGAACAATGGGAGGTCTAGCTTGAGTGCTTTGAGGCTTCTCCATACTTCCTTCCAGAAAGGTTGTACTAGTTTGCAGTCCCACCAGCAGTGTAAAAGTGTTCCCTTCTCTCCACATCCACACAACCATCTGCAGTTTTGAGTGTTTGTGATGTGCGCCATTCTCACTGGGGTTAGATGATATCTCAGGGTTGTTGATTTGCATTTCTCTAATATATAGAGATGATGAACATTTTTTCATAGCCATTCGTCTGTCATCTTTAGAGAAGGTTTTATTCATGTCTCTTGCCCATTGATATATGGGATTTTTGACTTTTTTCATGTGGAGTAATTTGAGTTCTCTATAGATCCTAGTTATCACGCTTTTGCCTGATTGAAAATATGCAAATATCCTTCCCCATTGTGTAGGTTGTCTTTTTGCTTTGGTTATTGTCTCCTTAGCTGTACAGAAGCATTTCAGTTTAATAAAGTCCTATTTGTTTGTTTTTGTTGTTGTTGCAATTGCCATGGCATTCATCTTCATGAAGTCTTTCCCCAGGCCAATATCTTCCAGTGTTTTCCTATGCTTTCTTGGAGGATTTTCAGTGTTTCATGCCTGAAATTTAAGTCCTTTATACATTTTGAATCAATTTTTGGAGTGGAGAAAGGTGTCGGTCCAGTTTCAGTCTTTCACATGTAGACATCCTGTTCTTCCAACACCATTTATTAAATAGGGAGTCTTTCCCCCAAGGTATGTTCTTGTTTGGTTTATCGAAGTTTAGGTGGTTGTAAGATGTTGGTTTCATTTCTTGGTTTTCAATTCGATTCCAAGTGTCTATGTCTCTGTTTTTGTGCCAGTACCATGCTTTCTTGACCACTATGGCTTTGTGGTACAGACTATAATCTTGTATACTAATGCCCCCAGCTTTAATTTTATTACTAAAACTGCCTTAGCTATATGGGTTTTTTTATAGTTCCATACAAAATGCAGAATCATTTTCTCCAAATCTTGAAAGTAAGATGTTGGTATTTTGATAGGAATGGCATTGAATAGGTAGATTGCTTAGGGAAGTATAGACATTTTAACAATGTTGATTCTTCCCATCCATGAGCATGGTATGTTCTTCCATTTGTTAATATCCTCTGCTATTTCCTTTCTGAGGATTTCATAGTTTTCTTTATAGAGGTCCTTCACCTCCTTCATTAGGTATACTCCTACGTATTTCATTTTCTTTGAGACTATGTTGAAGGGAGTTGTGTCCTTAATTACCTTCTCATCTTGACTGTTATTGGTGTACACAAACGCTACTGACTTATGGACATTGATTTTATATCCTGAAACATTACTGTATTTTTTGATGACTTCCAGGATTCTTGTGGTTGAGTCTTTGGGGTGCTCTAAGTATAAGATCATGTCGACAGCAAAGAGGGAGAGTTTGACTTCCTCTGCTCCCATTTGGATTCCCTTTATTTCCTTGTCTTGCCTAATTCTATTGGCTAGAACTTCCAGCACTACGTTGAATACTAAAGGTGACAGAGGACAACCTTGTCTGGTTCCAGTTCTAAGAGGAAAAGCTTTCAGTTTTACTCCATTCAGTAAAATACTGGCTGTGGGTTTGTCATAGATACCTTCAATCAGTTTTAGAAATGTGCCACCTCTGCCTATACTCTTCAGTGTTCTAATTAGAAAAGGATGCTGGATTTTATCAAATGCTTTTTCTGCATCTATTGAGAGGATCATGTGATCTTTATTTTTGCCTCTGTTAATATGGTGTATAATGTTTATGGACTTGTGTATGTTAAACCAGCCTTGCATCCCTGGAATGAAGCCTACTTGATGATGATGAATGACTTTTTTGATGATAAGCTGTAATCTATTGGCTAGGATTTTGTTCAGAATTTTTGCATCTGTATTCATGAATGAGATTGGTCTGAAATTCTCCTTTTTGTTTGGGTCTTTTCCTGGTTTTGGTATCAGGTTGATGTTTGCTTCATAGAATGTGTTGGGGAAGATTCCTTCTTCCTCAATTTTTTGGAATAATTTCTGCAGTACAGGAATAAGCCCTTCCTTGAAGGTTTGATAGATTTCTGGTGTGAAGCCATCTGGACCAAGGCATTTTTTGGTTGGAAGATTTTTTATTGTTTCTTTGATCTCAGTGCTTGAAATTGGTCTTTTCAGGAGCTCCAAATGTTGATCCATTTCCTTCACATTGTCAAATGTCTGGGCATAGAGTTTCTGGTTGTATTCAGTGATGATCTCCTGTATCTCTGTGGGATCAGTTTGTATTTCCCCGTTATCATTCTGATTGAGGTTAGTAGAGATTTTGCTTTTCTGTTTCTCATTAGTCTGGCCAATGGTTTATCTATTTTGCTTATTTTTTCAAAAAACCAACTCCTTGTTTCATTAATTTTCTGAATGATTCTTTTGTTTTCAATATCATTGATCTTTGATTTGATTTTGTATATTTCTTTTCTTCTACTGAGTTTAGGTTTAGATTGTTCTTCTTTCTCCAATTCCATAAGATGGCTTGTGAGATTATTGATGCTCTCTCTTTCTGTTTTTGGAATGTAGGCATCTAAAGCGATGAATTTTCCTCTCAAAACGGCTTTTGCCATATCCCACAGGTTTTGGTAGCTTGTGTCTTCATTGTTGTTATGCTCAAGGAAGTTAATGATTTCCTCTTTTATTTCTTCCTGCACCCATCTGTTATTCAACAGAAGATTGTTTAATTTCCATGCCTTTCGGTGGGGTCGAGCATTTTTGTTAGAGTTGAGTTCCACCTTTAGTGCCTTATGGTCTAAGGAGATACAAGGTAAAATTTCAATTCCTTTGATTCTGTTGATATTAGTTCTGTGTCCCAGGATATGATCAATTTTGGAGAATGTTCCATGGGGTGATGAGAAGAATGTATATTCTTTATCTTAGGGATGGAGTGTTCTATGTGCGTCTACCAAGCACAGTTGTTCTAGGGTCTCATTTAAATCTCTTATATCTTTGTTTAATTTCTGTTTAGAGTATCTGTCCAGCTCTGTAACAGGAGTGTTAAACTCCCCTGTTATTATGGTATTATCAGATATCATATTGCTCAGACTGAGTAAGGTCTCTTTCAAGAATCTGTGAGCATCTAAATTGGGTGCATAAATATTTAGAATTGAAATGTGTTCTTGTTGTATTTTTTCCTTGACCAATATAAAGTGACCATCTTTGTCTTTTTTGACTTTAGTTGCTTTAAATCCACATGTATCTGAAAATAAGATTGCAACTCCTCTTTTCTTCTGAATTCCATTTGCCTGAAAAATTGTCTTCCAATCCTTGACTAGGAGCTTTAATTTGTCTTTTGAAGCCAGGTGTGTTTCTTGCAGACAGCAAAGGGATGGCTTGTGTTTTTTAATCCAGTCAGCCAATCTATGTCTCTTCACTGGGGAATTCAAGCCATTAACATTTATTGAGATAATTGATAAGTGTGGTAGTTTTCTATTCGTCTTATTTGGTGAGAGTGCATTGCTTAGTTTTGTCTTTTCATCAGTGTGGAGGATAGGTTCTGTCCTTTACTTTCTGAGTTCTTACTTTGCCTCTGATCCATTGTGGTGGTCATTGTGCAGAACAGGTTGAAGTAATTCCTGTAGAGCTGGCCTTGCTGTGGCGAATTTCCTCAATGTTTGTATATCCGTAAATGATTTGATTGCTCCGTCAATTTTGAAGCTTAGCTTAGCAGGGTACAGAATTCTGGGCTGGAAATTGTTCTGTTTAAGTAGATTAAAGGTAGATGACCATTGTGTTCTTGCTTGGAAAGTTTCATTAGAGAAGTCTGCGGTCACTCTGATGGATTTGCCCCTGTAGGTCAACTGGCGCTTACTCCTGGCAGCTTGCAGAATCTTTTCTTTTGTCTTGTCTTTGGACAAGTTCATCACAATGTGTCTTGGAGAAGCTTCGTTAGGGTTGAGGCGACCTGGGGTCCAATACCCCTCTGAAAGCAGTGTGTCAGAATCCTTGGTGATATTTGGGAAATTTTCTTTTATAATATTCTCTAGTATGGCTTCCATTCCTCTGGGGCATTCTTCTTCCCCTTCTGGGATTCCTATAACTCGTATGTTGGAACGCTTCATAAAGTCCCATAATTCTGACAGTGAACATTCTGCTTTCTCTCTCTTCTTTTCTGCCTCTTTTACTATCTGAGTTATCTCAAGAACTTTGTCTTCTACCTCTGAAATTCTTTCTTCTGCATGGTCTAACCTGTTGCTGATGCTTTCAATTGCATCTTTAAGTTCCCTAATTGACTGTTTCAGTTCCTTCAGCTCTGCTATACCCTTTTTATATTCTTCATACCATTCATCTCTTATTTGATTCTGTTTTTGGATTTCCTTTTGGTTATTTTCCACTTTATTAGCATTTTCCTTCATTGTTTCCATCATTTTTTTCATTGTTTTCAACATGTGTATTCTAAATTCCCTTTCTGTCATTCCTAACATTTCTGTATAGGTGGAATCATCTGCAGTACCTACCTCATGGTCCCTTGGCGGGGTTGTTCTGCCCTGGTTCTTCATGTTGCCTGGAGTTTTCTACTGATTCTTCCTCATGAGTGATTTCTTTTATCTGTTTCCTTGCCCTAATTTTCCTTTCACGTCCTCTTGCTCTTTAAGTTGTCGTGTTTGTGGACTAAGGGTTACAGGACCAGAAGGGTGAGAAGGTTGAAGAGCAAAAAAGGGATGAAAGAAAGGAGGATCGAATGATAAGAAAAACAAAGAAAAATAGAGAAAGGAGAGGGGGTGGGTAAAAGGAATATTGACAAAAAGAAGAGAGGCACGGAAAGAGGGAGACAGATCAATATAGGTGTACGGTAGGGTACTTTGACACAACCTTAAAAAAACTCAACCTTCTGGGGATGCCCAGTTGGGTGGTTCCCTTTAGGTCATCAGCTCTTTGCTAACCTGATCAGACACAGAACCCCACCTCCACCAATAGAGAAGAAAGATAAAAGTGCTGTAAATCAAACCAAAACAAGCAAAGGGGAAACTTTACGGGATAAAATTCGGTGGAAAACCAATTAATAGTGGTAGAAACACTAGCAAAAATGAAGTTCTCATTATTGAAAAAGGCAGAATTTGGAAATTATAATTAAACTAGAAAAATTGAGAAAGCAAAAGGATCTGTATGGAAAAGCTTGAACTTAAAAAACAAAAGAACATCAGCAACATCAAAATAAACTAAAAAAACAACCAAAAAAAAAACACAACCAAAATAAAAGCAGTATGTATATGTTATTGAATATTGTCTGGGCAACACATGGTTTCTGGGGCATGAGATGTTAATCACAGTTCTGATACGACTGGAGGCTGCTAGTTTCTCAAACCCCAGCAGGTAGACACCCTAAATCTCTCTTCAGCCCACCTAAAAGGCACTTTGAACTTGTTCACTTGCTGAGCAGAAGCTTTCTCAGGAAAGTGCTTGTCACTGGAATCACTGCTGAAGTGGCTATCCACTTACCCAGTGTGCCAAAACTGGTCTCACTCTGCCCCTGAGGGTTAGGGCTATAAGGTGGCTCAGACCCCATTCTTAGGCTACTTGGTCGCTGGGTTACCAGCTTCCACCCAATTCTAGCTCTGCGACCCTGAGGGCGGAGTTTACTGTGGCAGATCGCTCAAAAGGCTCCCTGTGACCAATAGCCAAACACTTTACCTCCGTCTGGCTCAGGGGCTCAGACTGGGGCCCTAGACAATGGCCAAAGTTCTCCGCACTCCTGCTCAGGCTCTCCCCAAGGCAGTTCAACTGAGTGCCAAGTCCAAAGACACCAAAACAGTTCACAGGTAAGGCCTTTCTGGTTTGCAGTCTCGCTGCTACTGAACTTACAGTTGCAGGCGGGTTTAGACTGATTGAACACACGTGACCACTTGCCTGTTTTCTACTGTTTTAGTCCTCCTCTTGAGGTCCAGAAGTCTCTCACTGACTCCCTCTATCCTCACAGGGGTGATGATAGGCAGATCCGATGAGCCAGAGATGCCTGGAGTCCTATCTCCCCAGACTCACGGTGCCCAGATATACCGAACCTGTTACTCGGCTGCCATCTTGCTCCGCCTCCTAAATCTGCCTTTTTTAGTTTTCTCAGGAAGCACGGCTTTATGCCCTGTGTGCAAGATGTGGCTGTCCCCAGCACCAAGAGGCTTGGAATCCAACCTTCACTCCCTGTGATCAGGCCTCGCGGCCACCTCAGCCCCGCCGTGCAGCCGAACCATCAGCCCCAGCCGGCTAGCCCCTTCTCTGTCAATTTTTAAGCTTAGCTTATCAGGGTACAGAATTCTGGGCTGGAAATTGTTCTGTTTAAGTAGATTAAAGGTAGATGACCATTGTCTTCTTGCTTGGAAACTTTCTTTAGAGAAGTCTGCGGTCACTCTGATGGATTTCCCCTGTATGTCAACTGGCACTTAATCCTGGCAGCTTGCAGAATCTTTTCTTTTGTCTTGAGTTTGGACAGGTTCATGACAATGTGCCTTGGAGAAGCTCGGTTGGAGTTGAGGTGAACTAGGGTCTGATATCCCTCTGAAAGAAGTGTCTCAGAATCTTTGGTGATATTTGGGATATTTTCTTTTATAATATTCTCTAGTATGGCTCCATTCCTCTGGTGCATTCTTCTTCCCCTTCTGGGATTCCTATAACTCGTACGGTGGAACACTTCATAAAGTCCCATAATTCTGACAATGAACATTCTGCTTTCTCTCTCTTCTTTTCTGCCTCTTTTACTATCTGAGTTATCTCAAGAACTTTGTCTTCTACCTCTGAAATTCTTTCTTCTGCATGGTCTACTATGTTGATGATACTTTCCATTGCATCTTTAAGTTCCCCAATTGACTGCTTCAGTTCCTTTATGTCTGCTATATCCTTTCTATATTCTTCATATCGTTCATCTCTTATTTGATTCAGTTTTTGGATTTCCTTTTGGTTATTTTCCACCTTATTAGCAGTTTCCTTCATTGTTTCCATCATTTATTTCATTGTTTTCATCATGTGTATTCTAAATTCCCTTTCTGTGATTCCTAACATTTCTGTATAGGTGGAATCATCTGCAGTAGCTACCTCATGGTCCCTTGGTGGGTTTGTTCTGGACTGGTTCTTCATGTTGCCTGGAGTTTTCTGCTGAATCTTCCTCATGAGTGATTTCTTTTATCTGTTTCCTTGCCCTAATTTTCCTTTCACTTCCTCTTGCTCTTTATGTTCTCGTGCCTGTGGACTAAGGGTTCGATGAGTCCTTTTGGTACAGGACCAGAAGGTTGAGAAGGTTGAAGAGCAAGAAAGGGATGAAAGAAAGGAGGATCAAGTGAAAAGAAAAAAACAAAAAATAGAGAAAGGAGAGGGTATGGGTAAAAGAAATATTGACAAAATGAAGAGAGGCCCAGATGAGGGAGACAGAGCAATAAAGGTGTACAGTAGGGTACTTTGACACAAACTTATAAAAATCCCCACCTTCTGGGGGTGCCCTGTTGGGTGGTTCTGTTGAGGTCAGCAGCTCTTTGCTAATCTGATCAGACACAGTACCCCACCACCACCAATTAGAGAGGAAAGATAAAAATGCTATAAATCAAACCAAAACAAGCAGACAGAAAACTTTGCGGGATAAAATTTGGTGAAAAACCAAATAATATCGGTAGAGACTCTAGCAAAAATGAAGTTCTACTTATTGAAAAAGGCAGCACTGGCAAATTATATTTAAACTAGAAAAATTGAGAAAGAAAAAAGCTCTGTATGGAAAAGGTTGAAATTAAAAAACAAAGCAACGTCAACAACATCACAATGAACAAAAAAAAAACCAAAACCAAAAACAAAGCAGTAAGTATATGTTGTTGAATATTGTCTGGGCAACATGTGGTCTTCTGGGGTATGTTAATCACAGTTCTGATAAGAATGGAGGTTGCTGATTTCTCAAGCTCCAGCAGGTAGATACCTTAAATCTCTCTTCAGCCCACTTAAAAGGCACTTTGAACTTGTAAACTTGCTGAGCAGAAGCTTTCTCAGGAAAGTGCTTGTCACTGGAATCACTGCTGAAGTGGCTATCCACTTACCCAGTGTGCCAAAACCAGTCTCACTCTGCCCCTGAGGGTTAGGTCTGCAAGGCGGCTCAGACCCAACCCTTAGGCTACTGAGTTGCTAGGTTACCGGCTGCCACCCAATTCTAGCTCTGCACCCCTGAGGGCGGAGCCTGCCAGAGTAGATCACTCACAATGGCTCTCTGTGGCCCACAGCCAAACACTATTAGCTCTGTCTGGCTCAGTGGCTGAGACTGCAGCCCTAGACAATGGCCAAAGTTCTCAGCACTCCTGCTCAGACTCTCCCCAAGGCAGCTCAACTGAGTGCAAAGTCCGAAGACACCAAAACAGTTCACAGGTAAGGCCTTTCCAGTTTGCAGTCTTGTTGCTACTGAACTTACTGTTGCAGGCAAGTTTAGACCGATTGAACACACGCGAACACTTTCCACTTTTCCACTGTTTTAGTCCTCCTCTTGGGGTCCAGAAATCTCTGCTGACTCTCTGCATCCTCACGGGGTGATGATAGGCAAGTCCCACCAGCCAGAGATGCTCGGAGTCCTATCTCCCCAGACTCATGGTGCCCAGATGTAAGGAAGCTGTTATTTGGCTACCATCTTGCTCTCTTCTCTCAGCAAAATAACTTTCAACCTCAGATCCTGTATCCAGCTAAAATGAGTTTCATTTAGGATGAAGAAATTAAATACTTTAACAACATTCATACGTTGAAGAAATTTGCCATAACCAAACCAGCTCTTCAGGATATTCTCAGAACTATCCTCCATAATCACCAGCCCAATCCTCTACCACAAAAGTAAGCTCACTCAGATACTTTTGATCAAACTCCAACTTCCACAGTGGTGATAGGATTAAAAATGTCCACTGGACTTTCGAAAAACTCGGTACCCAAAATTTTACCAGACTTATCAATATTCTCCATTAATGTGAATGGCTTAAACTGTGCTCTAAAGAGGCATGGGTTAGCTGACTGGTTACAAAAACTCAGGCCAGATATTTGCTGCATACAAGAGTCACATCTAACCTTAAAAGACAAAAATAGACTCAGGGTGAAAGGATGGTCATCCATATTTCAGGCAAATGGTAATCAGAAAAAAGAAGGTGTTACAATTTTATTTGCAGAAACAATAGGCTTTAAACCAACAAAAGTAAGGAAGGACAAGAATGATCACTTCATATTTGTTGAGGGTAATACCCAATATAATGAGATTTCAATTATTAATATTTATGCACCCAACCAGAATGCACCTCAATTTATAAGAGAAACTCTAATAGACATGAGCGACATGATTTCCTTCAGCTCCATAATAGTTGGAGATTACAACACTCCTTTGGCAGTGTTGGATAGATCCTCCAATAAGAAGCTGAGCAAATAAATTTTAGATTTAAACCTAACCATCCAACATTTGGATTTAGCAGACATCTAGAGAACATTTCATCTCAACAAAACTGAATACACATACTTCTCATCAGCCCATGGAAAATATTCCAATATCGATTACATCTTAGGACAGAAGTCTAACCTCAGTAAATTCAAAGAAATAGAAATTATTCCTTGTATCTTTTTGAACCACCATGGAATAAAAGTGGAGCTCAATAACAACAGGAATCTACATACTCATACAAAAACATGGAAGTTAAATAACCTTATGCTGAATGATAGCTGAAAGAGATGAGACTAAGAAGGAAATTGCCAAATTTTTGGAAAAAAAGACTATGAAAACACGATTTATCAGAACCTCTGTGATACTGCAAAGCAGTCCTAAGAGGGATATTTATAGCACTACAAAGCTTCCTCAAGAGAATGGAAAGAGAAGAAGTTAACAACTTAATGGGACATCTCAAGCAACTGGAAAAGGAAGAATATTCCAACCCCAAACCCAGTAGAAGAAAAGAAATAACCAAAGTTAGAGCAGAATTAAATGAAATTGAAAACAAAAGTATTATACAACAGATCAATAAATCAAAAAGTTGGTTTTTTGAAAAGGTCAATAAAATAGATAAACCTTTGGCTAACCTAACCAGGTAAAAAAGAGTAAAATCTCTAATCTCATCAATCAGAAACAACAAAGACGCAATAACAACAGACTCCTCAGATATTCAAAAAATCCTTAATGAATAATATAAGAAACTTTATTCTCAGAAGTATGAAAATCTGAGGGAAATTGACAAATACTTGGAAGCACGTCACCTTCCAAGACTTAGCCAGAATCAAGTGGAAATGTTGAACAGGCCCATATCAAGTTCTGAAATAGCATCAACCATACAAAACCTCCCTAAAAAGAAAATCCCGGAACCAGATGGTTTCACCTCAGAATTCTACCAAACCTTTAAAGAGGAATTAGTACCTATATTACTCAACCTGCTCCAAAATGTAGAAAAAGAAGGAGAACTACCCAACACGTTCTATGAAGAAAACATCATCCTGATCCCCAAACCAGGAAAAGACTGAAAAAAAACCCAAAATTATAGACCAATATCACTAATGAATATAGATGCAAAAATATTCAACAAGATCCTCACAAAAAGAATCCAGCAACACATCAAACAAATTATCCATCATGACCACGTCAGTTTTATTCCAGGGTCTCAAGGCTGGTTCAATATCCGTAAATCTATAAGTATGATTCAGCACATAAACAAATTAAAAAACAAAGACCATATGACTCTCTTAATTGATGCAGAAAAAGCTTTTCATAATATACAGCATCCCTTCATGATCAGAACACTGAGGACAATTGGTATAGAAGGGACATTTCTTAAACTGATAGAGGCCACCTACAGCAAACACACAGTCAAGGATTGTATTGATTGGAGTTAAATTGAAATCATTTCCACTCAGATCAGGAACCAGACAAGGCTGCCCATTGTCTCCACTGCTCTTTAACATTGTAACGGAAGTTTTAGCCACTGCAATTAGGGAAGAAAAGGCGATCAAGGGTATCCATATAGGGTCAGAAGAGATCAAACTTTCTGTCTCTGCAGATGATATGATTGTATATCTGGACAACACCAGAGATTCTACTACAAAACTCTTAGAAGTAATCAAGGAATACAGCAGTGTCTCAGGTTACAAAATCAACATTCATAAATTGGTAGCCTTTATATATACCAACAATAGTCAAGCTGAAAAAACAGTTAAGGACTCTATTCCATTCACAGTAGTGCCAACAATGAAATGTTTGGGATTTTATCTAACAAAGGACGTGAAAGATCTCTATAAAGAGAACTATGAAACTCTAAGAAAAGAAATAGCTGAAAATGTTAACAAATGGAAAAACATACCATGCTCATGGCTGGGAAGAATCAACATTGTTAAAATGTCCATACTATCCAAAGCAATATATAATTTTAATGCAATCCCTATTAAGGCTCCACTGTCATACTTTAAAGATCTTAAAAAAATAATACTTCATTTTATATGGATTCATAAAAAAGCTCGAATAGCCAAGACATTACTCAGAAATAAAAACAAAGCTGGAGGAATCACACTACCAGACCTCAGATCGATAGTGATCAAAACAGCATGGTACAGGCACAAAAACAGAGAAGTAGATGTCTGGAACAGAATAGAGAGCCAAGAGATGAATCCAGCTACTTACCGTTATTTGATATTTTTTAATTTAATTTAAATAATTAATTTATTTATTTTTATTAGATTTAGTCATAGCTGTGTACAGTAATATGATCATGGGGCACCATGCACTGATTTTATAAACAGTTTGACACATTCTCATCATACTGGTTAACATAGCCTTCCTAGCATTTTCTTAGTTATTGTCTTAAGACAATCAAATTTCTGCCTTCACTAAGTTTCACATGTACCCTTGTCAGATGTACCGGAGGTATAATCCCATTAATCACCCTCCCTCTGCCCAACCTCCCCACTCCCTCCCCTCCCTCTCCCGCTTCCCAATATTATTAGGTTATAACTGAGTTTTAGCTTTCCTATGAAACCCATAAATTAGTTTCATAGTAGGGCTGAATAAATTGGATACATTTTCTTCCATTCTTGACATTCTTTACTAAGAAGAATATGTTCCAGCTCCATCCATGTAAACATGAAAGAGGTAAAGTCTCCATCTTTCTTTAAAGCTGCCTAATATTCCAGGGTGTACATATACCACTATTTATTGATACACTTGTGGATTGATGGGCACTTGGGCTTTTTCCATGACTTCACAATTATGAATTGGGCTGCAATAAACATTCTGGTACAAATATCTTTCTTATAATGCGATTTTTGGTCTTCTGGGTATATACCTAGCAGAGGAATTATAGGATTGAATGGCAGATCTATTTGTAGATCTCCAAGTGTTCTCCAAACCTCTTTCCAAAAGGAATGTATTAATTTGCATTCCCACCAGCAGTGTAGAAGTGTTCCCTTTTCTCCACATCCACGCCAACATCTCTGGTCTTGGGATTTTGTGATATGGGCTAATATTACTGGAGTTAGATGGTATCTCAAGATAGTTTTGATTTAGATTTCTCTGATGATTAAAGATGATGAGCATTTTTTCATAGGTCTGTAGGCCGTGCGCCTGTCTTCTTCAAAGAAGTTTCTCTTCTAGTACCTTGCTCAGCCTGAGACGGGATCACTTGTTCTTTTCTTGCTGATACGTTTGAGTTCTCTGTGGATTCCGGTTATTAAACCTTTGTCAAAGACATAACCTGCAAATATCTTCTCCCATTCTGAAGGCTGATTGCTTGCTTTACTTACTGTGTTCTTGGCTGTGCAGAAGCTTTTTAGTTTGATCAGGTCCCAGTAGTGTATTTTTGAAGCTGTTTCAATTGCCCGGGGGGTCCTCCTCATAAAATACTAGCCCAGACCAGTTTCTTCAAGGGTTTTCCCTACACTCTCTTAGGCCAGGTAGGGTGGTTACTGTTATTTGATCTTTGACAAGCCAATTAAAAACATTCAGTGGGGAAAAGATTCTCTATTTAACAAATGGTGCTGGGTGAACTGGCTGCCAACCTCTAGCAGACTGAAACTGGACCCACACCTTTCACCATTAACTAAGATAGCCTCTCATTTGATTAAAGATTTAAACTTAAGACATGAAACTATAAAAATACTAGAAGAGACAGTAATTATCGCTACTTAAGAGAGTTTCTGGTGGCGAGGATGGGCGGAGGAAGGGTGATTGGTGTGATTACACCTACAGTGCATCTTACAAGGGTACATGTGAAACTTAGTAAGTGTAAAATAGAAATGTCTTAACACAATAACTAAGAAAATGCCAGGAAATCTATGTTAAGCATTGTGATGAAAATGTGCCAAAAAGGGGAGGCGGAGCAAGATGGCAGCCGAGTAACAGCTTCCTTGCATCTGGACACCGTGAGTCTGGGGAGATAGGACTCCAGGCATCTCTGGCTGGTGGGATCTGCCTATCATCACCCCTGAGAGGATACAGGGAGTCAGCGAGAGATTTCTGGACCCCAAGAGGAGGACTAAAACAGTGGAAAACTGGCAAGTGGTCGCGTGTGTTCAATCCGTCTAAACCCGCCCGCAACTGTAAGTTCAGTAGCAGAGAGACTGCAAACCAGAAAGGCCTTACCTGTGAACTGTTTTGGTGTCTTTGGACTTGGCACTCAGTAGAACTGCCTTGGGGAGAGCCTGAGCGGGAGTGCGGAGAACTTTGGCCTTTTTCTAGGGCCCTAGTCTGAGCTGCTGAGCCAGACATTACTAATAGTGTTTGGCTCTGGGTCACAGGCAGACATTGTAAGCGATCGGCCCCGGCAAGCTCCGCCCTCAGGGTTGCAGAGCTTGAATTGGGTGGGAGCCGGTAACCCAGCGACCAAGTAGCCTAAGGGCAGGGTCTGAGCCACCTTGCAGCCCTAACCCTCGGGGGCAGAGGGAGACCAGTTTTGACGCACAGGGTAAGTGGATAGCCACTTCAGCAGTGATTCCAGCGACAAGCACTTCCCTGAGAAAGCTTCTGCTCAGTAAGTGAACAAGTTCAAAGTGCCTTTTAAGTGGGCTGAAGAGAGATTTAGGGTGTCTACCTGCTGGGGTTTGAGATACCAGCAGCCTCCAGTCGTATCAGAACTGTGATTAACATCTCATGCCCCAGAAGACCACGTGTTGCCCAGACAATATTCAATAACATATACATACTGCTTTGGTTTTGGTTGTGTGTTTTTTTTTTTTTTTTGGTTTGGTTGGTTTTTTTTTGTTTATTTTGATGTTGTTGATTGTTGTTTTGTTTTTTAAGTTCAACTTTTTCCATACAGATCCTTTTTCTTTCTCAATTTTTCTAGTTTAATTATAACTTCCCATTGCTGCCTATTTCAATCATTAGAACTTCATTATGTTAGTGTTTCTACTGCTATTATTTGGTTTTTCCAGCCAATTTTATCCCATAAAGTTTTCTGTTTGCTTGTTTTGGTTTGATTTATAGCATTTTTGTCTTTCCTCTCTACTTGGTGGAGGTGGGGTACTGAGTCTGATCAGGTTAGCAAAGAGCTGCTGAACTCAAGGGAACCACCCAACTGGGCACCCCCCGAAGGTGGGGTTTTTTTAAGGTTGTGTCAAAGCACCCTACTATACACCTATATTGCTCTGTCTCCCTCTTTCTGTGCCTCTCTTCTTTTTGTCAATATTCCTTTTACCCACCCCCTCTCCTTTCTCTATTTTTCTTTTGTTTTTTTTTAATCACTCGTTTCTCCTTTCTTTCATCCCATTTTTGCTCTTAAACCTTCTCACCCTTCTGGTCCTGTAACCCTTAGTCCACAGGCATGAGAACTTAAAGACCAAGAGGAAGTGAAAGGAAAATTAGGGCAAGGAAACTCATAAAAGAAATCACCCATGAGGAAGAGTCAGCAGAAATCTCCAGGCAACATGAAGAACCAGTCCAGAACAACCCTGCCAAGGGACCATGAGGTAGCTACTGCAGAGGATTACACCTATACAGAAATGTTAGGAATGAGAGAAAGGGAATTTAGAATACACATGTTGAAAACAATGAAAGAAATGATGGAAACAAGAATGAAAATTCTAATACAGTGGAAAATAACCAAAAGGAAATCCAAAAACAGAATCAAATAAGAGATGAGCAATATGAAGAATATAAAAAGGATATAGCAGAGCTGAAGGAAATGAAACAGTCTATCAGGGAACTTAAAGATGCAATGGAAAGTATCAGCAACAGGTTAGACCATGCAGAAGAAAGAATTTCAGAGGTAGAAGACAAAGTTTTTGAGATAATTCTGATAGTAAAAGAGGCAGAAAAGAAGAGAGAAAAAGCAGAACGTTCACTGTCAGAATTGTGGGACTTTATTAAGCGTTCCAACATACGAGTTATAGGAATTCCAGAAGGGGAAGAAGAATGCCCCAGAGGAATGGAAGCCATACTAGAGAACACTATAAAAGAAAATTTCCCAAATATCACCAAAGATTCTGACACACTGCTTTCAGAGGGCTATCGGACCCCAGGTCACCTCAACTCTAACCGAGCTTCTCCAAGACACATTGTGATGAAACTGTCCAAAGTCAAGACCAAAGAAAATATTCTGCAAGCTGCCACGTGTAAGCGTCGGTTGACCTAAGGGGCAAATCCATCAGATTGACTGCAGACTTCTCTAATGAAAGTTTCCAAGCAAGAAGACAATGGTCATCTACCTTTAATCTACTTAAACAGAACAATTTCCAGCCCAGAATTCTGTACCCTGCTAAGCTAAGCTTCAAAATTGACGGAGAAATCAAATCATTTTCGGATATACAAACATTGAGGAAATTCGCCACAACAAGACCA
This sequence comes from Nycticebus coucang, assembly GCF_027406575.1. Classification (NCBI taxonomy): domain Eukaryota; kingdom Metazoa; phylum Chordata; class Mammalia; order Primates; family Lorisidae; genus Nycticebus; species Nycticebus coucang. The sequence continues at coordinate 28,329,736 of NC_069799.1, read as the reverse complement.
GCTCTAAAGGAAATACTTCAACCTGTTCTGCACACTGACCACAACAATGGATCAGCAGCAAAGTAAGAACTCAGAAATTAAAGGACAGAACCAAACCTCCACACTGATGCAAAAGATAAAACTAAGCAATGGACTCTCACAAAATAAGACGAATAGAATACTAGCACACTTATCAATTAACTCAATAAATGTTAATGGCTTGAATTCCCCACTGAAGAGACATGTGGATTTAAAGCAACTAAAGTCAAAAAAGACAAAATGGTCACTTTATATTGGTCAAGGGAAAAATACAACAAGAACACATTTCAATTCTAAATATCTATGCATCCTATTTAAATGCTCCCAGATTCCTGAAACAGAACTTACTCAGTCTGAGCAATATGATATCTGATAATACCATAATAACAGGGGACTTTAACACACCTCTTACAGAGCTGGACAGATCCTCTAAACAGAAATTAAACAAGGATATAAGAGACTTAAATGAGACCCTAGAACAACTGTGCTTGATAGACGCATATAGAACACTCCATCCCAAAGATAAAGAATATACATTCTTCTCATCACCCCATGGAACATTCCCCAAAATTGATCATATCCTGGGACACAAAACAAATATCAACAGAATCAAAAGAATTGAAATTTTACCTTGTATCTCCATAGACCATAAGGCACTAAAGGTGGAACTCAACTCTAACAATAATGCTCGACGCCACCCAAAGGCATGGAAAGTAAACAATCTTCTGTTGAATAACAGATGGGTGCAGGAAGAAATAAAACAGGAAATCATTAACTTCCTTGAGCATAACAACAATGAAGACACAAGCTACCAAAACCTGTGGAAAATGGCAAAAGCCGTTTTGAGAGGAAAATTCTTCACTTTAGATGCCTACATTTGAAAAACAGAAAGAGAGCACATCAACAATCTCACAAGAGATCTTATGGAATTGGAAAAAGAAGAACAATCTAAGCCTAAACTCAGTAGAAGAAAAGAAATATACAAAATCAAATCGGAGATCAATGAAATTGAAAATGAAAGAATCATTCAGAAAATTAATGAAACAAGGAGTTGGTTTTTTGAAAAAATAAATAAAATAGATAAACCATTGGCCAGACTAACCAGGAATAGAGAAGTAAAATCTCTAGTAACCTCAATCAGAAATGATAAAGGGGAAATAACAACTGATCCCACAGAGCTACAAGAGATCATCTCTGAATACTACCAGAAAATCTGTGCCCAGAAATTTGACAATGTGAAAGAAATGGATCAATATTTGGAATCACACCCTCTCCCTAGACTCAGCCAGGAAGAAATAGAGCTCCTGAACAGACCAATTTCAAGCACTGAGATCAAAGAAACAATAAAAAAGCTTCCAACCAAAAAATGCCCTGGTCCAGATGGCTTCACTCCAGAATTCTATCAAACCTTCAAGGAAGAGCTTATTCCTGTACTGCAGAAATTATTCCAAAAAATTGAGGAAGAAGGAATCTTCCCCAACACATTCTTTGAAGCAAACATCACCCTGATACCAAAACCAGGAAAAGACCCAAACAAAAAGGAGAATTTCAGACCAATCTCACTCATGAACATAGATGCAAAAATTCTGAACAAAATCCTAGCCAATAGATTACAGCTTATCATCAAAAAAGCCATTCATCATGATCAAGTAGGCTTCATCCCAGGGATGCAAGTCTGGTTTAACATACGCAAGTCTATAAATGTTATCCACCATATTAACAGAGGCAAAAATAAAGATCACATGATCCTCTCAATAGATGCAGAAAAAGCATTTGATAAAATGCAGCATCCTTTTCTAATTAGAACACTGAAGAGTATAGGCATACGTGGCACATTTCTAAAACTGATTGAAGCTATCTATGACAAACCCACAGCCAATATCTTAATGAATGGAGTAAAACTGAAAGCTTTTCCTCTTAGAACTGGAACCAGACAAGGTTGTCCTCTGTCACCTTTACTATTCAACATAGTGCTGGAAGTTCTAGCCAATACAATTAGGCAAGACAAGGAAATAAAGGGAATCCAAATGGGAGCAGAGGAGGTCAAACTCTCCCTCTTTGCTGACGACATGATCTTATACTTAGAGAACCCCAAAGACTCAACCACAAGACTCCTAGAAGTCATCAAAAATTACAGTAATATTTCAGGATATAAAATCAATGTCCACAAGTCAGTAGCCTTTGTGTACACCAATAACAGTCAAGATGAGAAGCTAATTAAGGACACAACTCCCTTCACCATAGTCTCAAAGAAAATGAAATACCTAGGAGTATACCTAATGAAGGAGGTGAAGGACCTCTATAAAGAAAACTATGAAATCCTCAGAAAGGTAATAGCAGAGGATATTAACAAATGGAAGAACATACCATGCTCATGGATGGGAAGAATCAACATTGTTAAAATGTCTATACTTCCCAAACCAATCTACCTATTCAATGCCATTCCTATCAAAATACCAACATCGTACTTTCAAGATTTGGAACAAATGATTCTGCGTTTTGTATGGAACTATAAAAAAACCCATATAGCTAAGGCAGTTCTTAGTAATAAAATTAAAGCTGGGGGCATTAGTATACAAGATTATAGTCTGTACCACAAAGCCATAGTGCTCAAGACAGCATGGTACTGGCACAAAAACAGAGACATAGACACTCGGAAGCGAATTGAAAACCAAGAAATGAAACTAATATCTTACAACCACCTAATCTTTGATAAACCAAACAAAAACATACCTTGGAGGAAAGACTCCCTATTCAATAAATGGTGTTGGGAGAACTGGATGTCTACATGTAAAAGACTGAAACTGGACCCACACCTTTCCCCACTCACAAAAATTGATTCAAGATGGATAAAGGACTTAAACTTAAGGCATGAAACAACAAAAATCCTCCAAGAAAGCATAGGAAAAACACTGGAAGATATTGGCCTGGGGAAAGACTTCATGAAGAAGACTGCCATGGCAATTTCAACAACAACAAAAATAAACAAATGGGACTTCATTAAACTGAAAAGCTTCTGTACAGCTAAGGAGACAATAACCAAAGCAAAGAGACAACCTACACAATGGGAAATGATATTTGCATATTTTCACTCAGACAAAAGCTTGATAACTAGGATCTATAGAGAACTCAAATTAATCCACATGAAAAAAGCCAACAATCCCTTCTATCAATGGGCAAGAGACATGAATAGAACTTTCTCTAAAGACGACAGATGAATGGCTAACAAACACATGAAAAAATGTTCATCATCTCTATATATTAGAGAAATGCAAATCAAAACAACCCTGCGATATCATCTAACCCCAGTGAGAATGGCCCACATCACAAAATCTCAAAACTGCAGATGCTGGTGTGGATGTGGAGAGAAGGGAACACTTTTACACTGCTGGTGGGACTGCAAACTAGTACAACCTTTCTGGAAGGTAGTATGGGGAAACCTCAAAGCACTCAAGCTAGACCTCCCATTTGATCCTGCAATCCCATTACTGCGCATCTACCCAGAAGGAAAGAAATCCTTTTATCATAAGGACACTTGTTCTAGACTGTTTATTGCAGCTCAATTTACAATCGCCAAAATGTGGAAACAGCCTAAATGCCCACCAACCCAGGAATGGATTCACAAGCTGTGGTATATGTATACCATGGGATACTATTAAGCCATTAAAAAAAATGGAGACTTTACATCCTTCGTATTAACCTGGATGGACGTGGAAGACATTATTCTTAGTAAAGCATCACAAGAATGGAGAAGCATGAATCCTATGTACTCAATTTTGATATGAGGACAATTAATGACAATTATGGTTATGGGGGTGGAAACAGAAAGAGAGAAGGAGGGAGGTGGGTGGGGCCTTGGTGTGTGTCACACTTTATGGGGGCAAGACATGATTGCAAGAGGGACTTTACCTAACAATTACAATCAATGTAACCTGGCTTATTGTACCCTCAATGAATCCCCAACAATAAAAAAAAATAAAAAAAAAGAAAATATTATGCTAAGTGAGTTAAATCAGACACAAAGGGACAAATATTGTAGGATTCCACCTACGTAAGATACCTAGAATAGGCAATTCATAGAGACAGAAAGTAGAATTGGGTTTGCCATGGGCTGGGGAGAGGAGGAGTTGGGGGCAATTTTTTAATGGGCACAGAGGTTCGGTTTGGGAAGATGAAAAAGTCCTGGAGACAGATAGTGGTGATGAGTTTACAGGGTTGTGAATGTACCTAATGCCATTGAATTGTGAACTGTATATTTAACAATGGTTAAAATGATCAATTTTATGCTATGTGTATTTTACCACAATAAAAATTTATACAAAAAAAAAAAAGAAGCATAGGATATTTGCATATTTTGAATCAGACATAAGCTTTATAACTAGGATCTATAGAGAACTCAAATTAATCCACATGAAAAAAGCCAACAATCCCATATATTAATGGGCAAGAGACATGAATAGAACCTTCTCTAAAGAAGACAGACAAAGGGCTAACAAACATCTGAAAAAATGCTCATCATCCCTATTTATTAGAGAAATGCAAATCAAAACCAACCCAAGATACCATCTAACCCCAGCGAGAATGACCCGCATCACAAAATCTCAAAACTGCAGATGCTGGCATGGATGTGGTAACTTTTATACTGCTGGTGGGACTGCAAACTAATACAACCTTTTGGGAAGGAAGTATGGAGAACCCTCAAAGAACTCAAGCTAAACCTCCCATTTGATCCTGCAATCCCATTACTGGGCATCTACCCAGAAGGAAAAAAATCCTTTTATCTTAAGAACACTTGCACTAGACTGTTTATTGCAGCTCAATTTACACTCGCCAAAATGTGGAAACAGCCTAAATGCCCACCAACCCAGGAATGGATTAACAACCTGTGGTATATGTACACCATGGCATACTATTCAGCCATTAAAAAAAATGGAAACTTTGCAGCCTTTGTATTAACGTGGATGGAAATGGAACACATTGTTCTTAGTAAAGCATCACAAGAATGGAAAAAAAACAAAAGAAAATGTGCCAAACAGTCTATAAAACCAGTGTATGGTGCCCCATGATTGCATTAATGTACACAGCTATGATTTAATTAAAAAAAAAGAGAGAGAGAGAATTGCTGGTGGGTTAAGTGCGAAGACACACATGCATGCATAGACCTGTGAGTGGCTGACAGGTTCGAATGCAGAGTAAAGTTGTTATTTAAATTAGCAGATAGGAAGTCATTAACAGCACTGTTATTGTCATCTTCTTTCAGCGCTATCTATACCAGCAGCAGGAGCGCTGAAGACTGGGGAATGTCTCAAAAAACATGGCACTGGAAGAGGGTCAGGGCTGAGGCAGGCAAGTCTGGCTCAAGAACACTACACACCCTGAGCTGCTCAGCCACGGATCCAGAACCACTGCTACAGCCACCGTCAGAGATCCAAACGCTCCATGCACTTTCCCTGTAACTTCTCAGACATGGGAGAAACCTCAGGAAGCCAGGTTATGGTTCAGCCATGCAATTGTGATGCTGTAAAAGCTGGAGCTCAAGCTTTCCATGAAAGCCAGTAGGTTACAGGTGAGAGCTGGATCAAGGAAGCCATTTGCTACAGATTATCATGTCAGTTATTCAAGTATTTGCATGTATGTGTGTAGATGGCCTTTAGTATGTTGCCTGCAGCAAATAACTCTATTTCTGATGCTGTTTCTCTTATAAAGAATTTCATTCTTTTAGAGGTTAGAGAAAACAATCTGAGACCCACTACTGTGAATTGAATTCAGATACAGGAGGAATTGGGGGAAAACATCAGTAACCCTGGGAGAAAGTAACTGTGTAGTTCTGAGCTCCAGGGAGGAGGGTAATCTGACACAATCTTAAATGTAGCCCAAAGAAAGATTCATTCAAAATCCAGTTAAAAATGGAGGAACATAATTCCATTACGTTCTGAGAGGATAATTTAAGACTGCTGAGATTCTATTTTTCAGAGCTTTCGAAACACACCACTAGTATTGATGACAAAAAAAAAAAAAAAAGAAGAATACATGTAGACATATCTTTTTGTGTTCTTTGCCACAGATAAGTACAGATTGGAAATAAGGAAGAATAACTCAATGGTAGCACAAACATAAAGGAAGATAAATATCTAAAATCATGCAAAATATTATATATAGTTTGCAAGCCACTACAAGAATTTTTGAGACAGACTGTATTATGGTCTGTTATTATAGTCTGTATGTATTATGGTTTGTTATTTCTCTTCCAAGAAACGCAGTTCACAGTCCTTTCTCATTTACCTGTGGAAGCTTTAACATCCTCAGTTTATCAGTGTTGCCAGAAGGGTTTCATTTGTTTTTGTCCATGTATATTTTGTTTCTTGATTTTGTGTAACTTAAAACACAAGACTTTTGTAATGACCCATGTAGAAATCCTTTTAAATTATGCTGGGAAGAGGGAGAGAGGCTCAAGGAAAGGTCATGCCTTGGTTGTGGGGGTTGAAAGACAGCATTTCTCAAACTGTCCGTATTCTACTAAAGCTCCATGAACCATCCCTTTCATTAAAAAGACCACTAAAGTCAAATGGTTTATGAAGTGAGTGAATGATGCCCCATAATCATATCATTGTATACAGTTATGATTTAATAAAAAAAATTAAAAAAAAAAAAAAAAAAGACCACTAAAGGCTTTTTCCCTTTGTTTTATTTATTGATATGTGTTTGTGTGTGTGTGTGTTTCTGTGTGTAGAGACTAGTAAAGAATTAAAACATTAAGAGGAGGGTGCCAGGGGCTACACAGCTGTCTTAGGGACAAAGGTGAGGCGTCCCTGGCCCTCCAGAGGCTGCAGCCTGTGCCTGCCCTATGGCCTCCCCAGATGGTCACTGGGTTTGACTCCTACCTGATGCTGCTCCACTGAGAGTCTTTTACATGACCGCTGGCCAAGGCAGCTATAAAACCTGAAAGGAGGGCACACTGTGGCATGGAGGGCAGCAAGCAACCCTCACTCCTGCGCCTTCACTGTCCCTCTGGGCAGCTCTGGGCAGCCAGTATCATCACTGCCCCATGCCTACCACCTGTGCCCACCTCATACCTCCCACCTTCAGTGAGCATCTGGCCTCCTACTCAGGGATTTGGCCTTCCTCCCTAGTGAAGAAGCCACCAGCCTGGCCTCCAGGTGCAGCACGTCCGGCCACCTGATCTCTGCCAGCTGCCAGTACCCCATGTGCCGGTAGACAGGTAACAGGCTCTCAGCCAGTGGATGGTGATGGTGTCGAGCCCTGTTTCAACCGCCTATTGGCTATTTGCAACTCCTCTTTGATAGAGTGCTTATTCCAGATGTGTTGGTTTCTATTAAACTGGGTTGTAGGTCTTACTGCCTTATAGGAATTCTTTGTACATTTTTCATACCAGTGCTTTGTCAGATGGATATATTATAAATACTGGCCGAGCATTATAAATACCAGTGCTTTGTCAGATGGATATATTAGAATTACTGGCCAGCTGGATATATTATAAATACTGACAGTATCATTTGGTGACTGACTAAATTACCATATGTAAACATTTTTATTAAATAGGAAAAGTGGAAAATCTTTCAATTCTTTTTGGAGGCCATAAATTGGATATCAAAACACGACAAGGACACCACAAGAAAGAAATATCACTAGCCAATGTCTCTAGAAAAATATATGCAAAAAATCTTACCACCACATAATAGACTAAAGGGAAAAGAACATATAATCACAATAGATGCAGAAGAAAGTATGTGAGAAAAATGTGATAGCTATTGATTTAAAAGCTCCCAGAAAGCTTGGAATAAATATAAAATCCCTTCAAGCCTACAGCAATACTATACCTCATGGCGAAACATTGTTCCCCTTGGGAACAACAACATCATCAAAAAAAAGTCCACTATACTGTTTCTATTCACCATCATACTGAAAGTATTTGCCAATGCAATAATTTAAGAAAGAGAAATAAAAGGTATTAACATTGAAAGGATCTGTAGTAATGACTGTGTTTGTGGAAAATCTAAATATATTTACAAAGTATGCAGATTAGTATATGAATTTAATAAAGTCACACAGAACCAAGTCAGGACACTAATATAATTGCATGCTCGCATACAGGAAACAAGTACAAAATGAATTTTGAAAATGTCATCTACAACGTAATTCAAAAAATCAAATATCTCAAATATCTAGGAGTAAATCTAAAAAAAATTCTTGTATACTTATACAGTGTAAGTCACTGACAATATTACACTTTGTGCCTTTCCAGAACTTTTTCTGAGCAGGATGATCTAGAATGGGACAGCTGGCCCCTGTTCTCCCTGACCTTCATGGCCTTCTTCACAAAAGAGCAGTTAAATTGGTTTTAGAAATGCTTTTCAGTTCCAAGCATATGGGGTTGAGTGATATCTATTATATTTAAATATCAGAAAAAAGCATTTTCTTTCTTTTTTCCATGTAGGACAACTGGCTTGCAAATAGAATTTTATCATGTCATACTCTGCTAGCATTGAAAGGCTGAGCCACAGTTGCTATTTGCCAGTTGTGCTACAGGGCACATTCTGTGTGCCTAATAGGCTGTAACATTTTGCTAGGGCTGCTGTGGCTCCTGCAGGAATGTGAGGCAGCTATGTGAGAGCACAGTGTCTGCCCTGCAAGGTTATGGGGATGAGTTCTCTGAGATGGCATACTGCAGACAAATGCATAGAGTAGATTAACACTCTTCTAAGTGTAATTTCTGCTTTTCCTGAATAAAACTTCCTTATAAAAGTGTTAACTATTAAGCCTTGTGAAAGGTCTGGCAGGCAGTGGAGCTGCCTGCTTCAGGAGATGCTTTGGGCAGGTAGTTACCATATAAATAGCAGCAATGTGCAAAGATGCTCATGACCTCGTGTGAAGTGAAAGCAACACAAAGAAGTTTCTCTGATATTCCTGCAAGTGCACCTAACTGAGTTGCCATTGAATACTAATGAAGGCCAAATTTCATTTGGATGGAACTATGGTCCCTCAAGTAGAAAGCCCTAGAATAGAGCACCGAAAGTCCCCAAATGCAATTCTGAGTCTGGGGCCTGTGATAGTCTTCTCCACCAAGGGAGGCAACGAGTGAGATTTTACAATTGCATTCCTGACCTACTGATCAGACCTGCCTTGAACTTCTGGGCGAAATCAAAGTCAATGTAGTGGTTTTGTCCCAAATTATAACCAGTAATCTAGTAAACTGCCATAAGCCCTACTACTACCAATAAGTAATCATAATGCATTACAAAGTTACTTCCAATACTGCAGAATTAGGCAGAAGTTGTTGTAAAATAAAAAAACAACGAAAAAAAAACCCCATTTTGTCAAAACTGGCAGTGTAAAGAAAGCAGAACTGGAAGTGCCTGAATCATCTGCAATGTCAAGTACCTTGCATAACCTCTTCATGTGGTTAGGTTTGGGGACCCACTGTTTTGAAATCTTAGACATATACAGTTTCTCATAGGCTCACACAACCTATGACTATCTTCCCTCAGCCAACATGAACTTCAGTTCAGCAATTCTTAGATGAGCTATGTCTCTGCGTCTACATGATAGTATTAATAATTCAAACCAAACTAATAGACAGGAGACCACTTAGGTTTAGTGTTACCACAGCAGCCTTTTATAAGTTTACAAACAACTTTAGCCTAACCCCAATAAAGCCTGATAACAGTCATAAGAATTCATTAGGAAGTTTACTGGAAGCTACCATTATATCCATGCCTTTATAGGTCCATATGGAGATATGGTAATATGGGGTGTGTGTGTGTGTGTGTGTGTGTGTGTGTGTGCGTGTGTGTGTGTGTGTTAAAGAGTGAATTTGGATTGTCTGGGCAAACCGCAAATGATGGCGTTCTCTTTTCATAGATCTTACTGTCATCTGCAGAAGAGGTTGTGATCATATGGAACTAGGGCAATCATGACTTCATTTTCAAAGCAAGTCATACAACCATGCTTTTGTCTTGATTTTGGAGGTGAGCTAGAGGTGGAGCCACCATTGGAAGAGCAGTAACTATTGGTACCATTAGAAAAAGCAGGGATGTATATGGGAAGGCCAATATGGTTGCCTGTACTAACAGGGTCACTCTTAACCCTCCCAGCAAGTGGGTGTTCTGTGCTTCAGGAAATGTAGGACGAGTAGATGGCTGACTTCCTCTGCACTGAGTCTTCATGTTACCAGAGAGATCACTCTCAAAGCCAGAAAGTGGGTTAACTGCTTCAAAGGAAGTCCAGGTACTTTGAGCATTTCTTGGTAAAGAGTCAAAGGCAGGAGAATTAACTACAAGATCTCTTGAGCCTACTGACAGTAGTGTACCTCCAAACCAAAAGTTTCCTGTACTAAATGGGCTTGTTAGACTAAAGTAAGCCTGCCTATTGCTTCCAAAGTAGGAGTTTCTGGAACCATTTTCTAGAGAACTGGAACTATCATGTAGATGATTAGATATCATTCTTTATGGGCTAGGAGGAACTAGACTGGAGGAGAGCCATGCAGAACCTAGAGGTTACATAGGTACCATTGTCGTGGAAATCACTGAGCATTATATAGTTTCCTGTACAACTGACAATATGCATTTTTATTTCTTCCCGTGCTCTGTCAACATTTTCCAGCATCCCAATCACTTCAAAGACAGGGTCCTTATCTCTGCATGGAGTTACTATGTATGTGGGTCTGCTGCTGAATTCTTTCAATAGTTGCTTCTTTGGGTCCAAGCGCTACTCCTACCATATGATTAGGAGACCCTGACTTGGACTGTGGTTTAACCAGGAAGATTAGGACTAAATGACAATTAGTCCCAGGGCAGGGCAGGGCAGGGCAGGGCAGGACAGGGCAGTGCAGGGCAGGGCAGGGCCATTTTTGTTTCGAAATGCACAAATCATGGAAAAGTGCCCTGTAGCTGAGAGGATTTCGCTCTTCCTCAGGTGTAGGGACGCCTGCTTGCCGTTCAGGGTTGCGCCGGCGCCCCGCAGCTTCCGGGCCACAGGCGTGGGGCAGCATCGCGGCCATCACGCTTGGGCATTGTCCCCTCGGTACAGCATCCGCGCCGCCAAGGCTGCAGCCGCCGCCTCCCGGGCATCGGAGTCTGAGGCGGGCAGCAGTACCGACCCAGGGACCGGTCCAGGATACACTGGGTCTGGCAGGCGGTAGCCATGGGCGGCGACAGCAGCAGCAGCAGCGACAGTCCGTTCTCCTCTGCTTCCTCCAGCTTCTCCTCCTCTGTCAGGTCTCGGTCCAGCTCCGCTTCCTCCTCCTGCTTCTCGTCCTCCTCCAGTTCCAGCTCGGACACCTCTAGGCTCCGGCCCGACCTGCCGCGGCTAGGAGCTCCCTTAGCAGGAGCCGGTCCCACTCGCGCTCCAGGGAGGCGGCGGGGCTGCCGACCCGGGCCGAGGAGCAGCAGCGCCGCCCAGAGACTAGAGAGGGCGGGGTGGAGGGTCAGGGTTGGCAGTTCAGGGATGGACTTTCACAAAGGCAAGGTCAGCTTCAAGGCAGAGGTAGGTATCCAGGTGGGTGAGTGGGGACGGCAGCGCGTGGGGGGCTGTTGGAGGTGGCAGCCGCTCCCCTTTTAGGGTTTCTTTTGTTTCATGTCCTTAACCGGCCCCTAGGGCGCCTGTCTTCAGGAACATTTATTAAATAAGGTTTCTTTTCTCCAATGTATGTTTGTGTTTGCTTTATGGATCAGATGGCGATACGAGGCTGAATATTGTTTTCTAATTTTCTGCACTATGTCATTGAATCAGAAGAAAACACAATGTATCATTTATCCCCATATATACACAAACACATATATCCATATATCCATATACATCTATATCCATGTATGTATATTTTCATATATTTATATATACATATTGTATCTTCTACTGACTGTTCTTTTTCAAACTGTAACGAACGCAACCTCTTTTACTAAGCACTATGAAGAAAAAATGAAAATAAAAGAGTTTTTCACTCATTGTTTTCAAAGTTTTAATACTATTCTGGAAAAAAGTAGCACTTCTGGGAAGTTGAAACAGAAAGCCCTTGTTAGCATTCTGAGCAGGCATCTCAAGAAGAGTCAGGCTCTGAGAATGAGCCAGGTGTCCAACATAAATCTAAATCCCTTGGGCAGGTTAGCAGATAATCGCAAGCATTTGCAGTTCTGGCCAGATAAGACTCTGCTGGTTGTTTGGGAAAAGTGCCAGACTTTGAAGGAGTCCAACCAGGACATTCCAGGCATTAATGCATTTACTCAGGGAGAATTTATTATTTTAAATTGTGTGTGACACACTGTGCTGAGAGTAAAATTAAAAATTATTAAAACATACTTGCCCAGAAAACACATTTTGATCAGATGCTCGGAATTCATGCATTTGGTACAGCCATTTTAGTGAGTTTTATTATATCATTGTGTTTTAATTAGTATTTCTGTAATGACTAATGGTATTGAAAATATATTTTGTGCAAATTGGAAAATTTTATTTTTTATTTGGAAAAATGTCTATTCAAATCCTTTGCCCATTTTTAACTGGTAAACTCCTGTCTTATTAGTGACCTATAAAAGTTGTTTATATATTTTGGTTCCCAGACCCTAATCGGATACATGATTATTATTATTATTATTTTCCAGTTTTTTTTTGTCCAGGGCTGGGTTTGAACCCACCACCTCTGGCGTATGGGGTCAGTGCCCTACTCCTTTAAGCCACAGGCACCACCCTCTGACACATAATTTAAAATATTACTTCTCTTTAAGTAGTTTAACTTTTCATATTTACCAAGATGTTTTTTGAACAATTTTTTTTTTCAGTTTGAAGTACAATTCCCTTTTTTTCTTCTTTATTATGCTTTTCTTATAATTATCTTTATTAAACCCAAGGTCACAAAAATTTACTCTTATGTTTGTCCAAAAAAATTGTGTAGTTTAGCTTTTACATTTAGGTACACAATCTATTTTAGTATTTTCGTCTGGATGTGGATCACATTAGGGGTACAATTTCCTCCTTTTGCATATGAATATATAATTTTCCCAGCATCATTTGTTGAAAAGCAAAATTAACTTTACCCCAGATTATTCTTTATTAAGGAATCTTCTTCTTTGTTGGTCGACATGAAACCATCCGTATGCTTGTACCATATTGTTTTATTTCTGTAACATTGTAGTAATAAATATTGCAGGAGTGTAAGTTACTAAGCATTATTTTTCTAAATTGTGTATATTTAATTTTCTTTGTCCACATGGATTCTAGAGAGATCTTGCCAAATTCTATTAAAGAAAAATGACTTTGGAATTTTCATTGACTCTGTAGTTTAACCTGTGCATTGTCATCTTAATATTTAGTAGTATCCTTTAATATTGGATGTTTCCTAATTTATTCCGCTCTATTTTGATATTTAAGTATTTTAAATGATTTTAGTTATAAACTACTTGAATTTATTTTGTTAAACTTATTCCTAAATATTTGTGATACTATTGTTAATAATTTGTGATACTATTATTAATAATTTTTTCTTAATTCAATTTATTTTGTTGACTACGGTTATATAAAAGTACTATTTAATTTAGTACGTGGAAGTTGTATCTGTGACATTGATTAAATTGTGTATTAGCGTGAATAATTTTTAGTAAATTCCCTACATATTTTGAACATTATGGCAATAAAAATCTATTTCAATTTTTTACTCCAGAAGATTTTATTTTAATTTGTTTTTGTGTACAATATTTTCACTAATACATGCAGAACAATGTTGAACAGAATGCTAAAGGTGGATATTCATGTCTTGATTTTACACTTACAGATGAAGCTCTCAACATTTCACCATGAGCTGCAGGTTTTACCTAGTCTTTCAACAGGTCTCAGATGTTCTCTAGCACTCAACAATGTGTTTTATCCTGAACAGGTGTTGGAACTGTGAAACATTTTCTATTTAAAATATCACCTTCTTTCTTTCATTCTAGAAATACTAAATAATACATTGGTTGAATTTTTTTTTATTTTAATCTAACATTGCCACTGTGAAAAAATTCTAATTGTTCATGGTACATATTAATTTTTATATGTTGCTTTTATATGTTGTTGGTTCAGTTTGCTAGTATTTTTGAGGATTCTATATTTATATGGAATATTGGTTCATAGCCTTTCTTACTTGTGATGATTAGTCACAGTGTCAATATGGTTATATTGGCTAAGAGATGAATTTAAAAATGTTCCTCTTTTATTGCAGCAAGGTTTTGTGAGAATTTGGGATTAATTTTTAGAAAATGTTGACTGGGTTTACAATATAAGCAATTTAACATTAGACTTTTTGCAGGGGGATAGAGCCCAAGCAAATCTCTTGCCTCAGCCTCCAGAGTAGCTAGGACTATAGGCGCCCGTCACAAAGCCCAGCTATTTTCAGAGACAGTGTCTCACTCTTGCTCTTTCATTTTTTTATATGCCTATTATTACTTACAATGTGTAATCAATTTTTTCATTTCACTTTCACAGTCTTTGCCTATTGAGACTTTTATTTCTATTTTTATAGTATTTTATGGAAATTAACACTCTTTTCACTTGACATGGAATAATCTTGAATGAAAATGTATAATGAGGCTTTAGGCAAAATTTTTTTCATTTGTTAGGATAAATAATATAACATAATATAATTTTGTTACTAAATATTCATATTTACTCTATGAAATATATGAGTTATCAAACACAAAGAAAATTAGTGAAATTGCCATTTTAGTTTCGAATCTATAAATAATATTTCAATAAGATACAACAATAAAATTTTAATCAGAATATAAAATAATTTATTTGGAAAATGATATGAACAAAAATAATTTGACAGAGTAGTTAGTTTAATGTTTAGCACATAAAATGTATTAGACCTTATTCTAATATTAAATATTTTACAGGTTTAATATATAAGCATAGAATGAATAATCTAAAAGTTCATTTAAAAAACTCATACCATTTTAAAAACTGTGTTTCTAACTGAAATATATTAATTATGAATATTTGTTTGCAGTGGAGACAAGATGGTTGACTGAAGCCAGCTTTCCACAGAAGCTCCCATCCAGAAGGAGAGTTAAAGGACAAAAATTTAGCAAGTAACCTGGTGGATTTGAGCAGCACCAAGAGAGAAGTTTGAAGAACGCACATCAACCCTGCTGAGGTGAGCTGTGACCACAAGAACATAAAAAGAAGGTACAAAATCCATTACCAAGCAGATGGGAGTCCCCTCCCCCATGCGAACTGCACGGAGTGCCCCACAAACAAATGGACAGAGTTCAAAGGTCCTCCCACTCCACTCCACGGGAGAGACCCTCTAAAAACTGGACCTGCCTCCCCTACTAGGGTGCAATGGCATTCTCCTGCCAGGCATAAAACTGTATAAGACTGCATATATTCTCTACCTGCAACTCTGATCTCCCAGCACTCCCTCCACTCTCACTCTGAGGTCTGAAGGCCTGTCCCCAAGGAGTTCAGATTCTTGGGTGATTTCTCGAGGGGGATGGACAGTGCCTAAACTGCAGCTGGTCAGTGCTGACTCTGGGGCATGGGAGCGAGGAGAGGATGGTCGGCTGAGAGGGAACCTCACAAGAGCTGCAGTTCCCTGAGACTCAGACCAGCAGCCGTCTTTTAGCAGTAATATGGCCAGGCATAAAACTGTGTAAAACTGTATATATTCTCTACCTGCAACTCTGAGCTCCCAGCACTCCTGTCCACTCTCACTCTGAGGTTTGTGAGCCTGTCCCCCAGGAGTCCAGATTCTTGGGTAATTTTTCAAGGGGTGTGGACAGTGCCTAAACTGCAGCTGGTCAGTGCTGACTCTGGGGTGCTGGAGCAAAGAGAGGATGGTCGGCTGAGTGGGAACCATACCAGAGCAGCAGTTCCCTGAGTCTGGGAGCAGCAGCCATCTTTTAGAAGCAATACGGCTCACACCCGGATATTCTAAAGCCACACCCCCTGTCTCCCTGGGCAACCAGAGGAGGGCAGCAACGACCCGTGAGTAAAGAATTTGCCTGAGGCGGTACCGACTCATAGACTCTGAAGCTTCCAGGGTGGGGCTGACCCAGAGGATCGCTTTACTGAGCCTAAGACGCACCTGGCACTCAGGGGATCATCAGCCTATAGACAAAGGAAGGCGGGAGGATAGAACTGACAGGTAACCTAATACAAACCTGCAGAAGCAAAGATAGGGCTTTGGAACTCAAAACAGCATCTCTTCTGCAGGGGAATTTAGCAGTTCTGTTCGGTTCTGTCAGTAACATCAATCAGGGGCGGGGCTGGACCTGAGTAAACACCCCCCAACCTTCACCAAGGGCCCAAGGCTGTCAGGCCTCACCTCCTCCTGCTAGATAGAGGCAGAGCGCAGAGGCCTGGCAGATTGCCTTGTGATTCAGGCAGGTGCAAACCCCTGGAGTATCTGCCCACTACAGGCAACTGGGTCAGCCAACTGCAGGGCTATCAATTACTGGGTGTGACAGAGGTGCAAGGTGGGGAAGGAGGCATCAACCTTCCCAGACCGATCTATTTGCTGGATGGCTCCTCCTGACTCCATGCAGCACTGGAACAAGCCATATCAGAGTAGTCACCAGACCCATGTGATCCAGTACACAGAGACCTCTTAAACTCTCCCAAGCAAGACAGGTGCTGACTAAGACAATTGATTTTGACCTTTTGAACAGAGCCAATCACCTGAGGACTATTCAGGTCGTGCCCTGGATATGTGGTTGTAGGAAGGTTTGATTTTCCTTTTCTAATTGTTGCTTGTGGTGGACGGGGTGACTTAATTGCTGGTATTTTTCCACAGCTGAGACTTCAACCCAGAGTAACTGTTTCACTAGGGTTGAACAGAAACCAACTGAAAACAAGACAGAACAACTTAGCCCCACCACACCAAACAGGGCCCCAGTTTCTCAGGCCACAGCACTGTACGGGTCCTCAACAAAGCTCCAGGGGAAAAATCAAAAGGAGTAAAACAATCATGGGGCGGAATCAGCGGAAAAACTCTGGTAACATGAATAACCAGAATAGGTCAAGCCCCCCAAGGAAAGATATGACAGATGTAATTGAATATCCCATTCATAAAGAACTGGCTGAGATGTCAGAATTCTTAGTAAAGCAACACAAGAATGGAGAAGAATGAATCCTATGTACTCAATTTTGATATGAGGACAATTAGTGCCACACTTTCCGACAAAGTTTAATAACCACAATCCACAGAGAACTCAAACATCTAAGCAAGAAAAGAACAAGTGATCCCATCGCAGACTGGGCAAGGGATTTGAAGAGAAACTTCTCTGAAGAAGACAGGCACACGGCCTACAGACATATGAAAAAATGCTCATCATCTTTAATCATCAGAGAAATCCAAATCAAAACTTCTTTGAGATATCATCTAACTCCAGTAACACTAGCCTATATCACAAAATCCCAAGACCAGAGAATTTGGTGTGGATGTGGAGAAAATGGAACACTTCTACACTGCTGGTGGGAATGCAAATTAATGCATTCCTTTTGGAAAGATGTATGGAGAACACTTAGAGATCTAAAAATAGATCTGCCATTCAATCCTATGATTCCTCTACTAGGCATATACCCAGAAGACCAAAAATCTCATCACAACAATGATATTTGTACGAGAATGTTTATTGCAGCCCTATTCATAATTGCTAAGTCATGGAAAAAGCCCAAGTGCCCATCGACCCACGAATGGATTAATAAATTGTGGCATATGTACACCATGGAATATTATGCAGCCTTAAAGAAAGATGAAGACTTTACCTCTTTTATGTTTATATGGATGGAGCTGGAACATATTCTTCTTAGTAAAGTATCCCAAGAATGGAATAAAAAGTACCCAATGTACTCAGCCCTACTATGAAACTAATTTATGGCTTTCACATGAAAGCTATAACCCAGTTAGAACCTAAGAACAGGGAGAAGGGGGAAAAGGGGAAGGAGGGGGGAGGTGGGCAGAGGGAGGGGGATTGGTGGGATTACACCTGTGGTGCATCTTACAAGGGTATATTTGAAACTTAGTAAATGTGAAATGTAAATGTCTTAGCACAATAACTAAGAAAATGCCTTGAAAGCTATGTTAACCAGTGTGATGAAAATGTGTCAAAAGGTCTATGAAGCTAGTGTATGGTGTCCCATGATCACAGTAATGTACACAACTATGATTTAATAAAAAAATAAGTAAAAATAAAAAATAATAATAAAATTAAAAATATATATTTGTTGAATACAGGTGCTATTTTGATCTATGTTTACTTTGTCACACGATTAAATCAAGATACTTAAATTTATCACTTCACATATGGGTGTCAAAAACTTTAAAATCTACTCTTTTACCAATTTTATAATATATAATGCATCATTATTTAATTATAGTCAACATTCTTTGCAATAGATCAATAAATTATGTTTCTCCAGTCAAACTGATACTTGATACCTTTTGATCAACATGTACCCTTTCTCCATTTACCTGAGGTTCTGACACATTTTCACATGTATTAGATAACATTAAATTATACTTATTATAGACAGCAACTGTGCTTGTATTCAACAAGTAAATTATTATGATAATGGTAAATAATTTTATTTAAAAAGTTTCATTAAATAGGCATTGAATGGGTAGTATTTTTACCTAATAAACAAAGGATATCTGCTATTTTTAAGTACTAGACAGAAGCATTTTAAATGGAAAGATTTTAGTTCCAAAATATTCTTACTGATTTCATGACAGCAGAAATCCATCAGGGGATATTTTCTAGGCATTTTAAATGACAATAGAAATTTGTGACTATACTGTAACCAATAAGTAATATCTAGCCTCACTGAAAATCTTATTAATTAAAAAAAATTAACTTCT
Source organism: Nycticebus coucang (assembly GCF_027406575.1). Classification (NCBI taxonomy): domain Eukaryota; kingdom Metazoa; phylum Chordata; class Mammalia; order Primates; family Lorisidae; genus Nycticebus; species Nycticebus coucang. The sequence continues at coordinate 28,310,868 of NC_069799.1, read as the reverse complement.
GGATTAAACAGAAGATGCAAACTAAGATTATTATTAATTTTACAGAGTCAGAGAATGGTTAATGGAGGAAGTGGATGATTAAAGCTAAGAACCTGAATTCAAATTCAGTGTTCTCACCCTCTGGGCTGAGGTCACTGCATGAAGGCGCAGTGGACATTGTCCAGTTGGGACACTATAAAATATACCTGAACATAGGATAAAAAAATAAACTAAATTCAGGTAAATAATGTTTCTATTACCAGCTTAATGCTATAGAAAAATACTAATTCTGGCAATATACAGGTACTGTTCTCTACGTTCAAATAAAATCAATTCATAAACATTTGCAAAACATAAAATATTTTTACTACTAGAATACTGAACTCTACGTTTTACTATTACATTGTATTTTGGGGAACAAATGTATTCTAAATTACATAAAGTGAGAATGTAGGTGATAATGTTCACGCCTCAGAAAATATATGTAAAATATTTTCATAATGTGTTCTCTCTGTTGATATTTGTCGTTTGAGGGAAGATACAAAATATTCTAAAGCCTTTTAATACAAAAAGCTAAAGTTCTCCAAAAGTAACAAGCAACCTTACAATAATGTTTAGAATTGAAAGAAAAATTGACAACTTCCCAGGTACAGAAGTAAACAAAAAACAATTGAGAAACTGAACTAACATGTAAGTGCCTCCTCTTACATATGGCTGATTACATCCAATGTAAGAGGAGTAAATGCTTTTAGTAAATGCTTTTGGCAATTTAGACAACCGGAAGACAATACGAGTTGTCTAAATTGCCAAAAAGCTAATGAAAAAAAGAAAAAGACATAAATGGACTACAGACATCCCAAATGTGATATATGTCATAAATGAGAACTAAATGATAATTTATGTTTCACACAGTTATAGGACTTGCACTTAAAAGGTCATTACAATGAGAAAAAATATTTTAAAAAGACAAAAAATTTAAAAAGAAAACTATAAGCTCTATTTAGACAAGCCATATGTAGAAAAGACCCAAATGTAAAGTAAACAATTAAAAATATAAATAATCTACTCAATACACATGTGGGTAAAACATTAAAGTAAACTGAGCTATGAGAGGATGATTTATGTACAACACAGAAAATAATTTAGTCAAATAAATTAAGTCAATAAATTAAGTCAATAATTTAGTCAAATAAAAGGAGAAAAAGTAATAGAAAACACAAATGTAATTATATATATATGAGGAATAGAATCAAGAGAACAAAAAATCTGTTTTTCTCACAGAATATATTCAAAAAATTAAAGGCAATATTGAAAGATTGGTGAATATAAACTTCTAAAATTAAAAACCAGACATGAATTATTAAATTTATGCTTAGAGTTTGTCACAAAGAGAAAAAATAAAAAAAAAAAATACTTAAAAGAGAAATAGCCTTGCCCTGTAATCCTAGGACTCTGGGAGGCCGAGGCATGTGGATTGCCTGAGCTCACAGGTTCAAGACCAGCCTGAGCAAGAACAAGACCCCCGTCTCTAAAAATAGCCAGGTGTTGTGGTGGGAGCCTCCAGTCCCAGCTACTTGGGAGGCTGAAGCAAGAAAATCACTTGAGGTGAAGAGTTTGAGTTGGCTGTGAGCTATGACACTACAGAACTCTAATAAGGGTGATAAAATAAGACTCTGTCTCAAAAAAAAAAAAAAAGAAAGAAAGAAAGAAAAAGAAATAGCTTTGCTATATATACTATGTCAAATAGACTATAACAATGAATATGAGTGAAAGACAAACATAATTTACCATAAGTGCAAAATTGTCACAACTTTATAGAGCATAATGAAAAATAAATATTAACAAAGATGAGAGAAATTACTATTAAAGCTAAAAATGAATTAGCTAAATTAATTTTAACAAAAATAATTAAAAAAAATTGAGTGATTTTTCTTATTCATGAGAGCTTCTCAAGAGTGCACTTCAAGAAGAAAGAAGTGGTTATGCATATAAAGTGAGTCAGAAAATTGATTTGGGATTATCAACCTCTGGTAGAAAATAAACTAGTGAAACCCAATACTCCTTTGCAGTACAAAATTCAAATGTATCTAAAAATAATAGAATTGTAATTCAACACAATATATTATTCACACAAAAAGTCCTTTGCTAATGGACTATTTTTTTTAAATTCAGAATATTAAGGGGGTACTAATGTTTCAGGTTACATGGATGACTTTAGTAATGCTTAAGTCCCAGCTAACGGTATGCCTGTCACCCACACTGTGCTCATTAGGTAGTAGTTTCCCCTCCCCTCATTCTACCACGTGGTTGCTTTCCACTGAGTTTTCTTCCCTCTGTGCACATGTGTGCTTGTCAGTCAGCTCCAATTTAATACTGAGTACTTGTGGTGGTGGTTTTTCCATTCTTGAGATACTTCAACCAGCAGGATGGTCTCTAGTTTCATATAGATTGTTTCAAAAGGTATGAATTCATCTTTTCTTATGAGTAGTATTTTGTGTTGTTCATGTACTACATTTTTTTAATCCTTACTTGAATAATTTAATTAAGAACAGAAGAAGTTTCAGATTTTTTTTTCCCAACACTGTCATTAACAAGGATGGAATTTTGGTGGTATATTTTTCAGAATATAGATTATTCTTTTGTCAGAAGTGATCTGTATGAAAGGACAGACAGTAGCATAGAGATTGGCCACAATATTCTGAATATCTAGGATGACTGGGTTGTAAGCCCACAACATTACTGAGGAGGATGAGATAATAATGTCCACCAAGTACAGGAACACAAAACAGCTCACCAGCAGCAGGATGATCTGGGTAGCCCTTTTCTCTGCAAATGCTCTTGTGGAGATCTTGGTGCTGTGAAGGTGCTGGGATCGTTGCTGATGCTTTAGCAAGAGAATGACCATGTATGTACTTGAGAGCAGCATCATTCCTACAAAGAAGACATTCTGGGATAATGTGAGAATAAAAGCAAGTCCCCTGATGATGGAGTTCATTGGAGAAAGTGAGCAGTATGTACCTACTTTGAGTAGATTGGTCTGTGTCATGTTGGACAAAGCTACTGTATATAAGAGTAGGATACTGCTAGAAGACAAATTGAGGGACCAATAAAAGAATAAAATATGGAAAATGTAATTTGCAAATTTGCATTTAAATCTTGCCAAACAGGAGGTGCTGGGACTGATGGTGATGGCCTGTAGCATGCTCAGGAGGCAGGTGGTACAGATAGAGAGGCCCCTCATCACATTGCTCAGGTAAAGCAAAGCCTGACATTTAAAGTCATTCTGAAAATTCAGTGACTCAAACAGATCTGAGGACAAAATATGCACTACAGAGAGGAGCCTCACCAAGTGGATGAAGGCCAAGTGACAGGTGATCAGGTCAGTGGGCTTAAGCCAGCAATCCTTAAAATTTCTGAAAATGAGGAAGAAAAGGAGAAAGGTATTGGCTGAGACTCCAATTCCAGCTTGGAAAAAAAAGGCATTTGTCCCTGATAACATAAGTGGAAAGTTTGTTCTTCTTAATGGCAAAGAGAAATTATATTCTGTATAACTGAAAAAAGATAACAAAAGACCTCACATGATCAATGTTCATTCTTCAGTAATGAAAATTATCTTCAAATATATTTTACCTTTTATTATTGATAAACTGTCTCAAATTCTAATCATCTAATATCTGCATTATTTTCTACACAAAAATTTAAAAATACATACACACATACACACACATCTATACACACAAACATACACAATCTTGCCCTTACATGATGCACACTATGTATACTCTCATTATACGTGGGCTTCCTTGTTCCCAATCATATTGTAGTCTTACATTATCTCATTTTATATTTATTAAACACATTGATGCTATGATCATAGGAACTTAATTATGTATCCATGGTTCTCTCCCAGTTTAGTTTCCATCTCAGTGATCCCTAGGTAAACTCTCTATATCACAGCTGAGGTTTAATCCATCACTAAATTGTCTATAGGATAAACACTACTTGTAATCAGTTTATGACCACAGAGTTGCCTTAAAATAATCACATTGATTCTTTTCTTGAAATTATACTCAACACAGCACCCCTTCTCATGCCTTGAAAAATACTTAGGTCTTCAATAATATAGTTTTCTTCAAGTTTCACTATGATATCTACAATATCAGAACATCTCGCATAATTTTGCTGAACAAATTTGCTGTTACTGTTTCATGTTATTAGTCAGTATACAGATATCAGTGTTTTATCAATTTATTTTGATTCAGTGATTAGAAAAATTCAGCTTGATAATACATGAAAATAGGGAAAGTAATGTTTAATAAGATTCTTCCAAGATGAAAGTGTGTCCAATTATATTTTGAAATTGCTTGTCACTATACTATTGATAATTATTCACAGATGTAATATATTACGTGTATTACATATATATTATATCCATATACAGTTATTGTGATAGTATTTCTGACCCATACTTAAAAGTTAATAGATGAAGTAGAACATTGGTCTAAAATGCCTTGAAATGCTTGAGTTTATGAAAGACACGATGTATAGTTGAAATGGTTGTTAATCTAACTCTAAAAGCTTAAGCTAGTGAAGGGACACATTCATCCTGACTGCCATATAGTTGCACTAACATGCATCTTCACCATCAGCACAGGTGGGTTCTGTTTTCATGATGGAACCAGGAAAAATACCAGGATTGAATTTAAAGGCTTCATTGTATCCGTACTTTGAGGATGATAGTCCAAGTCCAGTAAAATGATATTTGGACTGAATAATAAAATACATGCAATTATTTATTAACTATGTATCTATATATTTTCTTAATATAACACATAGAATACAAGAGAGAAAATTAGATAAATTGACATGGGTAAGAATGTTATCATTTTCTTCTCATACCTCAAGATAAATTCAGCTTACCCCACGAATCTTCACGCCTCTCTCTGAAAATGACCATCAAACAGTGAATAATTCTTTTCTTTTTTTTTTTTTTTGTAGAGACAGAGTCTCACCTTATGGCCCTCGGTAGAGTGCCATGGCCTCACACAGCTCACAGCAACCTCCAACTCCTGGGCTTAAGCGATTCTCTTGCCTCAGCCTCCCGAGTAGCTGGGACTACAGGCACCCGCCACAACGCCCGGCTATTTTTTGGTTGCAGTTCGGCCGGGGCCGGGCTTGAACCCGTCACCCTCGGTATATGGGGCCGGCGCCTTCCCGACTGAGCCACAGGCGCCGCCCCCACACTGAATAATTCTTGATGTGCAAAAACATCGGGCCCAGTCTTTCTCCAACAAAGCTCATGAGGTCACTGGTGCTGAGGCTAGACAAGAAGACACCATGGTTACCAGGAATGAGAATTGGCAGCTAAGAACAATTGGGAGGCTGTGGCCCGGCACCTGGAGGGAGTCCACCAGCATGTATATGCCTGTCAAGATGCTGTTAGGCCTAGACTGAGGTGGAAAAATACCAGTTAACTCCTGGCAAATTTCTGGGCCGCAAGCTCTCAACAAAATGGAGTGAGTCTGGTTCACTCCCAAGATAGATGGGAAAGTATTACTTGATTTCTTGCTTGACTCACTCACTCCCTGGGAAATAGACCAGGAAGTACCAACTGTCCCCCCACTGACCTTTAAATAATAACAGGTGGGGAAATTACTGAAACAAAGATATATGGGGAGAAAGTACTAAAACAAAGATGTATGGCTAACCGCACAGTTCTGCTTCTGTACATTGCTTGCTTACCAACCTGGGTGCAGCTGGGCAGCCTGCATGCCAACCAGGATGCAGACCAGGCCTTAAAAACCAGACCCCTTAAGCAAATGGGGCTGCTCTCCCAACCCCTGTGTTGGGTGTGAGGCAGTTTACGGATGGCTTTTAAATAAAGGACTCTTTTGTTAATTCCAAGTGATGGCACGGTCTTTGAGAATTCTTGGGCACAACAATTTCCTCCACCAACTTGGGAAGCTGTCTCCTGCAAGTCCTAATTTTAGCCTGAAGGCAGCTGTGACTTCTATCTGAAGACCTCAGATGGATACAAATAGTAGCTGACTTTCTTCAATCAGGCCAGGGATAGTAAAAGAGTGGAGAGGGATGGGGATGAAGAGACTAACCAAAATTTTAATAACTCCCTACTGTTTACAGAATACACTTTGACACTCCAGATTTCACAATCTCAACCTAACTTGAAGTTATCATCTAGGAGAAAAGGGAGCAGAACACGATGTTAACAGTGCACAAGAGAGCCAACAGGAGAGGATGGGATCAAAACGCATGTCTTCACTTTTCATCCAAAAACGTTCCAAAACAAAACCAGCTGCAAGGGAGCAGTTTCAAATTCGGGTGAATGTGGGCACCTGGGTGGTGGCTTAGTGGAAAAAGCAAAAGAAAAACCTGCTCTGACACCGCTCTCCTGGGTCCTGCCCTTACCGTGCAGAAAGTGTTCAGCCTCCCGCAGCTCTTGTTCCTTCTCCCTCAGCAGTTTGGCCACCGCCACCAACTCAAGCCTCCTGACCTCGGCCACCAACTCAAGCTTAAGACACTGCCAGGCGCTCAAAGAAGGCCTGCAGAGCTGTCGTGCCACTGTCAGACAGCTCCTCCAGAGGCCAACCCGCAGCCCGGCGGGCCCAGAGGCCTGGGGCAGCGCCCCACAGCAGCCACCCGCAGCGCTAGCTTGAGAGCGCTGAGGACCTTCAGGACAGGAAGTTCCAGACAGAGCTGGTCTCCCAACACCAAACCCAGCCCAGAAATAGGGGCGAGAGCAGACAAGGCTCACCCAGCACTGGCGCTGTGTTAAAGGGCTGCCAGAAGTTTTGGCAGGAACTTATGGCTAAGAGGCAGGAAGAAGCAGGGTTCCCGGCTGCCAAAACCTGTGCCCCAGTATGAAACATTGGGGGCGGGGCCGTCATCCCATACCCGCGGGAGACATCGGGCTCCTCCTTTAAACACTTCAGCACAAGTGACCTTCCGGTCATTGGGATGAAAGGGGAAAGCAGCAAGTTGACGCTCGTGGATGAGGATGTTTCCCAGCACAGAATGAGACCTTCAAGAACCAGTGCGGTGGCAGAGGTCACAGCCACAGAAGTCGTCTGTCCTTAATGCCGACCTGGCCATTACAGCCAGTGTCAGGAAGATCAATCTTGTGTATGTTTGTTCCTTTTCCTATTATTCTGCTCATGTTTCTCTTTTCAACAGTGGGTCAGCTTCATTTTATCCCTGACGTGACGAGTGTATTCTAAGGTAACCCAATAAATTTGCAAAATCTGCGTTCCTGCCCTGCCTCTGCGGCGTAATTGATTTGACCTGCAGGTTCCTTCTCCCAGGTTTCGCTAGCTGCTTTTTAAAGAGGTTGAGTGAATCTGTGTTAAACTACAGCACAACAAAAACTTCAGAGACACGTGTCCGGTGGCCCAAGCTCCAGTCCCTTTGCAAAAAAACTGCACATAGCAGATATGTGCTGGGAATACTGAAGTTTATTGTGGCATAACGCTTTAGCAGTGGAGTTGATGGAGTTAACACAAGCAAGGCTGTCTTGGGAATGTAAGGGCTGAGCACTCAGTGTGAGAATTACTTATCGCCTGGTTTCGGCAGTATCTATTAAGAGATGATCTGTTGAGAGAAACGACATATTGAAAGAGCTTCTGAATTACTTTAAAAAAAATCAAATGATAAAACCTGGGACCTCTTAACCAGGTTCAAATAGCCTTCCACCATCCAATCGAAACTAATAGGTTATGTATAAAAATATTAGAAAATGAGTTTGTGTTGCCTGTATTCATGACTTAGCATTACATACAAATGCAGAGTGATGGTGGAAGAATAAAATAATTCACCAAATCACAGAAAGCAAAAATAATTTTGCTACTTAAAAGCTCCACCTAATTACCTCACAGTATTTTATTTTGTGTATTCAAGCTACACTACTTATAAATTTGTTGTAAGATAGTGGTTGAAATCCATTTTAATTCTGATCTGAGTATAAAACAGGACAGGTCTTAGAAACAACTATTTCCCAATTCTAACCTCACCTTTGAATTTTTTTTTAACAATAAAAATGGTTGGAGTCATTTGAATTCAACATGATAAATCTTTCACCTGAATCCTCAAAACATATGGTACTTAAGAATATATTTTATAAGGCTGCACAATATTCCATGAAAAAAATAATCACCCGCACTCCCATAAGAAAGATATAACACAACTACAGCCCAAGATGAAAGGGGAAAGAGGAATGGGAGAATGGAAGGGTGGATAGTGGAGGGAGGGTAATGTCGGGGACCACACCTATGTTGCATTTTGCAAGGATACATGTCAAGTCTATTACATGTAGAGTATAAACATCTTAACACAATAATTAAGAAAGTGAGATGAAGGCTATGTTAATACCAGTTTGATGTGGGCATTCCAAATGGTATATTAAACCAGCACATGATTAATTTTTTTTTTTTTTTGGACAGGGCTTGCTTTGAACCCACCACCTCCAGTACATGGAGCCAGTGCCCTACTCCTTGAGCCACAGGCACCACCCAGAGCTATGATTAATGTAAAGGAATATATTTTATTATTTATAAAAGGTGAAAAATTATAATAAACAATACCCCAGATAACAATGTAAACAAAAATTTTGTTTCCTTTATTTCTGTTTTAGAAATTTAATTTATCTCAATCCTCAGAATGCAACAATTTCTTTTTTTTTTTTTTTTTTTTTTTTTTTTGTAGAGACAGAGTCTCACTTTATGGCCCTCAGTAGAGTGCCGTGGCCTCACACAGCTCACAGCAACCTCCAGCTCCTGGGCTTAAGCGATTCTCTTGCCTCAGCCTCCCGAGCAGCTGGGACTACAGGCGCCCGCCACAACGCCCGGCTATTTTTTTGTTGCAGTTCGCCGGGGCCGGGTTTGAACCCGCCACCCTCGGCATATGGGGCCGGCGCCCTACCGACTGAGCCACAGGCGCCGCCCAGAATGCAACAATTTCTAGTTGTTAATAACATACATATGCACCCAATGTCCTTTGTTGTTTAATTAAAATTTCCAATAAATTTTGTATCTTGTATTATTATTTGATGAGTCTGGCAAATCCACTATGAAAGAATTACTGGAGTTTCAATAATATAGTGCCCACTTGTGAGAAATGATATAGAGGAAAAACCAGAGAGATAACTGATCGGTGGATCAAATACCAAAAAGAATTGCGTTCTATCTTAAACAATAAAACTTTAAGAAATCAGAAAGCACATCTGAGGTCTCACTGTGAAGAGTGACAACTTGACCTGCATGTTCCTTCTCACAGTTTTCGCTAGCTACTTTTTAAAGAGGTTGAGTAAATCTGTGTTAAACTACAGCACAACAAAACCTTTAGAGACACGCGTCCAGTGGCCCAAGCCGCAGTCCCTTTGCAAAAAATCTGCACATAGAAGATATGTGCTGGGAATACTAAAGTTTATTGTGGCATAATGCTTTACCAATGGGGTTGCTAATGCTGAAGGTGAAGCCCCTGAGCACTCTCAGAAGACAGATTAAAAAGAACAAGGGACAGATAATGCAGATCAATCCATTCTCTTTATTCTGGCTGTCACTTTGGACTATTTTGAATGTTGTAAGCCCAGTGTTCCTGCATAATCACGCATAAGGGTGGGAGAAATATCAATATTAAAATAACCAGTGAAAATGATCATTTAAAAATCTGTGAGCTTAGATGAGACTTTCAAAGAAAAGAAAAGGAGTACAGTGAAATGAAAAAGCCATTAAAACAAACTGAGTGGTTATTTTGCCTGTAAGTAATACGTTCTTTGAAGAAAATAATTTGGAAAGTCCTCTTTCCCAGTCTTTTCCATGATATATGATTTTTAGAGTAGTGTTATTTTATTTCTGATATATTATAGTTTCTCTTTGTGATCACGTGTGGTGATCTTAGCACTCATTTGACAATAAACTGTACAAGATGAATATCTCCAATGTTTTATTTTATTAACCGAAAGTGTCATTTTCATCATAAATTTCACTATATTATTAGCAGCATTATTGTTACGATAGGTCATTAATGATATAAAATGATTTTGACAATTTCAGTGAGAAGATGAGACTGATTTGGTTGATTTAGTACCATTGGTGCCAACAAAAATAAATCACCTGGAAAATTCAGGAAAGTGAACCCCTTTCCCACCAAGAATAAATCAATGAAAGGATCATTATGAAAAGCACAAATGCCATGGAACTATGGTAGCATCCAGTAGCAGTGAGGGACTGCAGTGTATTTACCATTTTTTGTGATTTAACTGAGTGTAGGCAGCACAAAGCTGTTGAGAAGACTATCCACAATCTCACACATGTAATTGTGAGGACTTCAGAGAAAAAGTATGAGTAGCATAAGTGTCACTGCAAATGTCATAGACAAAAATGAGAAAAAAGCAGGAGCTTGATTACAAATCATATGGGATAAATTTTGGCAAATTCTAATATTGATCTGTGAAAATGTGTTCTGTTGACCATCAGAATCAGGAGAACACTAGGAAAGCATCAATCTAAATTCTGAGGAGCTGATGACAGGCATCCCAGTGCATCACTCTGTTTGGAAGATGAGGGTCATAGCAATTGGGTAAAATAATAAAGTTTGAGGGAAGTGGAGAAAGTGTCCTCTGTGCTCCAGGTGTCCCGATCAGGTTCACTGGGTCCCTGAATTACCTGACCTTACTCTACTTGATTTATGAAATACACAATGTTACTATAATTTAATACAAACTTAAAATTCAGTAATGTTTAAAAATATAAATAGAAGTTTTTATGAGTAAATATTTGAGGTGTTGATTTCATTGTGGATAGAAATGAGCAATCACTGTCCTCATTTTGTTTATAGCAATATCATGTTTCCAACCGTCTATGTATTCTATATTAAAGGTACATAGATACTAAAACCTCTATTATTACTAAATTCAGACAATGTTAACACAAATTTAGTTGTAAAGGTTCAACAACCAAATTAAAATTTTCTTGTAGTTTTTATAAATATATATATATATATTTTTTTTTTTTGAGACAGACTCTCACTTTGTCGCCCTCAGTAAAATGCCATCATGTCACAGCTCACAGCATCCTCAACTTCTTGGGCTCAGGTGATTCTCTTCCTTCTGCCTCCCGAGTAGCCAGGACTGCAGGCACCTGCCACAATGCCCATCTATTTTTAGTCTCACTCTTGCTCAGGCTGGTTATAAATATATCTTTCAATGAAAAAATAAAATTTGGGACTTTTGAAGAAAAAATTAAAGATACTAATCTTGGAGAATTTTTTTAATGGTATGCTACTTTTTTCAAATATTACAAAGTATTATTCTCTTGGTAATATAGAAATTCCACACACACTAATCACACTAATATTAAAACCAGTATTATAAACTTTAGTTTACTTTAAAAACCTAAAATACTAAAACTGAATGTACAACAAAATATTTAAATTAATGCTGAACATTTTAGCTCACATTCATCTAGCTAACTGTTTTCTTGATAAAGATTTAATAGAAATAAGAAAACAGTATTTTCAAATATATCTGTGGGAAACACAAAAAAATTCACTTTAAAAATAATTACCAAAATGGAATAAACAAAGTAATCTTTATGGCCACCTATTAAAATAATTATTATATAATAGTAAGAATATGTCATGTTTTGTGATACTATGAGTTTAAACAGTCTCTAAACTGTTGAAATATTTTAAAGTATCTTCCAAATTCAAAAGCAAAAATATGATTAAAATCTACAGATTTTTGTTAGATAAGATTTCATATACATGAATTTGAGTGAACAAAAAGATTAAAGAAGATAAATAAAATGCAATACATTAGAAGTCATACATATTTTTGCACAAAACTATAAATTTGTGCTCTAGTACAACACATAAAATTTATATTTTCATGTCAGGGAACATCTACTGTGTTTACTTGTGATGAGGTACAATTTAAGACTGAAATTTGAGCAAAGAAGTTGAACATTTTACTGAAAAAATTCCTGCTTTTTCCCACCTCCTCCTCCCCTCAGTTTTGAGCTCACAGTGTTAACAGAGCAGAGAAACAGACACTCACCAAGATGAGTCTTGGAATTATTCTGTGCATGTACATTGTTGTTCCTAAAGATCTGATTATAAGAAGAGATGATGTGAGCTCATCTCCCTGCAGGACCATAATCCTCATGTCATCTATAGAAGCAAAACAGCTGTGGCCTTTGGATTGTTAGAAAGGGGAGCCACCAAAGGGAAAACAGAACTTTCCTAGTTCCCGGAAGTTAACAATGTAGGAAACACCTGAGTTTCAAACTGTTGTATCTCTGATTTCATTTCCCCAGGCCTTTTCAGTCTGGGTAGGTTGTCTAGTCTCAGCCCTTGTCAAGGAGATAAAAGTAAATAAAGAGATGATGGGAAGACCTACTCAGGAATTGTCATCCTCAAGCAGTGGACCTGAATGGGCTTTTATTATTTCTTGAACTAGCCCTCATTACATTTAAATGCTACCAATAGAAAAGGATGATGTTAGAGATTTGTTCAACATCAACACTCAGTAAATAACATTGTAATAACAATGTTTCTACTACTAATTTCAAATCCTAATACCTTGTCTAATATGCCACAAATTCAAAATCATTCCCAGTGATGGACCTTTGCTTGGCTTTCTTCAGTGTTAAGTCAGTGCCTGGTGCCCCATGATCCCATTAGTGTGCACAGCTATGATTTAATAAAAAGAAAATTAAAAAAGAGAATCAATACTTCTTTAGCTTAATTTGAAAACAATCAATGATATATTTGAAATTTAAAGTCACCAGGGTTTACTGAAGGCCTTTCTTATGTTTACCTGACATTACACAGGATTTACAAAATATACTTTTTTCTTATTCAATGTGTAGATGATTCAGTGTGCAGACTGGATACATTCTCCTCCTAAGGGAGATTCAGAAATAGATTCAGCTGACCTCTTGCAACAATTAGCTTACAAAGTCCATGAGGCTTCCATGGAAAAATCCTGAATTTTCCAGAGAAAAGTTTAGTTATTTAGGACATGATCTGACTGCAGAATTAATTCCCCTTTCACCTGAAGAAATATAAGGCATTTAAAAGTTTTGCTAGACCCAAAAGTAAAGAAAGTTAAGTCTTGAACTTGAAAAATATTATGGGTATAGATTTCCAAATATTTGCTTGTTAGAATCTCTCTTCTGTATACGTGTGTGTGTAGTAAAATTATTTTGAAATTTTAATTTTAATTTACTTTTAATTTTATTCTATTTATTATTAGGAACCTATATTATAGGTACATATTTATGTGTGTGTATATATATACATATATAGTAAAATTATTTTGAAAGTTTTATTTTAATACTGTTTATCAGAAGAAATCTTTTGGATTTTTGTTTGACATTTTTCAGAAAAATTAACTTTATTAAGTTATACAATAATTAGGTAATACAGTCCACATAATGCTGACAGTTAAAAGATGTTCTCTCGCTAGTGAAGTAGTGCTACATATTGGCCTTGGCCTACTTTTCCTACAAAAAAGCTTGATGCAGGTGTGCATGCAGAGATGTTTCATAGCACTTGTTTGGGAGTATTTTGGTATTATTTGTTATTAAATCTTGACTCTGGTGAATCTTCCATACAGTTTTATGAAGTCACACAAAAACTATGCAAGGGAACCATGAACAGTGCTTGAAGTAAATATCCACAATTCCAAATGTAGGCATTTAAATTCAGTGAATTATTAGTTTAGTATAGCTGTCAGAACATCTCTTAACACCTTATGAAAATAAAGACAAAAATATGCCAGCCAATGTAAGTATTTCATAAGCCTTACTCCTTGTCACAGAGTTTATACAAGTGCTGAATGAACACAGTCCTTGTTGTTGAATGCCCTGAAGGCAATCATTGTTCTTTCTGAACACTGGCTCTTATTTTTTTGAAACTATAAGGGTCTATATGTCTTATATTGCAAATTTTAGTGTTTAAAAGGAGCAGTCATCAGGTGTACTTTCTTTTTCTTTCTTTCTTTTTTCTTTTTTTAAGAGACAGAGCCTCACTTGGTCGCCCTTGGTAGAGTGCCTGGCGTTACAGCTCACAGGAACGTCCACCTCTTGGGCTTAGGCGATTCTCTTGCCTCAGCCTCCCTAGTACCTGAGACTACAGGTGCCCACCAGAATGCCCGGCTATTTTTGCTGCAGTTTGGCCGGGGGCCGGGTTTGAACCCACCACCACTGGTAAATGAGGCCTGCGCCCTAATAACTGAGCCACAGGTACTCCAGGTACATTTTCTTTAAGGTCTATAAACTGTGCTCAAGAAAGTTCATCATCTTGTAGGGCAGTTAGCACAGGATTGTAGGAGATCTGTACCTGAAAATAATAATTTTTGCAAGGAAAACCATCAAATGTGGCACAATTGTGCATATCTTTTCCTTTCGTGTTTGGGACACTGTCATTCATCAGGTGGGCAAGTCATCAAGAGGATGATTGTGTTGTTGTAAAAAATAGAAAGCCATTGATGGCAGTATATGACCAGAAACCCAGTGAACTTGGGTTGGGGCTTATGTATTTTTCCCTCCCCAAAGCAAACTGGTAGTGAGCTTCATTTTCTTCACACTTCTAATCAATGTACCTTTTCCTGTCATTTACATGTGCTGTATATTCTTTTTCCTGTTTGTTTTAAATTATGCTGGAATAATTTATAATTTAGGTATATAAATCCTCACTTTAAAGTCTGGTAAATTAAAAACAAACAACGTTCTATCCAAATATCAAATACCAAAATAAAAATCAATCTAGATCAACTATTTGTGCACAGGGGCACTCCTCCGAGATGAGGAAATCACACCAGAAAGGAGGCAAGTCAGTTACTGAAGAGAACAAACCTCCCAGATACACGGTGGCCAAGAGGGTATTTATGAGGAATGATATTCTGAATATGGAAGGTATGATTAGCATGGGTTCTGCTTAGACAGAATCACATGGAAAGGAAGGCTTATGGAGGAAGAACCAAGTTAATTGAGACTTGAAGGACGAGAAGGAGGCAGCCACAAGAAGGGCAGGAGATACTAAAGCATTCCAGAAAGCAGAGGTGGCAGGACTAAGAGTCTGAGGGAAGGAGACCTTACAGACCCCCACATAGAGAACGAAAACTGCAAATTGAAAAGAAGGGCGTAAAAGCATGCCAAGTCAGCATTTTGTCAACTTCATTTTATAACTTTTGATATTCATGCGAATTTTAATATCATTGCACTTGGAAACCATTTTTAGGTCATAGTTTTTCCCTTTGTAATCATTTCTGAGTATGAGTAATAGGTGCTTAGAAATCATAATCAATCATAAGCCAAAGAGTTAATCATAGCCATGTACTTTGCAAGGGAACATTATTCAAATCTTGTTAAATGTTTTTTAAAACCCTCTGGAAAGTATGAAGGGCTGGGAAAATCTTAAAAGGTGAAGTGGCAGAATTAGGGGAAGAAAGAACTGCCCACGTTTAGAAATATATCCGAGGACCATTTCCGACTTGCTGGTGATGAGGGGTGAAGGAGGAGGGTCCTGGAAAATGTCCAGTTTCATGGCTCAAGCAAATGGATGTAAAGATGGGAGTAGCATGTTGTATAAAAGAAAATCTGGGGAAGGAATTAAGATTTGAAGCAGGCAGAGGAGGGTGTGGTTTGAGAGGTGTCTTTTGAAACATGGATGCAAAGTGCTTAATGCCTCCTAAGTCCAGTGTGGTAGGTCATACACAGCCCCTGCCCTCCAAGGGCTGCAGTTTAAGGGCTTCTGTGTTGACTGGGCTTCCCTGGTGTCAGCGAATCATTTTTTATGCAGGTGAAATGATTGCATATTTGTTCCAGTGTTTAAGGAGAAGTTACAGATGGAGAGAGGTTTTTCCACCTTTTACTCATTTTTTGCCTTGTTGAGGTTTTGGGTTAATCTTCAATATGACAAAAACCTCCACATTCAATGTGTATTTCTGCCTATCTGTAGGAGAGATAAAGGGAGCCCATGAGGGCCAGGGATACTGAGGGAGGCCCTATACATTACAGTCACTGTAGGTTGTGTTGAGGCATGGAGGAGAGGGGTTAACAAATGAAATAAATATTAAACATAGAAGATAAATCCCTCAAATTGACCTTTACTGTCTTATCTTCTGAATGGTATTCACATTAAAGATGGCTTTAGGGAGGATGTTTTTTTTTGAGACAGAGTGTGAATTTGCCACCTTCAGTTCAGTGCCATGTAGTGTCAGAGCCCACGGTAACTTCAAATTCCAGGGCTTAACTGATCCTCTTTACCTCAGCTACCTGAGCAGCTGGAACTACAGGTGCCTGCTATAATGCCCAGCTAGTTTTTCTAATTTTAGTAGAGATAGCGTCTTGCTCTTGCTTCTGAGCTCAGGCAATTCACCTCCCAGAGTGCCAGGAATACAGGACTGAGTAGCCATGCTCATCCTATGGAGAAGTTCTTAATATTTATTGAAGCAAATCATTTTAATAATGATATAAGTGTTTGTTGCAATAGATTGGTCCATAAATAAAAGCAGCTCCGCAAGAATTAAATTACTGCTTACAGCATGATTCTGATGTTTGCCTGGGACCCTTGTGATTCAGCTGATCTTTGGGCTCCTCCTCCTGGCCAGCTTCACAATTGCATATGTTCTTCCAAACTGATTTTAGACCCTAATGCAGTTCAACTGGTTACAATTCAGAATACTTACGGAGTTTGGTAAGAGTTTGAAAGAAAATTCGTTTTATATGGTGGTGTTTTCAGAGCTTAATGTTCCTGTTATTTATATGTGGCCCATTTATCTTTTTAACAGGTGGAGGATTCCACAAGTTTTACCATCTATAAGTCCTAACATAATCCCAAATTATTATTACTGTTGTTTTTTTTTTTGCAGTTATTGGCTGAGGCTGGGTTTGAACCTGCCACCTCTGGCATATAGGGCCAGCGCCCTATTCCTTTCAGCCACAGGTGCCACCTTTCCCCAAGTTATTCTTTACTAGCTTCAAATGATGGCCCTGGAGCTGTCAGCACTGCCATGGAACTGGTGGGATGAAGTGAGAAACCAAACTAAAGGCTTTCATGAAGTGAAAGATGGGGCTGCTGGGATGAAAGTGAGAAGCCAAACTAAAGGCCCGCATTTTCAGTTCACTGATAAAAAAGTGTGGAATATTAGTACAGCATGTGGTTGTAAATGTCCACTTAGAATAGAGGCTATGTGTTGCCTTTTCTATTTCACAAATCAGAGAGTTAAAATTAGTCATTATATGTTTTCTGTGGTTAAAATTGTCTAACTTACAGATACATGTAGGGTCTTGTTGGGTTAGACTGTGGACTCTAAGCTTTTTCTGGATTATTATTCAAAGCAAAATATTTCCATGTAAATTATATTAGTGGAAATAATGTACTGGCCTTTTCATCTTTATAATCATCTTGCAAAATCTCTAAACTATGAAATCTGTGGTAATTTAAAATCTATATTTGGTTTGTTACACGTAAGCTTTAAAATATAGCCTATATTCCAGTAATGAAGATTTAATTATGTTGACTTCAATTTTTTACATGCACAAAGGTGTTCTTTATCAACATTTTTATTTTTCATTAATAATTTATAACTGATGAAGACATTTTTAAGCAAAGGTAATTGTTTTTTAACTATCAACTGTGTTGACTGTCAGAGCCAGGATGCTACATCGCAGGCCTGGCCCATGAAACTGCCAGGACACGAACCACTGTACAAGCTTGCTTGGGGTATGGCTTCCCATAAGTGCCAGGGAGCCCATTGTCTCAGTCAAGTAAGGCTCTCCATCAGGAGGAGCCAGTTGTCTCAGTCAGGTCAGAGCTGCCAGAGTGCCACAAAGGTGCAGCAGTCAGTCTCACTAGGAGCCTACCAGGAGCCCCGACTAGCTTCTCCTGTGGCTATTTATAAAAGTGATCCCATGGCTATTTACACCACAGGTGTGGAGACTGCCAAGCAACGATGTACGTGCTCTTGAGCTCTTTAACGAGAGACCGATCCTTTCCCCCTTCCCTTATTACCAAGGTTTTTTTCTTTTCAGGTGTGTGCTACAGTTATTGTTGCCTTTGTTTTGTGAACACACCATAGTGAATGGAAAAGTAACATTTATAGTGCTTTAAACATGTCGGTAAAATCACTGGAATATTGATTTGAAGAGTCTTGGATTTCTTCAGATCTCTATTCTATATCTGCACAAAGCATCTATTTTATACATGACATTGTAAGTACCAAAATCCCAAATGAAATAATCCTATAGATTCATAATGTTTTCTGAAATTTAACTTTGAAAATTTCAAAAAGCATGAATTTGAAGAAATCTTCTAGATCAGGTAACTGCCAGTGCCTTAGGAATTCCTGCACTGATAGCCTACAATACACAGCCTGGAAGAGAGCTAAGGAACCAGGTGGGCCATGATTTGTGCCCCAAGGATAAGTGCTTTATATAGCAGGTGAAATTAAATTATTTGCCTGCTCTTATGAAAGAATCTGTTACTACTATATTGAAAAATTATTTAGGGCTAAAAATTATTTCATTAAAGATAACTGAAATTCTGCTCAAGAAGGTATCCTTCAACTGCTGAGAAGTTGTCAGAATTACATTTTTATAATAATTCTAAGAAGGCACCCAGGACAATGACTGCTTACAATTGCAACAGAAGAACTCAGCATTTCAGAAAGTATCTCATTTGCCTAGTTAATTTGATGCATGCAGTTATCTTTTTAAAAAGCTGTTTATTATTATTATTTTGACACAGAGTCTTATCCTGTCCACCTAGGGGGTTGATTGCCATAGTATCACCATAGCTCACAGGAACCTCTAGTTCTTGGGCTCAAGAGTTTCCCTTACCTCAGCTTCCTAAGTAGGTGGGACCCACCACAATGTCTGGTTAGGTGTAAGTCATAGCATTTTCAAATCCTAGGTTCAAATGATCCTCCTGCCTCAGCCTCCCAAGTGGCTGGAACTTCAGAAGCCCACCATAACACCTGGCTAATTTTTTCTATTATTCGTAGAGGTGGGGTCTCACTGTTGCTCAGGCTGCTCTTGAACTCCTAAGATCAAAGGATCCTGCCACCTTCGTATTCCAGAGTGCTAGCGTTACAGGTGTGAGCCACTATGCCCAGCCAACACCTACTATTTATCAGCAATACAATTCAATTGAAATAGTATGAAATCTGTGTTCAAGTCACACAGTGATTTATAACAGAAATAGTATGATAGCCAGAAAACAACTTTTTTAAGTATACAAAAGATAGGGAAAATGAAACATTTCCAATGTGTGTAGACTAATGCTTTCCAAGGATAAGCCAGCTTAGCTTAAGTGGCTATTTATATAGTGGGTTTTGAACATTTTGAGTATTAACATCTTAGTTATTTTAACAAAACTTTCATTGTCATGTTACATCAAAGATAGGACAGTTTCAAGACAATGGTGTGTAACACATCAATCACAATTTTCTAATGATTGACAGAAATCGAAAAACTCATATGAAGGAGGCACCTATGTTTCAGTTGAGTAACAGTGACCTTCTTGTTTCCACCAAAATGATCTCTACTTTGGGCGGTGCCTGTAGCTCAAAGGAGTAGGGCACCAGCCCCATATGCCAAAGGTGGTAGGTTCAAACCCAGCCCTGGCCAAAAACTGCAAAAAAAAAAAAAGATCTCTACTTTTTACTATTCATTTGAGAAGTGGGAAATAGATATAACATTAGTATCCACTAATGCTTGAATAATTTCTATCCTCAGCAGGATCCAGGTGTTTAGACATAGTTAAGTTCTAATTTCCAGATGCATGGTTAATTTTTCAAATAACTGGTTATTTGTTTTTCCATATTTGTGCTACTTCTTAAACAGTGATTATCTCTTATATCTTTCTAATAAATTCCTTTTTGAAAGTAGACCTGCAGAAGGAAAGTGAAATGTAGAATGGAATAAAAAATATAAAAACAAATATAAAAAACAAGAGTATTGGGTGTGGAAGGTGGTGTGGTAAAGCTTCAGTGATAGACCAAAGAGTTTTTACTGGCTCCTGCAGGTCAGAGTGATTGAAGATTCTCTGACTGGTTGGGAAACTGTCACTCAGGCAAAGCTCCACACAAGCCTGCTGCTGAATCTCTCAGAAAACACATCTTTCTTTCTTTATTTCACTGTATGTGGTTCTTGTGTAACCTTTCTTTTCTTTCACTAGGTCAGTGCTGTGTGTTGTGACATCTGAGTTCATTTCATGGTTTCTAGCTTCCTAATTGTATCTGGATCACCTGTAGGGTAAACACGCCTACAATTACATTATTTTTCCTGCCCTTCTGACAGTTAAGGTTTTCTTGGCATGTTTTGATTGTTTCCAACTGTTTTGCCTTTGATTCCACCATGTCTTCGGGATAGGTGCCTTTTTTGTGAGTTTAATAAGAAAAACATGTCATTTTGAGTAGAGATGTGCAACATGAGTGTGTGCGCTCTGTTGTCATGATGAGTTTGACTTCTAGGCTCATCATTCTCTCACTCTTCAACATGACATTTTTAGAAACAACAGCCTGACCAGATTACCATGGTGTTCTGAATGTGGTCTCTGGCAGTCATGAGAAAAAGATTTCTTGAATGCCGCATTTTGTATGTTTTCAGAGTCCAGGGTTTATGGGTTCTGGTTAAGAGCCCGTCTTTCTTTCTTTTCTTTTTTCAGAGTTTTTGAACCTGCCACCTCTGGCATATAGGCCGGTGCCCTGCCTTTGAGCCATAGGCACTGCCCAAGAGTCTGTCTTTCTTTCTAGGCATCCAGTGGCGAGACTGTTCACTAGGAGAACACCCTTCTTCCAATGTCAGGTTAGGATTATTTGCAAGTTGATTGAATGTTGAGTTACATATTAATATATGGGATATGGATATTTTCCTTGTTTCTGGAAGTAAAAAAACTTTTCAGACTCAGTAATATATTTTTGGTGCTGCTTCAATTGCCATGGAGGGCGGTATCCTCATAAAATATCCTCCCTGGCCAATTTCTTCAAGTGCTCTCCCTGAACTCTCTCCAAGTAACTTTATAGTTTCGTGTCTTAAGTTTAAATTTATTTATCCAGTGACAATTTTTGTTAATGGTGAAAGGTGTGAGTCCAGTTTTAGTCTTCTAAATGTCAGGAGCCAATTCATCTAGCCCCATTTGTTAAATAGGGAATCTTTCTTCCAGTTAATGTTTTTGATAGGCTTATCAAAGATCAAATGATGATAAGTAGCTAGATTCATCTCTTGGTTCTCTACTCTATTCCATACATCTACCTCTCTATTTTTGTGTCAGTACCATGCTGTCTTGATAACTATCGATTTACAGTATAATTTTAAGTCTGATAATGTTTGTTTTTAATTCTGAGTAATGTCTTGGTTATTCAAGCTTTTTTTCTGATTCCATATAAGATGAACTATGACTTTTTCATAAAAATTGTTTTTCTTTTTAAAAGTACTACTTTTGGACAAGATGGCTGACTGAAGCCGGGATTCCACAGAGGCTCCCATCCAGAAGGAGAGTGAAAGGACAGAAATTTAGGAAGTAACCTGGTGGATTTGAGCTGCACCAAGAGAGAAGGTTGAAGAACAAACATCAACCCCACTGAGGTGACCTGTGACCCCAAGGATATAAACAAAAGGTACAGAATCCATCACCAAGTGAATGGGAGTCCCTTCCCCCATAAGAATGTCTCGGAGTGCCCCACAAACAAATGAGCAGAATTCAAAGGTCCTCCCACTACACTCCACAGGAGAGACCCTCTAAAAACTGGTCCTACCTCTCCTACTAGGGTGCCATGGTGTTCTCATGCCAGGCATAAAACTGTATAAAACTAGATATATTCTCTACTTGCAACTCTGAGCTCCCAGCACTCCCCTCCACTCTCACTCTGAGGTCTGGAGGCCTGTTCCCAGGAGTCCAGATTCTTGGGTGATTTCCTGAGGGGTGTGGATGGTGCCTAAACTGCAGCTGGTCAATGCTGACTCTGGGGCACTGGAGTGAGGAGTGGACAGTCGACTGAAAGGGAACCACACCAGAGCAGCAGTGCCCTGAGGCACAGAGCAGCAGCTGTCTTTTAGCAACAATAGAGCCCACTCCCGGGTATTCTGAAGCCACATCTCCTGTCTCCCTGAGCAACCAGAGGAGGCCGGGCATCTACTCAGGTGACAACCACCATGGAACATATCTGGGACGGAAATGCAGGCCCCGTGAGTAAAGGGTTTCCCTGAGGCGGTACCGTACTGTGTGAAGCGCAGGGACTAGAAACACACTTGCAGACTCCGGAAGTTCCAGGGTGGGGCTGACCCAGAGGATAGCTTTACTGAGCCTAAGATGCAGCCGGCCCACAGGGGATTGTCCGCCCATAGACAAAGGAAGACAGGATGCTAGAACTGACAGGGAACCAAATACAAATCTGCAGGAGCAAAGTCAGGACCTGAGGCGCAGGCTTTGGGAACTCAAAATAGCTTCTCTTCTGCAGGGGAATTTAGCAGGGACAGAAATAAATTCCCGCAAAGTTGTTCTGTTCTGTTCTGTCAGTAACATCAATCAGGGGCAGGGCTAGAACTGAGTGAACACCCCCAGCCTCCATCAAGCGCCCGAGGTTGTCAGGCCTCACCTCCCCCTGCTAGATAGAGACAGAGCGCAATGGCCTGGCTGAGCAGAAATAGATTTCCTTGTGATTCAGGCAGGTGCAAAACCCTGGAGTATCTGTTCACTTCAGGCAACTGGATCAGCCAACTTTGGGGCTGTCAGTGATTGGGTGTAACAGAGGTGTAAGGTGGAGAAAGAGGCATCAACCTTCCCAGATTGATCTATTTGCTGGGTGGCTCCT
This sequence comes from Nycticebus coucang, assembly GCF_027406575.1. NCBI lineage: Eukaryota > Metazoa > Chordata > Mammalia > Primates > Lorisidae > Nycticebus > Nycticebus coucang. The sequence goes on along the minus strand of NC_069799.1, from coordinate 28,288,058 downwards.
CCTGACTCTACACAGCACTGGAGCAAGCCATATTAGAGTAGTCACCAAACACCTGTGATCCAGTTCAGAGACCTTTTAAACTCTCCCACCTGAGATGGGTGCCGACAGAGACAATTGATTTGGACTGAAATCAATTGTCTGAACTGAGCCAATCACCTGAGGACTATTCAGGTGGTGCCCTCGGTGTGTGGTTGTAGGAATGTTTGATTTTCATTTTCCAATTGTTGCCTGTGGGGGGGCAGGATGACTTAATTGCTGGTATTCCTTCAAAGCTGAGACTTCAACCCAGAGTAACTGTTTCCCTAGGGTCAAACAGAAACCAGCTGAAAACAAGACAGAACCACTTAGCCCCACCATGCCATACAGGGTCCAAGTTTCTCAGACCTAAGCGCTGTATGGGTCCTCAAAAAAGCTCCAGGGGAAAAATCAGATGGTGTAAAACAAGCATGGTGCAGAATCAGTGGAAAAACTCTGGTAACATGAATAACGAAAATAGATCAAGCCCCTCAAGGAAAGATATGGTGGATGAAACTGAAGATCCCATTTATAAACAGCTGGCTGAGATGTCAGAAATCGAATTCAGAATTTGGATTGCAAATAAGATTAATAAAACGGAGGAAAATTTGGAATTAGAAATTTCAGCAGCAATTCAAAAGCAGAATTAGAAATTTGAGGAGAAATACAAAAGTTCTCTCAAGAATTTAATGAATTTTAAGCGGAAACCAGAAAAGATTCTGATACACTGAAGCAAGAATTTGCAGCCCTCAAAGATCTGAAAAATACAGTAGAATCCCTCAGTAACAGAGTGGAGCAAGCAGAAGAAAGGATTTCTGACATTGAAGACAAAGCCTTTGAATGCTCCCAAACTCTCAAAGAGGAAGAGAAATGGAGAGAAAAAATGGATCATTCTCTCAGAGAGCTCTGGGATAATTCAAAGAAGGCTAATATCCGCTTCACTGGAACCCCTAAAACTGATGAAGAGGCCTGAATAGGCACAGAGGCCTTTCTCCATGAAATTATGAAAGAGAATTTTCCAGACATGCCAAGAGATTCTGCAATTCAGATAGCAGACAGTTTTAGAACCCCAGCATGACTCAATCCCAATAAGACATCCCCCAGGCATATCATAATTAACTTCACTAAAGTTAATATGAAGGAGAAAATTTTCAAAGCAGCCAGACAAGAGAAATCAATTACCTACAAAGGGAAGAATATTAGAATGATTGCAGATCTCTGTGCTGAAACTTTTCAAACCAGAAGAGGGTGGTCATTGACTTTTAATCTCCTAAAGCAAAATAACTTTCTTAATTTTTTTTTTTTATTGTTCGCGATTCATTGAGGGTACAATAAGCCAAGTTACATTGATTGCAATTGTTAGGCAAAGTCCCTCTTGCAATCATGTCTTGCCCCCATAAAGTGTGACACACACCAAGGCCCCACCGCCCCTCCCTCCATCCCACTTTCTGCTATTCCTAAACCCATAACCTTAATTGTCATTAATTGTCCTCATATCAAAATTGAGTACATAGGATTCATACTTCTCCATTCTTGTGATGCTTTACTAAGAATAATGTCTTCCACGTCCATCCAGGTTAATACGAAGGAGGTAATGTCTCCATTTTTTTTAATGGCTGAATAGTATGCCATGGCGTAAATATACCACAGCTTGTTAATCCATTCCTAGGTTGCTGGGCATTTAGGCTGTTTCCACATTTTGGCGACTGTAAATTGAGCTGCAATAAACAGTCTAGTACAAGTGTCCTTATGATGGAAGGATTTATTTCCTTCTTGGTAGATGCCCAGTAATGGGATTGCAGGAACAATGGGAGGTCTAGCTTGAGTGCTTTGAGGCTTCTCCATACTTCCTTCCAGAAAGGTTGTACTAGTTTGCAGTCCCACCAGCAGTGTAAAAGTGTTCCCTTCTCTCCACATCCACGCCACCATCTGCAGTTTTGAGAGTTTGTGATGTGCGCCATTCTCACTGGGGTTAGATGATATCTCAGGGTTGTTTTGATTTGCATTTCTCTAATATATAGAGATGATGAACATTTTTTCATAGCCATTCATCTGTCATCTTTAGAGAAGGTTTTATTCGTGTCTTTTGCCCATTGATATATGGGATTTTTGACTTTTTTCATGTGGAGTAATTTGAGTTCTCTATACATCCTAGTTATCACGCTTTTGCCTGATTGAAAATATGCAAATATCCTTCCCCATTGTGTAGGTTGTCTTTTTGCTTTGGTTATTGTCTCCTTAGCTGTACAGAAGCTTTTCAGTTTAATAAAGTCCTATTTGTTTGTTTTTGTTGTTGTTGCAATTGCCATGGCAGTCATCGTCATGAAGTCTTTCCCCAGGCCAATATCTTCCAGTGTTTTTCCTATGCTTTCTTGGAGGATTTTCAGTGTTTCATGCCTGAAATTTAAGTCCTTTATACGTTTTGAATCAATTTTTGGAGGGGAGAAAGGTGTGGGTCCAGTTTCAGTCTTTTACATGTAGACATCCTGTTCTTCCAATACCATTTATTAAATAGGGAGTCTTTCCCCCAAGGTATGTTCTTGTTTGGTTTATCGAAGTTTAGGTGGTTGTAAGATGTTAGTTTCATTTCTTGGTTTTCAATTCGATTCCAAGTGTCTATGTCTCTGTTTTTGTGCCAGTACCATGATTTCTTGACCACTATGGCTTTGTGGTACAGACTATAATCTTGTATACTAATGCCCCCAGCTTTAATTTTATTACTAAGAACTGCCTTAGCTATATGGGTTTTTTTAAGGTTCCATACAAAATGCAGAATCGTTTTCTCCAAATCTTGAAAGTAAGATGTTGGTATTTTGATAGGAATGGCATTGAATAGGTAGATTGCTTTGGGAAGTATAGACATTTTAACAATGTTGATTCTTCCCATCTATGAGCATGGTATGTTCTTCCATTTGTTAATATTCTCTGCTATTTCCTTTCTGAGGATTTCATAGTTTTCTTTATACAGGTCCTTCACCTCCTTCATTAGGTATACTCCTAGGTATTTCATTTTCTTTGAGACTATGGTGAAGGGAGTTGTGTCCTTAATGAGCTTCTCATCTTGACTGTTATTTGTGTACACAAACGCTAGTGACTTATGGACATTGATTTTATATCCTGAAACATTACTGTATTTTTTGATGACTTCCAGGATTCTTGTGGTTGAGTCTTTGGGGTTCTCTAAGTATAAGATCATGTTATCAGCAAAGAGGGAGAGTTTGACCTGCTCTGCTCCCATTTGGATTCCCTTTATTTCCTTGTCTTGCCTAATTGTTGGCTAGAACTTCCAGCACTACGTTGAATAGTAAAGGTGACAGAGGACAACCTTGTCTGCTTCCAGTTCTAAGAGGAAAAGCTTTCAGTTTTACTCCATTCAGTAAAATATTGGCTGTGGGTTTGTCATAGATAGCTTCAATCAGTTTTAGAAATGTGCCACGTATGCCTATACTCTTCAGTGTTCTAATTAGAAAAGGATGCTAGATTTTATCAAATGCTTTTTCTGCATCTATTGAGAGGATCATGTGATCTTTATTTTTGCCTCTGTTAATATGGTCGATAATGTTTATGGACTTGTGTATGTTAAACCAGCCTTGCATCCCTGGAATGAAGCCTACTTGATGATGATAAATGACTTTTATGATGATAAGCTGTAATCTATTGGCTAAGATTTTGTTGAGAATTTTTGCATCTGTATTCATGAATGAGATTGGTCTGAAATTCTCCTTTTTGTTTGGGTATTTTCCTGGTTTTGGTATCAGGTTGATGTTTGCTTCATAGAATGTGTTGGGGAAGATTCCTTCTTCCTCAATTTTTTGGAATAATTTCTGCAGTACAGGAATAAGCCCTTCCTTGAAGGTTTGATAGATTTCTGGTGTGAAGCCATCTGGACCAAGGCATTTTTTGGTTGGAAGATTTTTTATTGTTTTTTTGATCTCAGTGCTTGAAATTGGTCTGTTCAGGAGCTCCAAATGTTGATCCATTTCCTTCACATTGTCAAATGTCTGGGCATAGAGTTTCTGGTTGTATTCAGTGATGATCTCCTGTATCTCTGTGGGATCAGTTTGTATTTCCCCGTTATCATTCTGATTGAGGTTACTAGAGATTTTGCTTTTCTGTTTCTCATTAGTCTGGCCAATGGTTTATCTATTTTACTTATTTTTTCAAAAAACCAACTCCTTGTTTCATTAATTTTCTGTATGATTCTTTTGTTTTCAATATCATTGATCTTTGATTTGATTTTGGATATTTCTTTTCTTCTACTGAGTTTAGACTTAGATTGTTCTTCTTTCTCCAATTCCATAAGATGGCTTGTGAGATTATTGATGCTCTCTCTTTCTGTTTTTGGAATGTAGGCATCTAAAGTGATGAATTTTCCTCTCAAAACGGCTTTTGCCGTATCCCACAGGTTTTGGTAGCTTGTGTCTTCATTGTTGTTATGCTCAAGGAAGTTAATGATTTCCTGTTTTATTTCTTCCTGCACCCATCTGTTATTCAACGGAAGATTGTTTAATTTCCATGCCTTTGGGTGGGGTCGAGCATTTTTGTTAGAGTTGAGTTCCACCTTTAGTGCCTTATGGTCTGAGAAGATACAAGGTAAAATTTCAATTCTTTTGATTCTGTTGATATTTGTTTTGTGTCCCAGGATATGATCAATTTTGGAGAATGTTCCATGGGGTGATGAGAAGAATGTATATCTTTATCTCAGGTGGAGTGTTCTATATGCGTCTACCAAGCACTGTTGTTCTAGGGTCTCATTTAAATCCCTTAAATCCTTGTTTAATTTCTGTTTAGAGTATCTGTCCAGCTCTGTAACAGGAGTGTTAAACTCCCCTGTTATTATGGTATTATCAGATATCATATTGCTCAGACTGAGCAAGGTCTCTTTCAAGAATCTGTGAGCATCTAAATTGGGTGCATAAATAGTTAGAATTGAAATGTTTTCTTGTTGTATTTTTTCCTTGACCAATATAAAGTGACCATCTTTGTCTTTTTTGAATTTAGTTGCTTTAAATCCACATGTATCTGAAAATAAGATTGCAACTCCTCTTTTCTTCTGAATTCCATTTGCCTGAAAAATTGTCTTCCAATCCTTGACTCGGAGCTTTAATTTGTCTTTTGAAGCCAGGTGTGTTTCTTGCAGACAGCAAAGGGATGGCTTGTGTTTTTTAATCCAGTCAGCCAATCTATGTCTCTTCACTGGGGAATTCAAGCCATTAACATTTATTGAGATAATTGATAAGTGTGGTAGTTTTCTATTCGTCTTATTTGGTGAGAGTCCATTGCTTAGTTTTATCTTTTGCATCAGTGTGGAGGTTAGGTTCTGTCCTTTACTTTCTGAGTTCTTACTTTGCTGCTGATCCATTGTGGTGGTCATTGTGCAGAACAGGTTGAAGTAATTCCTGTAGAGCTGGCCTTGTTGTGGCGAATTTCCTCAATGTTTGTATATTCGTAAATGATTTGATTGCTCTGTCAATTTTGAAGCTTAGCTTAGCAGGGTACAGAATTCTGGGCTGGAAATTGTTCTGTTTAAGTAGATTAAAGGTAGATGACCATTGTGTTCTTGCTTGGAAAGTTTCATTAGAGAAGTCTGCGGTCACTCTGATGGATTTGCCCCTGTAGGTCAACTGGCGCTTACTCCTGGCAGCTTGCAGAATCTTTTCTTTTGTCTTGTCTTTAGACAAGTTCATCACAATGTGTCTTGGAGAAGCTTCGGTAGGGTTTAGGCAACCTGGGGTCCGATATCCCTCTGAAAGCAGTGTGTAAGAATCCTTGGTGATATTTGGGAAAATTTCTTTTATAATATTCTCTAGTATGGCTTCCATTCCTCTGGGGCATTCTTCTTCCCCTTCTGGGATTCTTATAATTTGTATGTTGGTACGCTTCATAAAGTCCCATAATTCTGACAGTGAACATTCTGCTTTCTCTCTCTTCTTTTCTGCCTCTTTTACTATCTGAGTTATCTGAAGAACTTTGTCTTCTACCTCTGAAATTCTTTCTTCTGCATGGTCTAACCTGTTGCTGATACTTTCCATTGCATCTTTAAGTTCCCTAATTGACTGCTTCAGTTCCTTCAGGTCTGCTATATCCTTTCTATATTCTTCATATCGTTCATCTCTTATTTGATTCAGTTTTTGGATTTCCTTTTGGTTATTTTCCACCTTATTAGCAGTTTCCTTCATTGTTTCCATCTTTTATTTCATTGTTTTCATCATGTGTATTCTAAATTCCCTTTCTGTGATTCCTAACATTTCTGTATAGGTGGAATGATCTGCAGTAGCTACCTCATGGTCCCTTGGCGGGGTTGTTCTGGACTGGTTCTTCATGTTGCCTGGAGTTTTCTGCTGAATCTTCCTCATGAGTGATTTCTTTTATCTGTTTCCTTGCCCTAATTTTCCTTTCACTTCCTCTTTCTCTTTATGTTCTCGTGCCTGTGGACTAAGGGTTCGATGAGTCCTTTTGGTACAGGACCAGAAGGTTGAGAAGGTTGAAGAGCAAGAAAGGGATGAAAGAAAGGAGGACCAAGTGAAAAGAAAAAAACAAAAAATAGAGAAAGGAGAGGGTATGGGTAAAAGAAATATTGACAAAAAGAAGAGAGGCACAGAAGACGGAGACAGAGCAATAAAGGTGTACAGTAGGGTACTTTGACACAAACTTATAAAAATCCCCACCTTCTGGGGGTGCCCTGTTGGGTGGTTCCGTTGAGGTCAGCAGCTCTTTGCTAATCTGATCAGACACAGTACCCCACCACCACCAATTAGAGAGGAAAGATAAAAATGCTATAAATCAAACCAAAACAAGCAGACAGAAAACTTTGCGGGATAAAATTTGGTGAAGAACCAAATAATATCGGTAGGGACTCTAGCAAAAATGAAGTTCTATTTATTGAACAAGGCAGCACTGGCAAAGTATAATTAAACTAGAAAAATTGAGAAAGAAAAACGATCTGTATGGAAAAGGTTGAAATTGAAAAACAAAGCAACGTCAACAACATCACAATGTACAAAAAAAAACCCACAACCAAAAACAAAGCAGTAAGTATATGTTGTTGAATATTGTCTGGGCAACATGTGGTCTTCTGGGGTATGTTAATCACAGTTCTGATAAGACTGGAGTTTGCTGATTTCTCAAGCCCCAGCAGGTAGACACCCTAAATCTCTCTTCAGCCCACTGAAAAGGCACTTTGAACTTGTAAACTTGCTGAGCAGAAGCTTTCCCAGGAAAGTGCTTGTCAATGGAATCACTGCTGAAGTGGCTATCCATTTACCCAGTGTGCCAAAACGAGTCTCACTCTGCCCCTGAGGGTTAGGTCTGCAAGGCGGCTCAGACCCAACCCTTAGGCTACTGAGTTGCCAGGTTACCGGCTCCCACCCAATTCTAGCTCTGCGCCCCTGAGGGCGGAGCCTGCCAGAGTAGATCACTCACAATGGTTCCCTGTGGCCCACAGCCAAACACTATTAGCTCTTTCTGGCTCAGTGGCTGAGACTGCAGCCCTAGACAATGGCCAAAGTTCTCAGCACTCCTGCTCAGGCTCTCCCCAAGGCAGCTCAACTGAGTGCAAAGTCCGAAGACACCAAAACAGTTCACAGGTAACGCCTTTCCAGTTTGCAGTCTTGTTGCTACTGAACTTACTGTTGCAGGCAAGTTTAGACCGATTGAACACACGTGAACACTTTCCACTTTTCCACTGTTTTAGTCCTCCTCTTGGGGTCCAGAAATCTCTGCTGACTCTCTGCATCCTCACGGGGTGATGATAGGCAGGTCCCACCAGCCAGAGATGCTTGGAGTCCTATCTCCCCAGACTCATGGTGCCCAGATGTAAGGAAGCTGTTATTTGGCTGCCATCTTGCTCTCTTCTCTCAGCAAAATAACTTTCAACCTCAGATCCTGTATCCAGCTAAACCGAGTTTCATTTAGGATGAAGAAATTAAATACTTTAACAACATTCATACGTTGAAGAAATTTGCCATAACCAAACCAGCTCTTCAGGATATTCTCAGAACTATCCTCCATAATCACCAGCCCAATCCTCTACCACAAAAGTAAGCTCACTCAGATACTTTTGATCAAACTCCAACTTCCACAGTGGTGAAAGGATTAAAAATGTCCACTGAACTTTCGAAAAACTCGGTACCCAAAATTTTACCAGACTTATCAATATTCTCCATTAATGTCAATGGCTTAAACTGTGCTCTAAAGAGGCACAGGTTAGCTGACTGTTTACAAAAACTCAGGCCAGATATTTGCTGCATACAAGTGTCACACCTAACCTTAAAAGACAAATATAGACTCAGGGTGAAAGGATGGTCATCCATATTTCAGGCAAATGGTAATCAGAAAAAAGAAGGTGTTGCAATTTTATTTGCAGAAACAATAGGCTTTAAACCAACAAAAGTAAGGAAGGACAAGAATGCTCACTTCATATTTGTTGAGGGTAATACCCAATATAATGAGATTTCAATTATTAATATTTATGCACCCACCCAGAATGCACCTCAATTTATAAGAGAAACTCTAATAGACATGAGCGACATGATTTCCTTCAGCTCCATAATAGTTGGAGATTACAACACTCCTTTGGCAGTGTTGGATAGATCCTCCAATAAGAAGCTGAGCAAATAAATTTTAGATTTAAACCTAACCATCCAACATTTGGATTTAGCAGACATCTAGAGAACATTTCATCTCAACAAAACTGAATACACATACTTCTCATCAGCCCATGGAAAATATTCCAATATCGATTACATCTTAGGACAGAAGTCTAACCTCAGTAAATTCAAAGAAATAGAAATTATTCCTTGTATCTTTTTGAACCACCATGGAATAAAAATGGAGCTCAATAACAACAGGAATCTACATACTCATACAAAAACATGGAAGTTAAATAACCTTATGCTGAATGATAGCTGAAAGAGATGAGACTAAGAAGGAAATTGCCAAATTTTTGGAAAAAAAGACTATGAAAACACGATTTATCAGAACCTCTGTGATACTGCAAAGCAGTCCTAAGAGGGATATTTATAGCTCTACAAAGCTTCCTCAAGAGAATGGAAAGAGAATAAGTTAACAACTTAATGGGACATCTCAAGCAACTGGAAAAGGAAGAACATTCCAACCCCAAACCCAGTAGAAGAAAAGAAATAACCACAGTTAAGCAGAATTACATGAAATTGAAAACAAAAGTATTATACAACAGATCAATAAATCAAAAAGTTGGTTTTTTGAAAAGGTCAATAAAATAGATAAAACGTTGGCTAACCTAACCAGGTAAAAAAGAGTAAAATCTCTAATCTCATCAATCAGAAACAACAAAGACGAAATAACAACAGACTCCTCAGATATTCAAAAAATCCTTAATGAATAATATAAGAAACTTTATTCTCAGAAGTATGAAAATCTGAGGGAAATTGACAAATACTTGGAAGCACGTCACCTTCCAAGACTTAGCCAGAATCAAGTGGAAATGTTGAACAGGCCCATATCAAGTTCTGAAATAGCATCAACCATACAAAACCTCCCTAAAAAGAAAATCCCGGAACCAGATGGTTTCACCTCAGAATTCTACCAAACCTTTAAAGAGGAATTAGTACCTATATTACTCAACCTGCTCCAAAATGTAGAAAAAGAAGGAGGACTACCCAACACGTTCTATGAAGAAAACATCATCCTGATCCCCAAACCAGGAAAAGACTGAAAAAAAACCAAAATTATAGACCAATATCACTAATGAGTATAGATGCAAAAATATTCAACAAGATCCTCATAAAAAGAATCCAGCAACACATCAAAAAAATTATACATCATGACCACGTCAGTTTTATTCCAGGGTCTCAAGGCTGGTTCAATATCCGTAAATCTATAAGTATGATTCAGCACATAAACAAATTAAAAAACAAAGACCATATGATTCTCTTAATTGATGCAGAAAAAGCTTTTCATAATATACAGCATCCCTTCATGATCAGAACACTGAGGACAATTGGTATAGAAGGGACATTTCTTAAACTGATAGAGGCCACCTACAGGAAACCCACAGTCAAGTATTGTATTGATTGGAGTTAAATTAAAATCATTTCCACTCAGATCAGGAACCAGACAAGGCTGCCCATTGTCTCCACTGCTCTTTAACATTGTAACGGAAGTTTTAGCCACTGCAAATAGGGAAGAAAAGGCGATCAAGGGTATCCATATAGGGTCAGAAGAGATCAAACTTTCTGTCTTTGCAGATGATATGATTGTATATCTGGAAAACACCAGAGATTCTACTACAAAACCCTTAGAAGTAATCAAGGAATACAGCAGTGTCTCAGGTTACAAAATCAACATTCATAAATTGGTAGCCTTTAAATATACCAACAATAGTCAAGCTGAAAAAACAGTTAAGGACTCTATTCCATTCACAGTAGTGCCAACGATGAAAAGTTTGGGATTTTATCTAACAAAGGACGTGAATGATCTCTATAAAGAGAACTATGAAACTCTAAGAAAAGAAATAGCTGAAAATGTTAACAAATGGAAAAACATACCATGCTCATGGCTGGGAAGAATCAACATTGTTAAAATGTCCATACTATCCAAAGCAATATATAATTTTAATGCAATCCTTATTAAGGCTCCACTGTCATACTTTAAAGATCTTAAAAAAAATAATACTTCATTTTATATGGATTCATAAAAAAGCTCGAATAGCCAAGACATTACTCAGAAATAAAAACAAAGCTGGAGGAATCACACTACCAGACCTCAGATCGATAGTGATCAAAACAGCATGGTACAGGCACAAAAACAGAGAAGTAGATGTCTGGAACAGAATAGAGAGCCAAGAGATGAATCCAGCTACTTACCGTTATTTGATATTTTTTAATTTAATTTAAATAATTAATTAATTTATTTTTATTAGAATTAGTCATAGCTGTGTACAGTAATATGATCATGGGGCACCATGCACTGATTTTATAAACAGTTTGACACATTCTCATCACACTGGTTAACATAGCCTTCCTAGCATTTTCTTAGTTATTGTGTTAAGACAATCAAATTTCTGCCTTCACTAAATTTCACATGTACCCTTGTCAGATGTACCGGAGATGTAATCCCACTAATCACCCTCCCTCTGCCCAACCTCTCCACTCCCTCCCCTCCCTCTCCCGCTTCCCCATATTATTAGGTTATAACTGAGTTTTAGCTTTCCTATGAAACCCATAAATTAGTTTCATAGTAGGGCTGAGTAAATTGGATACATTTTCTTCCATTCTTGACATTCTTTACTAAGAAGAATATGTTCCAGCTCCATCCATGTAAACATGAAAGAGGTAAAGTCTCCATCTTTCTTTAAAGCTGCCTAATATTCCAGGGTGTACATATACCACTATTTATTGATACATTTGTGGATTGATGGGCACTTGGGCTTTTTCCATGACTTCACAATTATGAATTGGGCTGCAATAAACATTCTGGTACAAATATATTTCTTATAATGCGATTTTTGGTCTTCTGGGTATATACCTAGCAGAGGAATTATAGGATTGAATGCCAGATCTATTTGTAGATCTCCAAGTGTTCTCCAAACCTCTTTCCAAAAGGAATGTATTAATTTGCATTCCCACCAGCAGTGTAGAAGTGTTCCCTTTTCTCCACATCCACGCCAACATCTCTGGTCTTGGGATTTTGTGATATGGGCTAATATTACTGGAGTTAGATGGTATCTCAAGATAGTTTTGATTTAGATTTCTCTGATGATTAAAGATGATGAGCATTTTTTCATAGGTCTGTAGGCCATGCGCCTGTCTTCTTCAAAGAAGTTTCTCTTCTAGTACCTTGCTCAGCCTGAGACAGGATCACTTGTTCTTTTCTTGCTTATACGTTTGAGTTCTCTGTGGATTCCGGTTATTAAACCTTTGTCAAAGACATAACCTGCAAATATCTTCTCCCATTCTGAAGGCTGTTTGCTTGCTTTACTTACTGTGTTCTTGGCTGTGCAGAAGCTTTTTAGTTTGATCAGGTCCCAGTAGTGTATTTTTGAAGCTGTTTCTATTGCCCGGGGGGGGGTCCTCCTCATAAAATACTAGCCCAGACCAGTTTCTTCAAGGGTTTTCCCTACACTCTCTTAGGCCAGGTAGGGTGGTTACTGTTATTTGATCTTTGACAAGCCAATTAAAAACATTCAGTGGGGAAAAGATTCTCTATTTAACAAATGGTGCTGGGTGAACTGGCTGCCAACCTCTAGCAGACTGAAACTGGACCCACACCTTTCACCATTAACTAAGATAGCCTCTCATTTGATTAAAGATTTAAACTTAAGACATGAAACTATAAAAATACTAGAAGAGACAGTAATTATCGCTACTTAAGAGAGTTTCTGGTGGCGAGGATGGGTGGAGGAAGGGTGATTGGTGTGATTACACCTACAGTGCATCTTACAAGGGTACATGTGAAACTTAGTAAGTGTAAAATAGAAATGTCTTAACACAATAACTAAGAAAATGCCAGGAAAGCTATGTTAAGCAGTGTGATGAAAATGTGCCAAAAAGGGGAGGCGGAGCAAGATGGCAGCCGAGTAACAGCTTCCTTGCATCTGGACACCATGAGTATGGGGAGATAGGACTCCAGGCATCTCTGGCTGGTGGGATCTGCCTATCATCACCCCTGAGAGGATACAGGGAGTCAGCAATAGACTTCTGGACCCCAAGAGGAGGACTAAAACAGTGGAAAACCGGCAAGTGGTCGTGTGTGTTCAATCCGTCTAAACCCGCCCGCAACTGTAAGTTCAGTAGCAGAGAGACTGCAAACCAGAAAGGCCTTACCTGTGAACTGTTTTGGTGTCTTTGGACTTGGAACTCAGTTGAACTGCCTTGGGGAGAGCCTGAGCGGGAGTGCGGAGAACTTTGGCCTTTTTCTAAGGCCCTAGTCTGAGCCGCTGAGCCAGACATTACTAATAGTGTTTGGCTCTGGGTCACAGGCAGACATTGTAAGCGATCTGCCCCGGCAAGCTCTGCCCTCAGTTTTGCAGAGCTTGAATTGGGTGGGAGCCGGTAACCCAGCGACCAAGTAGCCTAAGGGCGGGGTCTGAGCCACCTTGCAGCCCTAACCCTCGGGGGCAGAGGGAGACCAGTTTTGACGCACAGGGTAAGTGGATAGCCACTTCAGCAGTGATTCCAGCGACAAGCACTTCCCTGAGAAAGCTTCTGCTCAGTAAGTGAACAAGTTCAAAGTGCCCTTTAAGTGGGCTGAAGAGAGATTTAGGGTGTCTACCTGCTGGGGTTTGAGATACCAGCAGCCTCCAGTCGTATCAGAACTGTGATTAACATCTCATGCCCCAGAAGACCACGTGTTGCCCAGACAATATTCAATAACATATACATACTGCTTTGGTTTTGGTTGTGTGTTTTTTTTTTTTTTTTGGTTTGGTTGTTTTTTTTTGTTTATTTTGATGTTGTTGATTGTTGTTTTGTTTTTTAAGTTCAACCTTTTCCATACAGATCCTTTTTCTTTCTCAATTTTTCTAGTTTAATTATAATTTCCCATTGCTGCCTATTTCAATAATTAGAACTTCATTATGTTAGTGTTTCTACTGCTATTATTTGGTTTTTCCAGCCAATTTTATCCCGTAAAGTTTTCTGTTTGCTTGTTTTGGTTTGATTTATAGCATTTTTGTCTTTCCTCTCTACTTGTTGGAGGTGGGGTACTGAGTCTGATCAGGTTAGCAAAGAGCTGCTGAACTCAAGGGAACCACCCAACTGGGCACCCCCTGAAGGTGGGTTTTTTTTAAGGTTGTGTCAAAGCACCCTACTATACACCTATATTGCTCTGTCTCCCTCTTTCTGTGCCTCTCTTCTTTTTGTCAATATTTCTTTTACCCACCACCTCTCCTGTCTCTATTTTTCTTTTTTTTTTTAATCACTCATTTCGCCTTTCTTTCATCCCTTTTTTGGTCTTAAACCTTCTCACCCTTCTGGTCCTGTAACCCTTAGTCCACAGGCATGAGAACTTAAAGACCAAGAGGAAGTGAAAGGAAAATTAGGGCAAGGAAACAGATAAAAGAAATCACCCATGAGGAAGAATCAGAGAAAACTTCAGGCAACATGAAGAACCAGTCCAGAACAACCCCGCCAAGGGACCATGAGGTAGCTACTGCAGAGGATTCCACCTATACAGAAATGTTAGGAATGACAGAAAGGGAATTTAGAATACACATGTTGAAAACAATGAAAGAAATGATGGAAACAATGAATGCAAATTCTAATAAAGTGGAAAATAACCAAAAGGAAATCCAAAAACAGAATCAAATAGGAGATGAGCAATATGAAGAATATAAAAAGGATATAGCAGAGCTGAAGGAAATGAAACAGTCTATCAGGGAACTTAAAGATTCAATGGAAATTATCAGCAACAGGTTAGACCATGCAGAAGAAAGAATTTCAGAGGTAGAAGACAAAGTTTTCGAGATAATTCTGATAGTAAAAGAGGCAGAAAAGAAGAGAGAGAAAGCAGAACGTTCACTGTCAGAATTGTGGGACTTTATTAAGCGTTCCAACATACGATTTATAGGAATTCCAGAAGGGGAAGAAGAATGCCCCAGAGGAATGCAAGCCATACTAGAGAACACTATAAAGAAAATTTCCCAAATATCACCAAAGATTCTGACACACTGCTTTCAGAGGGCTATCGGACCCCAGGTCACCTCAACTCTAACCGAGCTTCTCCAAGACACATTGTGATGAAACTGTCCAAAGTCAAGACCAAAGAAAATATTCTGCAAGCTGCCAGGTGTAAGCGTCAGTTGACCTACAGGGGCAAATCCATGAGATTGACCGCAGACTTCTCTAATGAAACTTTCCAAGCGAGAACACAATGGTCATCTACCTTTAATCTACTTAAACAGAACAATTTCCAGCCCCGAATTCTGTACCCTGCTAAGCTAAGCTTCAAAATTGACGGAGAAATCAAATCATTTACGGATATACAAACATTGAGGAAATTCGCCACAACAAGACCAGCTCTACAGGAAATACTTCAGCCTGTTCTGCACACTGACCACAACAATGGATCAGCAGCAAAGTAAGAACTCAGAAATTAAAGGACAGAACCAAACCTCCACACTGATGCAAAAGATAAAACTAAGCAATGGACTCTCACAAAATAAGATGAATAGAATACTAGCACACTTATCAATTAACTCAATAAATGTTAATGGCTTGAATTCCCCACTGAAGAGACATGTGGATTTAAAGCAACTAAAGTCAAAAAAGACAAAGATGGTCACTTTATATTGGTCAAGGGAAAAATACAACAAGAACACATTTCAATTCTAAATATCTATGCACCCAATTTAAATGCTCCCAGATTCCTGAAACAGAACTTACTCAGTCTGAGCAATATGATATCTGATAATACCATAATAACAGGGGACCTTAACACACCTCTTACAGAGCTGGACAGATCCTCTAAACAGAACTTAAACAAGGATATAAGAGACTTAAATGAGACCCTAGAACAACTGTGCTTGATAGACGCATATAGAACACTCCATCCCAAAGATAAAGAATATACATTCTTCTCATCACCCCATGGAACATTCTCCAAAATTGATCATATCCTGGGACACAAAACAAATATCAACAGAATCAAAGAATTGAAATTTTACCTTGTATCTCCTTAGACCATAAGGCACTAAAGGTGGAACTCAACTCTAACAAAAATGCTCGACCCCACCCAAAGGCATGGATAGTAAACAATCTTCTGTTGAATAACATATGGGTGAAGGAGGAAATAAAACAGGAAATCATTAACTTCCTTGAGCATAACAACAATGAAGACACAAGCTACCAAAACCTGTGGGAAACGGCAAAAGCCGTTTTGAGAGGAAAATTCATCGCTTTAGATGCCTACATTCCAAAAACAGAAAGAGAGCACATCAACAATCTCACAAGAGATCTTATGGAATTGGAAAAAGAAGAACAATCTAAGCCTAAACTCAGTAGAAGAAAAGAAATATTCAAAATCAAATCGGAGATCAATGAAATTGAAAATGAAAGAATCATTCAGAAAATTAATGAAACAAGGAGTTGGTTTTTTGAATAAATAAATAAAATAGATAAACCATTGGCCAGACTAACCAGGAATAGAAAAGTAAAATCTCTAGTAACCTCAATCAGAAATGATAAAGGGGAAATAACAACTGATCCCACAGAGCTACAAGAGATCATCTCTGAATACTACCAGAAACTCTGTGCCCAGAAATTTGACAATGTGAAAGAAATGGATCAATATTTGGAATCACACCCTCTCCCTAGACTCAGCCAGGAAGAAATAGAGCTCCTGAACAGACCAATTTCAAGCACTATGATCAAAGAAACAATAAAAAAGCTTTCAACCAAAAAATGCCCTGGTCCAGATGGCTTCACTCCAGAATTCTATCAAACCTTCAAGGAAGAGCTTATTCCTGTACTGCAGAAATTATTCCAAAAAATTGAGGAAGAAGGAATATTCCCCAACACATTCTATGAAGCAAACATCACCCTGATACCAAAACCAGGAAAAGACCCAAACAAAAAGGAGAATTTCAGACCAATCTCACTCATGAACATAGATGCAAAAATTCTGAACAAAATCCTAGCCAATAGATTACAGCTTATCATCAAAAAAGTCATTCATCATGATCAAGTAGGCTTCATCCCAGGGATGCAAGGCTGGTTTAACATACGCAAGTCTATAAATGTTATCCACCATATTAACAGAGGCAAAAATAAAGATCACATGCTCCTCTCAATAGATGCAGAAAAAGCATTTGATAAAATGCAGCATCCTTTTCTAATTAGAACACTGAAGAGTATAGGCATAGGTGGCACATTTCTAAAACTGACTGAAGCTGTCTATGACAAACCCACAGCCAATATTTTACTGAATGGAGTAAAACTGAAAGCTTTTCCTCTTAGAACTGGAACCAGACAAGGTTGTCCTCTGTCACCTTTACTATTCAACATAGTGCTGGAAGTTCTAGCCAATACAATTAGGTAAGACAAGGAAATAAAGGGAATCCAAATGGGAGCAGAGGAGGTCAAACTCTCCCTCTTTGCTGACGACATGATCTTATACTTAGAGAACCCCAAAGACTCAACCACAAGACTCCTAGAAGTCATAAAAAATACAGTAATATTTCAGGATATAAAATCAATGTCCACAAGTCAGTAGCCGTTGTGTACACCAATAACAGTCAAGATGAGAAGCTAATTAAGGACACAACTCCCTTCACCATAGTCTCAAAGAAAATGAAATACCTAGGAGTATACCTAATGAAGGAGGTGAAGGACCTCTATAAAGAAAATTATGAAATCCTCAGAAAGGAAATAGCAGAGGATATTAACAAATGGAAGAACATACCATGCTCATGGATGGGAAAAATCAACATTGTTAAAATGTCTATACTTCCCAAAGCAATCTACCTATTCAATGCCATTCCTATCAAAATACCAACATCGTACTTTAAAGATTTGGAACAAATGATTCTGTGTTTTGTATGGAACCGGAAAAAACCCAGTATAGCTAAGGCAGTTCTCTGTAACAAAAATAAAGCTGGGGGCATCAGCATACCATATTTTAGTCTGTACTACAAAGCCATAGTGCTCAAGACAGCATGGTACTGGCACAAAAACAGAGACATAGACACTCGGAATCAAATTGAAAACCAAGAAATGAAACTAATATCTTACAACCACCTAATCTTTGATAAACCAAACAAAAACATACCTTGGGGGAAAGACTCCCTATTCAATGAATGGTGTTGGGAGAACTGGATGTCTACATGTAAAAGACTGAAACTGGACCCACACCATTCCCCACTCACAAAAATTGATTCAAGATGGATAAAGGACTTAAACTTAAGGCATGAAACAATAAAAATCCTCCAAGAAAGCATAGGAAAAACACTGGAATATATTGGCCTGGGGAAAGACTTCATGAAGAAGACTGCCATGGCAATTGCAACAACAACAAAAATAAACAAACGGGACTTCATTAAACTGAAAAGCTTCTGTACAGCTAAGGAGACAATAACCAAAGCAAAGAGACAACCTACACAATGGGAAAGGATATTTGCATATTTTCAATCAGACAAAAGCTTGATAACTAGGATCTATAGAGAACTCAAATTAATCCACATGAAAAAAGTCAACAATCCCTTATATCAATGGGCAAGAGACATGAATAGAACTTTCTCTAAAGACGACAGATGAATGGCTAACAAACACATGAAAAAATGTTCATCATCTCTATATATTAGAGAAATGCAAATGAAAACAACCCTGAGATATCATCTAACCCCAGTGAGAATGGCCCACATCACAAAATCTCAAAACTGCAGATGCTGGCGTGGATGTGGAGAGAAGGGAACACTTTTACACTGCTGGTGGGACTGCAAACTAGTACAACCTTTCTGGAAGGTAGTATGGGGAAACCTCAAAGCACTCAAGCTAGACCTCCCATTTGATCCTGCAATCCCATTACTGGGCATCTACCCAGAAGGAAAGAAATCCTTTTATCATAAGGACACTTGTACTAGACTGTTTATTGCAGCTCAGTTTACACTCGCCAAAATGTGGAAACAGCCTAAATGCCCACCAACCCAGGAATGGATTAAAAAGCTGTGGTATATGTATACCATGGAATACTATTCAGCCATTAAAAAAATGGAGACTTTACATCCTTCGTATTAACCTGTATGGACGTGGAAGACATTATTCTTAGTAAAGCATCACAAGAATGGAGAAGCATGAATCCTATGTACTCAATTTTGATATGAGGACAATTAATGACAATTATGGTTATTGGGGTGGAAACAGAAAGAGAGAAGGAGGGAGGTGGGTGGGGCCTTGGTGTGTGTCACACTTTATGGGGGCAAGACATGATTGCAAGAGGGACTTTACCTAACAATTGCAATCAATGTATCCTGGCTTATTGTACCCTCAATGAATCCCCAACAATAAAAAAAAATTAAAAAAAGAAAATATTATGCTAAGTGAGTTAAATCAGACACAAAGGGACAGATATTGTAGGATTCCACCTACGTAAGATACCTAGAATGGGCAATTCATAGAGACAGAAAGTAGAATTGGGTTTGCTATGGGCTGGGGAGTGGAGGAGTTGGGGGCAATTTTTTAATGGGCACAGAGGTTCGGTTTGGGAAGATGAAAAAGTCCTGGAAACAGATAGTGGTGATGAGTTTACAGGGTTGTGAATGTACCTAATGCCATTGAATTGTGAACTGTATATTTAACAATGGTTAAAATGATCAATTTTATGCTATGTGTATTTTACCACAATAAAAATTTATACGAAAAAAAAAAAGAAGCATACGATATTTGCATATTTTGAATCAGACATAAGCTTTATAACTAGGATCTATAGAGAACTCAAATTAATCACATGAAAAAAGCCAACAATCCCATACATTAATGGGCAAGAGACATGAATAGAACCTTCTCTAAAGAAGACAGACAAAGGGCTAACAAACATCTGAAAAAATGCTCATCATCCCTATTTATTAGAGAAATGCAAATCAAAACCAACCCAAGATACCATCTAACCGCAGCGAGAATGACCCGCATCACAAAATCTCAAAACTGCAGATGCTGGCATGGATGTGGCAACTTTTATACTGCTGGTGGGACTGCAAACTAATACAACCCTTTTGGAAGGAAGTATGGAGAACCCTCAAAGAACTCAAGCTAAACCTCCCATTTGATCCTGCAATCCCATTACTGGGCATCTACCCAGAAGGAAAAAAATCCTTTTATCTTAAGAACACTTGCACTAGATTATTTATTTCAGCTCAATTTACACTCACCAAAATGTGGAAACAGCCTAAATGCCCACCAACACAGGAATGGATTAACAACCTGTGTTATATGTACACCATGGCATACTATTCAGCCATTAAAAAAAATGGAAACTTTGCAGCCTTTGTATTAACGTGGATGGAAATGGAACACATTGTTCTTAGTAAAGCATCACAAGAATGGAAAAAAAAAAGAAAGAAAATGTGCCAAACAGTCTATAAAACCAGTGTATGGTGCCCCATGATCGCATTAATGTACACAGCTATGATTTAATTAAAAAAAGAGAGAGAGACAGTTGCTGGTGGGTTAAGTGCGAAGACACACATGCATGCATAGACCTGTGAGTGGCTGACAGGTTCGAATGCAGAGTAAAGTTGTTATTTAAATTAGCAGATAGGAAGTCATTAACAGCACTGTTATTGTCATCTTCTTTCAGCGCTATCTATACCAGCAGCAGCAGCGTGGAAGACTGGGGAATGTCTCAAAAAACATGGCACTGGAAGAGGGTCAGGGCTGAGGCAGGCAAGTCTGGCTCAAGAACACTACACACCCTGAGCTGCTCAGCCACAGATCCAGAACCACTGCTACAGCCACCGTCAGAGCTCCAAACGCTCCATGCACTTTCCCTGTAACTTCTCAGACATGGGAGAAACCTCAGGAACCCAGGTTATGGTTCAGCCATGCAACTGTGATGCTGTAAAAGCTGGAGCTCAAGCTTTCCATGAAAGCCAGTAGTTTACAGGTGAGAGCCTGATCAAGGAAGCCATTTGCTACAGATTTTCATGTCAGTTATTCAAGTATTTGCATGTATGTGTGTAGATGGCCTTTAGTATGTTGCCTGCAGCAAATAACTCTATTTCTAATGCTGTTTCTCTTATAAAGAATTTCATCCTTTTAGAGGTTAGAGAAAACAATCTGAGAACCACTACTGTGAATTGAATTTAGATACAGGAGGAATTGGGGGAAAACATCAGTAACCCTGGGAGAAAGTAACTGTGTAGTTCTGAGCTCCAGGGAGGAGGGTAATCTGACACAATCTTAAATGTATCCCAAAGAAGGATTCATTCAAAATCCAGTTAAAAATGGAGGAACATAATTCCATTACGTTCTGAGAGGATAATTTAAGACTGCTGAGATTCTATTTTTCAGAGCTTTCGAAACACACCAGTAGTATTGATGACAAAAAAAAAAAAGAAGAATACATGTAGACATATCTTTTTGTGTTCTTTGCCACAGATAAGTACAGATTGGAAATAAGGAAGAATAACTCAATGGTAGCACAAACATAAAGGAAGATAAATATCTAAAATCATGCAAAATATTATATATAGTTTGCAAGCCACTACAAGAATTTTTGAGACAGACTGTATTATGGTCTGTTATTATAGTCTGTATGTATTATGGTCTGTTATTTCTCTTCCAAGAAACGCAGTTCACAGTCCTTTCTGATTTACCTGTGGAAGCTTTAACATCCTCAGTTTATCAGTGTTGCCAGAAGGGTTTCATTTGTTTTTGTCCATGTATATTTTGTTTCTTGATTTTGTGTAACTTAAAACACAAGACTTTTGTAATGACCCATGTAGAAATCCTTTTAAATTATGCTGGGAAGAGGGAGAGAGGCTCAAGGAAAGGTCATGCCTTGGTTGTGGGGGTTGAAAGACAGCATTTCTCAAACTGTCCATATTCTACTAAAGCTCCATGAACCATCACTTTCATTAAAAAGACCACTAAAGTCTTTTTCCCTTTGTTTTATTTATTGATATGTGTTTGTGTGTGTGTGTGTGTTTCTGTGTGTAGAGACCAGTAAAGAATTAAAACATTAAGAGGAGGGTGCCAGGGGCTACACAGCTGTCTTAGGGACAAAGGTGAGGCGTCCCTGGCCCTCCAGAGGCTGCAGCCTGTGCCTGCCCTATGGCCTCCCCAGATGGTCACTGGGTTTGACTCCTACCTGATGCTGCTCCACTGAGAGTCTTTTACATGACCGCTGGCCAAGGCAGCTATAAAACCTGAAAGGAGGGCACACTGTGGCATGGAGGGCAGCAAGCAACCCTCACTCCTGCTCCTTCACTGTCCCTCTGGGCAGCTCTGGGCAGCCAGTATCATCACTGCCCCATGCCTACCACCTGTGCCCACCTCATACCTCCCACCTTCAGTGAGCATCTGGTCTCCTACTCAGGGATTTGGCCTTCCTCCCTGGTGAAGAAGCAACCAGCCTGGCCTCCAGGTGCAGCACGTCCGGCCACGTGATCTCTGCCAGCTGCCAGTACCCCATGTGCCGGTAGACAGGTAACAGGCTCTCAGCCAGTGGATGGTGATGGTGTCAAGCCCTGTTTCAACCGCCTATTGGCTATTTGCAACTCCTCTTTGATAGAGTGCTTATTCCAGATGTGTTGGTTTTTATTAAACTGGGTTGTAGGTCTTACTGCCTTATAGGAATTCTTTGTACATTTTTCATACCAGTGCTTTTTCAGATGAATATATTATAAATACTGGCCGAGCAGTATAAATACCAGTGCTTTGTCAGATGGCTATATTATAATTAATGGCCAGCTGGATATATTATAAATACTGACAGTATCATTTGGTGACTGACTAAATTACCATATGTAAACATTTTTATTAAATAGGAAAAGTGGAAAATCTTTCAATTCTTTTTTGGAGGCCATAAATTGGGTATCAAATCATGACAAGGACACCACAAGAAAGAAATATCACTAGCCAATGTCTCTAGAAAAATATATGCAAAAAATCTTACCACCACATAATAGACTAAAGGGAAAAGAACATATAATCACAATAGATGCAGAAGAAAGTATGTGAGAAAAATGTGATAGCTATTGATTTAAAAGCTCCCAGTAAGCTTAGAATAAATATAAAATCCCTTCAAGCCTACAGCAATACTATACCTCATGGCGAAACATTGTTCCCCTGGGGAACAACAACATCATCAAAAAAAAGTCCACTATATTGTTTCTATTCACCATCATACCGAAAGTATTTGCCAATGCAATAATTTAAGAAAGAGAAATAAAATGTATTAACATTGAAAGGATCTGTAGTAATGACTGTGTTTGTGGAAAATCTAAATATATTTACAAAGTATGCAGATTAGAATATGAATTTAATAAAGTCACACAGAACCAAGTCAGGACACTAAAATAATTGCATGCTCGCATACAGAAAACAAGTACAAAATGAATTTTGAAAATGTCATCTACAACGTAATTCAAAAAATCAAATATCTCAAATATCTAGGAGTAAATCTAAGAAAAAATTCTTGTATACTTATACAGTGTAAGTCACTGACAATATTACACTTTGTGCCTTTCCAGAACTTTTTCAGAGCAGGATGATCTAGAATGGGACAGCTGGCCCCTTTTCTCCCTGACCTTCATGGCCTTCTTCACAAAAGAGCAGTTAAATTGGTTTTAGAAATGCTTTTCAGTTCCAAGCATATGGGGTTGAGTGATATCTATTATATTTAAATATCAGACAAAAGCATTTTCTTTCTTTTTTCCATGTAGGACAACTGGCTTGCAAATAGAATTTTATCATGTCATACTCTGCTAGCATTGAAAGGCTGAGCCACAGTTGCTATTTGCCAGTTGTGCTACAGGGCACATTCTGTGTGCCTAATAGGCTGTAACATTTTGCTAGGGCTGCTGTGGCTCCTGCAGGAATGTGAGGCAGCTATGTGAGGGCACAGTGTCTGCCCTGCAAGGTTATGGGGATGAGTTCTCTGAGATGGCATACTGCAGACAAATGCATAGAGTAGATTAACACTCTTCTATGTGTAATTTCTGCTTTTCCTGAATAAAACTTCCTTATAAAAGTGTTAACTATTAAGCTTTGTGAAAGGTCTGGCAGGCAGTGGAGCTGCCTGCTTCAGGAGATGCTTTGGGCAGGTAGTTACCATATAAATAGCAGCAATGTGCAAAGATGCTCATGACCTCCTGTGAAGTGAAAGCAACACAAAGAAGTTTCTCTGATATTCCTGCAGTGCACCTAACTGAGTTGCCATTGAATACTAATGAAGGCCAAATTTCATTTCGATGGAACTATGGTTCCTCAAGTAGAAAGCCCTAGAATAGAGCACCGAAAGTCCCCAAATGCAATTCTGAGTCTGGGGCCTGTGATAGTCTTCTCCACCAAGGGAGGCAACGAGTGAGATTTTACAATTGCATTCCTGACCTACTGATCAGACCTGCCTTGAACTTCTGGGCGAAATCAAAGTCAATGTAGTGGTTTTGTCCCAAATTATAACCAGTAATCTAGTAAACTGCCATAAGCCCTACTACTACCAATAAGTAATCATAATGCATTACAAAGTTACTTCCAATACTGCAGAATTAGGCAGAAGTTGTTGTAAAATAAAAAAACAAACAAACAAAAAACCCATTTTGTCAAAACTGGCAGTGTAAAGAAAGCAGAACTGGAAGTGCCTGAATCATCTGCAATGTCAAGTACCTTGCATAACCTCTTCATGTGGTTAGGTTTGGGGACCCACTGTTTTGAAATCTTAGACATATACACTTTCTCATAGGCTCACACAACCTGTGACTATCTTCCCTCAGCCAACATGAACTTCACCTTCAGCTATGTCTCTGCGTCTACATGATAGTATTAATAATTCAAACCAAACTAATAGACAGGAGACCACTTAGGTTTAGTGTTACCACAGCAGCCTTTTATAAGTTTACAAACAACTTTAGCCTAACCCCAATAAAGCCTGATAACAGTCATAAGAATTCATTAGGAAGTTTACTGGAAGCTACCATTATATCCATGCCTTTATAGGTCCATATAAGATATGGTAATATGGTGTGTGTGTGTGTGTGTGTGTGTGTGGTAAAGAGTGAATTTGGATTGTCTGGGCAAACCACAAATGATGGCGTTCTCTTTTCATAGATCTTATTGGCATATGAGGAAGAGGTTGTGATCATATGGAACTAGGGCAATCATGACTTCATTTTCAAAGCAAGTCATACAACCATGCTTTTGTCTTGATTTTGGAGGTGAGCTAGAGGTGGAGCCACCATTGGAAGAGCAGTAACTATTGGTACCATTAGAAAAAGCAGGGATGTATATGGGAAGGCCAATATGGTTGCCTGTACTAACAGGGTCACTCTTAACCCTCCCAGCAAGTGGGTGTTCTGTGCTTCAGGAAATGTAGGACGAGTAGATGGCTGACTTCCTCTGCACTGAGTCTTCATGTTACCAGAGAGATCACTCTCAAAGCCACAAAGTGGGTTAACTGCTTCAAAGGAAGTCCAGATACTTTGAGCATTTCTTGGTAAAGAGTCAAAGGCAGGAGAATTAACTACAAGATCTCTTGAGCCTACTGACAGTAGTGTACCTCCAAACCAAAAGTTTCCTGTATGTAATGGGCTTGTTAGACTAAAGTAAGCCTGCCTATTGCTTCCAAAGTAGGAGTCTGTGGAACCATTTCCTAGAGAACTATCATTTAGATAATTAGATATCATTCTTTATGGGCTAGGAGGAAATGGACTGGAGGAGAGCCATGCAGAACCTAGAGCTTACATAGGTACTATTGTTATGGAAATCACTGAGCTTTATATAGTTTCCTGTACAACTGACAATATGCATTTTTATTTCTTCCCTTGTTCTGTCAACATTTTCCAGCATCCCAATCCCTTCAAAGACATGCTTCTTATCTCTGCATGGAGTTACTATGTATGTGGGTCTGCTTCTGAATTCTTTCATTAGTTGCTTCTTAGGGTCCAACCGCTAATCCTACCATATTATTAGGAGACCCTAACTTGGACTGTGGTTTAACCAGGAAGATTAGGGCTAAATGACAATTAGTGCCAGGGCAGGACAGGGCAGGGCAGGGCAGTGCAGGGCAGGGCAGGGCCATTTTTGTTTCGAAATGCACAAATCATGGAGAAGTGCCCTGTAGCTGAGAGGATTTCGCTCTTCCTCGGCTGCAGGGACGCCTGCTTCCCGTTCAGGGTGGCGCCGGCGCCCCGCAGCTTCCGGGCCGCAGGCGTGGGGCAGCATCGCGGCCATCACGCCTGGGCATTGTCCCCTCCGTACATCATCCGCCCGGCCAAGGCTGCAGCCGCCGCCTCCCGGGCATCGGAGTCTGAGGCGGGCAGCAGTACCGACCCAGGGACCGGTCCAGGATACACTGGGTCTGCCAGGCGGTAGCCGTGGGCGGCAGCGGCAGCAGCAGCAGCAACAGCAGCGACAGTCCGTTCTCCTCTGTTTCCTCAAGCTTCTCCTCCTCTAGCAGGTCTCGGTCCAGCTCCGCTTCCTCCTCCTACTTCTCGTCCTCCTCCAGTTCCAGCTCGGACACCTCTAGGCTCCGGCCCGACCTGCCGCGGCTAGGAGCTCCCTTAGCAGGAGCCGGTCCCACTCGCGCTCCAGGGAGGCGGCGGGGCTGCCGACCCGGGCCGAGGAGCAGCAGCGCCGCCCAGAGACTAGAGAGGGCGGAGTGGAGGGTCAGGGTTGGCAGTTCAGGGATGGACTTTCACAAAGGCAAGGTCAGCTTCAAGGCAGAGGTAGGTATCCAGGTGGGTGAGTGGGGACGGCAGCGAGGGGCGGGGCTGCTGGAGGTGGCAGCCGCTCCCCTTTCAGGGTTTCTTTTGTTTCATGTCCTTAACCGGCCCCTAGCGTGCCTGTCCTCAGGAACATTTATTAAATAAGGTTTCTTTTCTCCAATGTATGTTGTGTTTGCTTTATGCATCAGATGGCGATAGGAGGCTGAATATTGTTTTCTAATTTTCTGCACTATGTCATTTAATCAGAACAAAACACAATATATCATTTATCCCCATATATACACAAACACATATATCTATATATACATATACATCTATATCCATGTATGTATATTTTCATACATTTATATATACATATATGTATCTTCTACTAACTTTTCTTTTTCAAACTGTAACGAACGCAACCTCTTTTACTAAGCACTATGAAGAAAAAATGAAAATAAAAGAGTTTTTCACTCATTGTTTTCAAAGTTTTAATACTATTCTGGAAAAAAGTAGCACTTCTGGGAAGTTGAAACAGGAAGCCCTTATTAGCATTCTGAGCAGGCATCTCAAGAAGAGTCAGGCTCTGAGAATGAGCCAGGTGTCCCACATAAATCTAAATCCCTTGGGCAGGTTAGGAGACAATCACAAGCATTTGCAGTTCTGGCCAGATAAGACTCTGCTGGTTGTTTGGAAAAAGTGCCAGACTTTCTTTGAAGGAGTCGAACCAGGACATTCCAGGCATTAATGCATTTACTCAGGGAGAATTTATTATTTTAAATTGTGTGTGACACACTGTGCTGAGAGTAAAATTAAAAATTAATAAAGCATACTTGCCCATCAGAAAACACATTTTGATGAGATACTCGGAACTCATGCATTTGGTACAGCCATTTTAGTGGGTTTTATTATATATATTTATTATAATTGTGGCTTAATTAGTATTTCTCTAATGACTAATGGTATTGAGAATATTGTTTCGTGCAAATTGGCAAATTTTATTTTTTATTTGGAAAAATGTCTATTCAAATCCTTTGCCCATTTTTAACTGGAAAACTCCTGTCTCATTAGTGACCTATAATAGTTCTTTACATATTTTGGTTCCTAGACCCCAATCTGATACGTAATTATTATTATTATTATCTTCTTTTTTTTTTTTTTTGCAGTTTTTTTTTGACCTGGGCTGGGTTTGAACCCGTCACCTCGGGCGTATGGGGCCTGCGCCCTACTCCTTTAAGCCACAGGCACCACCCTCTGACACATAATTTAAAATGTTACTCCTCATTAAGTAGTTTAACTTTTCATATTTACCATGATGTTTTTTGAACAATTTTTTTTCAGTTTGAAGTACAATTCCCTTTTTTTCTTCTTTATTGTGCTTTTCTTATATTAATCTATATTAAACCCAAAGTCACAAAAATTTACTCTTATGTTTGTCCAAAGAATTATGTAGTTTTAGCTTTTACATTTAGGTACATAATCTATTTTAGTATTTTTGTGTGGATGTGGATCAAATTAGGGGTACAACTTCCTCCTTTGCACATGAATATATAATTTTCCCAGCATCATTTGTTGAAAAGCAAAATTAACTTTACCCCAGATTATTCTTTATTAAAGAATCTTCTTTTATGTTGGTCGACATGAAACCATCCTTATGCTTTCACCATATTGTTTTATTTCTGTAACATTGTAGTAATAAATATTATCAGGAGTGTAAGTTACTAAGTATTCTTTTTCTAAATTGTGTATATTTAATTTTCTTTGTATGTCCACATGGATTCTAGAGATAGCTTGCCAAATTCTATTAAAGAAACATTACTTGGTAATTTTCATTGACTCTGTAGTTTAACCTGTGCATTTTCATCTTACTATTTAGTAGTATCCTTTAATGTTGGATGTTTCCTAATTTATTCCATTCTATTTTGATATTTAAGTATTTTAAATGATTTTAGTTATAAACTACTTGAATTTATTTTGTTAAATTTATTCCTAAATAATTCCTTTTTGTGATACTATTGTTAATAATTTTTTATTAATTCAATTTGTTTTGTTGACTACTGTTATATAAAAGTACTATTTAATTTAGTATGTTGAGGTTGTATCTGTGACATTGATTAAATTGTGTATTAGCTCAAGTAATGTTTAGTAAATTCCTTACATATTTTGGACATTATGACAATAAAAATCTATTTCATTGTTTTAATCCAGAAGGTTTTATTTTTATTTGTTTTTGTGTACAATATTTTCACTAATACATGCAGAACAACGTTGAACAGAATGCTAAAGGTGGATATTCACGTCTTGATTTTATACTTACAGATGAAGTAAGTATAACCCATTTCACCATGGGTTATACTAGGAGCTGCAGGTTTTACACAGTCTTTCAACAGGTCTCAGATGTTCTTCTCTAGCAGTCAGCAATGTGTTTTATCCTGAGCAGGTGTTAGAATTGTCATTTTCTATTTAAAATATCACCTTCTTTCTTTCATTCTAGAAATACTATATAATACATTGGTTGATTTTTTTTATTTTAATCTAACATTGCCACCGTGAAAAAAATTCTAATTGGTCATGGTACATATTAATTTTTATGTGTTGCTTTTATATGTTGTTGGTTCAGTTTGCTAGTATTTGTGAGGATTCTATATTTATATGGAATATTGGTTCATAGCCTTTCTTACTTGAAATGATTTGTCACAGTGTTAATATGGTTATATTGGCTAAGAGATGAATTTAAAAATGTTCCTCTTTTATTGCAGCAAGGTTTTGTGAGAATTTGGGATTAATTTTCAGAAAATGCTGACTGAGTTTACAATATAAGCAATTTAACATTAGAGTTTTTTGTGGGGGAGACAGGATCGCACTTTGACACCCTCAGTAGAGTGCTATGGCATCATAGCTCACAGCAAACTCTTGGGCTCAAGCAAATCTCTTGCCTCAGCCTCCTGAGTAGCTGGGACTATAGGCGCCCGTCACAAAGCCTAGCTATTTTCAGAGACAGTGTTTCACTCTTGCTCTTTCATTTTTTTATATGCCTATGATTACTTACTATGTGTAATCAATTTTTTCATTTCACTTTCACAGTCTTTGCCTATTAAGACTTTTATTTCTATTTTATAGTATTTCATGGACATTAACACTCTTTTCAATTGACATGGAATAATCTTGAATGAAAATGTATAATGAGGCTTTAGTCAAATTTTTTTCCATTTGTTAGGATAAATAATATAACATAATATAATTTTGTTACTAAATATTCATATTTACTGTATGAGATACATGAGTTACCAAATACAAATGGCAATTAGTGAAATTGCCATTTTAGTTTGGAATTTATAAATAATATTGAGATAAGATACAACAATAAACTTTAAATAAGAATACAAAATAATTTATGTGGACAGTGATATGAACAAAAATAATTTGACAGAGTAGTTAGTATTAATATTTAGCACATAAAATGTATTAGACATTATTCTAACATTAAATATTTTACAGGTTTAATATCTAAGTATAAAAAGAATTGAAAAGTTCATTTAAAAAACTCACACCATTTTAAAACTGTATTTCTAAATGAAATATATTAATTATAAATATTTATTGAGTACAAGGTGCTATTTTGATCTATGTTTACTTTGTTGGATGATTAAATCAAGATAATTAACAAATCACTTCACATATGGGTGTCGAAAACTTTAAAATCTACTCTTTTACCAATTTTATAATATATAATGTATCATTATTTAATTATAGTCAACATTCTTTGCAATAGATCAATAAATTATGTTTCTCCAGTCAAACTGATACTTGATTCCCTTTGAGCAACATGTACCCTTTCTCCATTTACCGGAGATTCTGACACATTTTCACGGGTATTAGGTAACATTAAATTATACATATTATAGACAGCAACTATGCTTGTATTCAACAAGTAAATTATTATGATAATGGCAAATAATTTTATTTAAAAAGATTCATTAAATAGGCATTGAATGGGTAGTATTTTTATACTGCTATATATCTTTTATAGCTGCCATTCTTAAGTACTAGACACAAGCATTTTAAATGGAAAGATTTTAGTTCCAAAATATTGTTATTGATTTCATGACAGCAGAAATCCATCAGGGGATATTTTCTAGGTATTTTAAATGACAATAGAAATTTATGACTATATTGTAACCAATAAGTAATATCTAGCCTCACTTAAAATCTTATTAATTTAAAAAAATTAACTTCTGGATTAAACAGAAAATGCAAACTAAGATTATTATTAATTTTATAGAGTCAAAGAAGGGTTAATGGGGGAAGTGGATGATTAAAGCTAAGAACCTGAATTCAAATTCAGTGTTCTCACCTCTGGGCTGAGGTCACTGCATGTTGGAGCAGTGAACTTTGTCCAGTTGGGACACTATAAAATATACCTGAACATAGGAAAAAAAAATAAACTAAATTCAGGTAAATAATTTTTCTATTACCAGCTTAATGCTATAGAAAAACACTAATTCTGGCAATATACAGGTACTGTTCTCTGCGTTGAAATAAAATCAATTCATAAACATTTGCAAAACATAAAATATTTTTACCACAATACTGAACTCTACATATTACTATTACATTGTATTTTGGGGGACAAATGTATTCTAAATAACATAAAGTGAGATTGTAGGTGATAATGTTCACGCCTCAGAAAATATATGTAAAATATTTTCATAATGTGTTCTCTGTTGATATTTGTGGTTTGAGGAAAGATACAAAATATTCTAAAGCCTTTTAATACAAAAAGCTAAAGTTCTCCGAAAGTAACAAGCAACCTTACAATAATGTATAGCATTGAAAGAAAAATTGAAAACTTCCCAGGTACAGAAGTAAACAATTGAGAAATTAAAAAAACAATTGAGAAATTGAACTAACATGTAAGTGCCTCCTCTTACATATGGCTGATTGCCACATCTATACGGGTTGTCTAAATTGCCAAAAAGCTAATAAAAAAAAAAGAAAAAGACATAAATGGACTACAGACATCCCAAATGTGATATATCTCATAAATGAGAACTAAATGATAAATTATGTTTCACACAGTTATAGGACTTGCACTTAAAAGGTCACTACAATGAGGAAAAATACATATATATTTTTTGTGTGTTTTTTTTTGGCCGGGGCTGGGTTTGAACCCGCCACCTCCGGCATATGGGACCAGCGCCCTACTCCTGGAGCCACAGGCGCCGCCCGAGGAAAAATATTTTAAAAAGACAAAATAATTTGAAAAGAAAACTATAAGCTTGACAAGCCATATTTAGAAAAGACCCAAATGTAAAGTAAACAATTAAAAATGTAATTAATCTACTGAATACACATGTGGGTAAAACATTAAAGTAAACTGAGCTATGAGAGGATGATTTATGTAGAACACAGAAAATAACTTAGTCAAATATCATAAAAGGAGAAAAAGTAATAGAAAACACAAATGTAATTATATATATATGAGGAATAGAATCAAGAGAACAAAAAAATCTGTTTTTCTCACAGAATATATTCAAAAAATTATAGGCAATATTGAAAGATTGGTGAATATAAACTTCTAAAATTAAAAACCAGACATGAATTATTAAATTTATGCTTGTAGTTTGTCACAAAGAGAAAAAATAAAAAAAAATACTTAAAAGAGAAATAGCCTTGGCCTGTAATGCTAGGACTCTGGGGGGCCGAGGCAGGTGGATTGCCTGAGCTCACGGATTCAACCAGCCTGAGCAAGAACAAGATCCCCGTCTCTAAAAATAGCCGGGTGTTGTGGTGGGAGCGTCCAGTCCCAGCTACTTGGGAGGATGAAGCAAGAAAATTACTTGAGCTGAAGAGTTTGAGTTGACTGTGAGCTATGACCCTATAGCACTCTACCAAGGGTGACAAAATAAGATTCTCTCAAAAAAAAACAAAGAAAAAGAAATAGCCTTGCTATACTATGTCAAACAGACTATAACATTGAATATGAGTGAAAGACAAAGATAATTTACCATGATAAGCGCAAAATGGTCACAATTTTATAGAGCATAAAGAAAAATAAATATTAACAAAGCTGAGAGAAATTACTATTAAAGCTAAAAATGAATTAGCTAAATTAATTTTAACAAAAATAATTTTAAAAAAACATTGAGTGATTTTTCTTATTCATGAGAGCCTCTCAAGAGTGCACGTCAAGAAAAAAGAAGTGGTTATGCATATAATGTGAGTCAGAAAATTGATTTGGGATTATCAACCTCTGGTAGACAATAAACTAGTGAAACCCAATACTCCTTTGCAAAATTCAAATGTTTCTAAAAATAATAGAATAGTAATTCCACACAATGTATTATTCACACAAAAAGTCCTTTGCTATTGGACTACGTTTTAAATTTTCAGAATATTAAGGTGGTACTAATGTTTCAGGTTACATGGATGACTTTAGTAACGCTTAAGTCCCAGCTAAAGGTATGCCTGTCACCCACACTGTGCTCATTAGGTAGTATTTTCCCCTCCCCTCCTTCTACCACGTGGTTGCTTTCCACTGAGTTTTCTTCCCTCTGTGCACATGTGTGCTTGTCAGTCAGCTCTAATTTAATACTGAGTACTTGTGGTGGTGGTTTTTCCATTCTTGAGATACTTCAACTAGCAGGATGGTCTCTAGTTTCATATAGATTGTTTCAAAAGGTATGAATTCATCTTTTCTTATGAGTAGTATTTTGTGTTATTCATGTAACACATTTTCTTAATCCTTACTTGAATAATTTAATTAAGAACAGAAGAATTTTCAGATTTTTTTTCCATTACACTCTCATTAACAACGATGGAATTTTGGTGGTATATTTTTCAGAACATAGATTATTCTTTTGTCAGAAGTAATTTGTATCAAAGGACAGACAGTAGCATAGAGATTGGCCACAGCATTCTGAATATCTAGGATGACTGGGTTGTAAGCCCACAACATTACTGAGGAGGACGAGATAATAATGTCCACCAAGTACAGGAACACAAAACAGCTCACCAGCAGCAGGATGATCTGGGTAGCCCTTTTCTCTGCAAAAGCTCTTGTGGAGAGGCTGGTGCTGTGAAGGTGCTGGGATCGCTTCTGATGCTTTAGCAAGAGAATGACCATGTATGTACTTGACAGCAGCATCATTCCTACAAAGAAGACATTCTGGGATAATGTGAGAATAAAAGCTAGTCCGCTGATGATGGAGTTCATTGGAGAAAGTGAGCAGTATGTACTTACTTTGAGTAGATTGGTCTGTGTCATGTTGGACAAAGCTACTGTATATAAGAGTAGGATACTGCTAGAAGACAAATTGAGGGACCAATAAAAGAATAAAATATGGAAAATGTAATTTGCAAATTTGTGTTTAAATCTTGCCAACCAGGAGGTGCTGGGACTGATGGTGATGGCCTGTAGCATGCTCAGGAGGCAGGTGGTACAGATGGAGAGGCCCTTCATCACATTGCACAGGTAGAACAAAGCCTGACATTTAAAGTCATTCTGAAAATTCAGTGACTCAAACAGATCTGAGGACAAAATATGCAATATAGAGAGGAGCCTCACCAAGTGGATGAAGGCCAAGTGACAGGTGATCAGGTCAGTGGGCTTAAGCCAGCAATCCTTAAAATTTCTGAAAATGAGGAAGAAAAGGAGAAAGGTATTGGCCGAGACTCCAATTCCAGCTTGGAAAAAAAAGGCATTTGTCCCTGATAACATAAGTGGAAAGTTTGTTCTTCTTAATGGCAAAGAGAAATTATATTCTGTATAACTGAAAAAAGATAACAAAAGACCTCACATCATTAATGTTCATTCTTCAGTGATGAAAATCATCACAAATTATCTTCAAATATATTTTACCTTTTATTATTGATAAACTCTGTCTCATAAATTCTAATCATCTAATATCTGCATTATTTTCTACACAAAAATTTAAAAATACATACATACACACATACACACACATCTATACACACAAACACATACACAATCTGTATGCACACATGTATACTCCTATTATACGTGGGCTTCCCTGTTCCCAATCACATTGTTATCTTACATTATCTCATTTTATATTTATTAAACACATCGATGCTACGATCATAGAAACTTAATTATGTGTCCATGGGTCTCTCCCAGTTTAGTTTCCATCTCAGTGATCCCTATGTAAACTCTCTATATCTCAGCTGAGGATTAATCCATCACTAAACTGTCTATAGGATAAACACTACTTGTAATCAGTTTATAACCACAGAGTTGCCTTAAAATAATCACGTTGATTCTTTTCTTGAAATTATACTCAACACAGCACCCCCTCTCATGCCTTGAAAAGTACTTAGGTCTTCAATAATATAGTTTTCCTCAAGTTTCACTATGATATCTACAATATCAGAACATCTTCCATAATTTTGCTGAACAACTTTGCTGTTACTGTTTCATGTTATTAGTCAGTATACAGATATCAGTATTTTATCAATTTATTTTGATTCGGGGATTAGAAAAATTCAGCTTAATAATACATGAAAATGCAGAAAGTAATGTTTAATAAGATTCTTCTAACATGAAAGTGTGTCCAATTATATTTTGAAATTACTTGTCACGATACTATTGATAATTAGTGACAGATGTCATATATTATCTGTATTACATATATATATTATATCCATATACAGTTATTGTGATAGAATTTCTGACCCATACTTAAAGTTAATAGATGAAGTAGAACATTGGTCTAAAATGCCTTGAAATGCTTGAGTTTATAAAAGACACGATGTATAGTTGAAATGGTTGTTAATCTAACTCTAAAAGCTTAAGCTAGTGAAGGGACACATTCATCCTGACTGCCATATAGTTGCACTAACATGCATCTTCACCATCAGCACAGGTGGGTTCTGTTTTCATGATGGAACCAGGAAAAATACCAGGATTGAATTTAAAGGCTTGATTGTATCCATACTTTGAGGATGATAGTCCAAGTCCAGTAAAATGATATTTGGACTGAATAATAAAATACATACAATTATTTATTAACTATGTATCTATATATTTTGTTAATATAACACATAGAATACAAGAGAGAAAATTAGATAAAATTACATAGGTAAGAATGTTATCATTTTCTTCTTATACCTCAAGATAAATTCAGCTTACCCCACAAATCTTCGTGCCTCTCTCTGAAAATGATCATCACTCACTGAATAATTCTTGCTGTGCAGAAACATCAGGCCCAGTTTTTCTCCAACAAAGCTCTTGAGGTCACCGGTGCTAAGGCTAGACAAGAAGACACTATGGTTACCAGGAATGAGAATTGGCAGGTAAAGAACAATTGGGAGGCTGTGGCCCGGCACCTGGAGGGAGTCCACCAGCATGTATATGCCTGTCAAGATGCTGTTAGGCCTAGACTAAGGTGGAAAAATACCAGTTAACTCCTGGCAAATTTCTGGGCCGCAAGCTCTCAACAAAATGGAGTGATTCTGGTTCACTCCCAAGATAGATGGGAAAGTATTACTTGATTTCTTGCTTGACTCACTCACTCCCTGGGAAATAGACCAGGAAGTACGAACTGTCCCCCCACTGACCTTTAAATAATAACAGGTGGGGAAATTACTGAAACGAAGATATATGGGGAGAAAGTACTAAAACAAAGATGTATGGCTAACCGCACAGTTCTGCTTCTGTACATTGCTTGCTTACCAACCTGGGTGCAGCTGGGCAGCCTGCATGCCAACCAGGATGCAGACCAGGCCTTAAAAACCAGGCCCCTTAAGCAAATGGGGCTGCTCTCCCAACCCCGGTGTTTTAAATAACATTTGTTAACATTGTTAAATAACACATTTGTTATTAACATTTGTTAAAATCTCATTTGTTAAAAACCCTGGCTTTTAAATAAAGGACTCATTGGTTAATTTTGAGTGATGAAATGGTCTTTGAGAATTCCTGGGCACAACAATTTCTCCACCAACGTGGGAAGCTGTCTCCTGCAAGTCCTAATTTTAGCCTGAAGGTAGCTGCCGCTGCCGATTCTATCTGAAGACCTCAGATGGATACAAATAGTAGCTGACTTTCTTCAATCAGGCCAGGGTTAGTAAAAGAGTGGAAAGGGATGGGGATGAAGAGACTAACCAAAATTTTAATAACTCTCTATTGTTTACAGAATAAACTTCGACATTAAAAATTTCACAATCTCAATCTAACCTGTAGTTATCATCTAGGAGAAGAGGGAGCAGAACATGATGGCGAGAGTGCACAAGAGAGCCAAGAGGAGAGGATGGGATCAAAACGCAGGTCTTCACTTTTGATCCAAAACAAAACCAGCTGCAAGGGAGCAGTTTCAAATTCGGGTGAATGTGGGCACCTGGCTGGTGGCTTAGTGGAAAAGGCAAAAGAAAAACCTGCTCTGACACCGCTCTCCTGGTCCCTTACCGTGCAGAAAGTGTTCAGCCTCCCGCAGCTCTTGTTCCTTCTCCCTCAGCAGTTTGGCCACCGCCACAACCTCAAGTTTCAGACCGTGCCTGGCGCTCGAAGAAGGCCCGCAGAGCTGTCCCGCCACTGTCAAACAGCTCCTGCAGAGGCCGACCCGCAGCCGGGAGGGGGCAGCGCCCCACAGCAGCCACCCGCAGCGCTAGCTTGAGAGCGCGGAAGACCTTCAGGACAGGAAGTTCCAGACAGAGCTGGTCTCCCGACACCCAGCCCAGAAATAGGGGCGAGAGCAGACAAGGCTCACCCAGCACTGGCGCTGTTTTAAAGGGCTGCCAGAAGTTTTGGCGGGAACTTATGGCTAAGAGGCAGGAAGCCGCAGGGTTCCCGGCTGCCCAAACCTGTGCCCCAGTATAAAACAGTGGGGGCGGGGCTGTCATCCCATACCCGCGGGAGACATCGGGCTCCTCCTTTAAACACTTCAGCACAAGTGACCTTGCGGTCATTGGGCTGAAAGGGGAAAGCAGCAAGTTGACGCTCCTGACTGTGAGGATGTTTCCCAGCACAGAATGAGACCTTCAAGAACCAGTGCGGTGGCAGAGGTCACAGCCACAGAAGTCGTCTGTCCTTAATTCCGGCCGGGCCATTACAGCCAATGTCAGGAAGATCACTCTTGGTTATGTTTGTTCCTTTTCCTATTATTCTGCTCATGTTTCTCTTTTCAACAGTGGGTCAGCTTCATTTTATCCCTGACATAACAAGTGTATGCTAAGACAATCCAATAAATTTGCAAAATCTGTGTTCCTGCCCTGCCTCTGCGGCGTAATTGATTTGACCTGCATGTTCCTTCTCCCAGTTTTCGCTAGCTGCTTTTTAAAGAGGTTGAGTGAATCTGTGTTAAACTACAGCACAACAAAACCTTCAGAGACACGTGTCCGCTGGTCCAAGCTCCATTCCCTTTGCAAAAAACCTGCACATAGCAGGTATGTGCTGGGAATACTGAAGTTTATTGTGGCATAACGCTTTAGCAATGGAGTTGATGGAGTTAACACAAGCAAGGCAGTCTTGGGAATGTAAGGGCTGAGCACTCAGTGTGAGAACTACTTATCGCCTGGTTTGGGCAGTATCTATTAAAAGATGATGTGTTGAGAGAAATGACATATTGAAAGAGCTTCTGAATTACTTTAAAAAAAATCAAATGATAAAACCTGGGAGCTCAAGAGTTAGAGGTTGCTGTGAGCCGTGTGACGCCACGGCACTCTACCCAAGGGCGGTACAGTGAGACTCTGTCTCTACAAAAAAAAAAAAAAAACCTGGGAGCTCTTCACCAGGTTCAAATAGCCTTCCACCATCCAATCGAAACTAGGAGGTTATGTATAAAATTATTAGAAAATGAGTTTGTGTTGCCTTTATTCATGACTTAACATTACATACAAATGCAGAGTGATGATGGAAGAATAAAATAATTCACGAAATTACAGAAAGCAAAAATAATTTTGCTACTTAAAAGCTGCACCTAATTACCTCACATTATTTTATTTTGTGTATTCCAGCTACACTACTTATAAATTTGTTGTAAGATAGTGGTTGAAATCCTTTTTAATTCTGATCTGAGTATAAAACAGGACGGGTCAGGTAGTTTATAGCTATTAGAAACAACTATTTCTCAATTCTAACCTCACCTTTAATTTTTTTTAACAATAAAAATGTTTGAAGTCATTTGAATTCAACATGATAAATCTTTCACCTGAATCCTCAAAACATATGGTACTTCAAGATTATATTTTATAAGGCTGCATAATATTCCATGAAACAAATATATAATCACCCACACTCCCATAAGAAAGATATAACACAACTACAGCCCAAGATGAAAGGGAGAAGAGGTATGGGAGGAGGCAAGTGTGGATAGTGGAGGGAGGGTAATGGCTGGGACCACACCCATGGTGCATTTTGCAAGGATACACGTCAAATCTATTACATGTAGAGTATAAACGTCTTAACACAAAAATTAAGAAAATGAGATGAAGGCTATGTTAATACCAGTTTGATGTGGGCATTCCAAATTGTATATAAAACCAGCACATGATTAATTTTTTTTCTTTTTTTTGGACAGGGCTTGCTTTGAACCCACCACCTCCAGTATATGGAGCCAGTGCCCCACTCCTTGAGCCACAGGCACCACCCAGAGCTATGATTAATGTAAAGGAATATATTTTATTATTTATAAAAGGTGAATAATTGTTATAATAAACAATACCCCAGATAACAATGTAAAAAAAAATTTGTTTCCTTTATTTCTGTTTTAGAAATTTAATTTATCTCAACCCTCAGAATGCAACAACTTCTAGTTGTTAATAACATACATATGCACCCAATGTCCATTGTTGTTTAATTAAAATTTACAATAAATTTTGTATCTTGTATTATTATTTGATGAGTCTGGCAAATCCACTATGAAAGAATCACTGGAGTTTCAATAATATGGTGCCCACTTGTGAGAAATGATATAGAGGAAAAACCGGAGTGGTAACTGATAGGTGGATCAAAGTACCCAAAACAATTGCGTTCTATCTTAAACAATAAAAATTTAAGAAATCAGAAAGCACATCTGAGCTCTCACTGTGAAGAGTGACAACTTGACCTGCATGTTCCTTCTCCCAGTTTTCGCTAGCTACTTTTTAAAGAGGTTGAGTGAATCTGTGTTAAACTACAGCACAACAAAACCTTTAGAGACACGTGTCCCGTGGCCCAAGTCCCAGTCCCTTTGCAAAAAATCTGCACATAGAAGATATGTGCTGGGAATACTAAAGTTTATCGTGGCATATTGCTTTACCAATGGGGTTGCTAATGCTGAAGGTGAAGCCCCTGAGCACTCTCAGAATACAGATTAAAAAGAAAAAGGGACAGATAATGCAGATCAATCCATTCTCTTTATTCTGGCTGTCACCTTGGACTATTTTGAATATTGTAAGCCCAATGTTCCTGCATAACCACACATAATGGTGGGAGAAATATCAATATTAAAATAACCAGTGAAAATGATCATTTAAAAATCTGTGGGCTTAGATGAGACT
Source organism: Nycticebus coucang (assembly GCF_027406575.1). NCBI lineage: Eukaryota > Metazoa > Chordata > Mammalia > Primates > Lorisidae > Nycticebus > Nycticebus coucang. The sequence continues at coordinate 28,248,211 of NC_069799.1, read as the reverse complement.
TTCAAAGAAAAGAAAAGGAGTACAGCAAAATGAAAAAGCCATTTAAACAAACAGAGGGATTATTTTGCCTGTAAGTAATATGTTCTTTGAAGAAAATAATTTGGAAAAGCCTCTTTCCTGGTCTTTTCCATGATATATGACTTTTAGAGTAGTGTTATTTTATTTCTGATAAATTATAGTTTCACTTTGTGATTACATGTGGTGATCTTAGCATTCATTTGACAATAAAATGTACATAATGAATATCTCCAATGTTTTATTTTATTAACCAAAGTGTCATTTTCATCATAAATTTCACTATATTATTAGCAGCATTATCATTATGATAGGTCATTAACGATATAAAATGATTTTGACAATTTCAGTGAGAAGATGAGAGTGATTTGGTTGATATAGTACCATTGGTGCCAACAAAACTAAATCACGTGGAGAATTCAGGAAAGTGAACCCCTTTCCCATCAAGAATGAATCAATGAAAGGATCATTATGAAAAGCACAAATGCCATGGAACTTTGGTAGCATCCAGTACCAGTGAGGGACTGCAGTGTATTTACCATTTTTGGTGATTTAACAGAGTGTAGGCCACACAAAGTTGTTGACAAGACTATCCATAATCTCACACACATCACTGTGAGGCTTCAAAGAAAAAGTATGAGTAGCAGAAGTGTCACTGCAAATGTCATAGACAAAAACAAGAAAAAAGCAGAAGCTTGATTACAAGTTATATGGTATAGATTTTGGAAAATTCTAAAATTGCTCTGTGAAACTGTGTTCTGTTGACCATCAGAATCAGGACAACACTAGGAAAGCATCGATCTAAACTCTGAGGAGCTGGTGACAGGCATCTCAGTGCATCATTCTGTTTGGAAGATGAGGGTCATAGCAACTGGGTAAAATAATAAAGTTTGAGGGAAGTGGAGAAAGTGTCGTCTGTGCTCCAGGTGTCCCGATCAGGTTCACTGGGTCCCTGAATTACCTGACCTTACCCTACTTGATTTATGAAATACACAATGTTACCATAATTTAATACAAACTTAAAATTCAGTAATGCTTAAAAATATAAATAGAAGTTTTTATTAATAAATATTTGAGGTGTTGATTTCATTGTGGATAGAAATGAGCAATCACTGTCCTCATTTTGTTTATAGCAATATAATGGTTCCAACCGTCTATATATTCTCTATTAAAGGTACATAGATACTAAAACCTCTATTATTACTAAATTCAGACAATGTTAACACAAATTTAGCTGTAAAGGTTCAGCAACCAAATTAAAATTTTCTTGTAGTTTTTATAAATATATATATATATATTATTTTTTTTTTTTTTGAGACAGACTCTCACTTTGTTGCCCTCAGTAAAATGCCATGGCATCACAGCTCACAGCAACCTCAAATTCTTGGGCTCAGGTGATTCTCTTGCTTCTGCCTCCCGAGTAGCTGGGACTGCAGGCACCTGCCACAATGCCCAGCTATTTTTAGAGACGGGGTCTCATTCTTTCTCAGGCTGGTTATAAATATATCTTTAAATTAAAAAAATAAAATTTGAGACTTTTGGAGAAAAAGTTAAAGATAGTGTTGGAGAATTTTTTTAACGGTATGCTACTTTTTCAAATATTACCAAGTATTATTTTCTTGGTAATATAGAAATTCCACACACTCTAATCACACTAATATTAAAACCAGTGTTATAAGTCCTAGTTTACTTTAAAACCTAAAATACTGAAACTGAATGTACAACAAAATATTTAAATTAATGCTGAACATTTTAGCTCACATTCATCTAGCTAATTGTTTTCTTTACAAAGATTTATTAGAAATAAGAAAACAGTATTTTCAAATATATCTGTGGTAAACACAAAAAAGTTCACTTTAAAAATAATTACCCAAATGGAATAAACTAAATAATATTTATGGCCACCTATTAAAATAATTATTATATAATAGTAAGAATATGTCATGTTTTGTGATACTATGAGTTTAAACAGTCTCTACACTGTTGAAATACTTTAAAGTATCTTCCAAATTAAAAAGCAAAAATATGATTAAAATCTATAGATTTTTTTCTAGATAAGATTTCATATACATGCATATAAGTTAAGAAAAAGATTAAAGATTAAAAGAAGATAAATAAAATGCAATACATTAGAAGTCATAAATATTTTTGCACAAAACTATACATTTGTGCTCTAGTACAACTCATAAAATTTATATTTTCATGTCAGGGAACATCTATGGTGTTTACTTGTGATGAGGTACAATTTAAGACTGAAATTCTGAGCACAGAAGTTGAACATTTTACTGAAAAAATTCCTGCTTTTTCCCACCTCCTCCACCCCTCAGTTTTCAGATCACAGTGTTGACAAAGCAGAGAAACAGACACTCACCAAGATGAGTCTTGGAATTATTCTGTGCATGTACATTGTTGTTCCTAAAGACATGATTATAAGAAGAGATGTGAGTTCATCTCCCTGCAGGACCATAATCCTCATGTCATCTATAGAAGCAAAACAGCTGTGGCCCTTGGAGTGTGAGAAAGGGGAGCCACCAAAGGGAAAACAGAACTTTCCTAATTCCTGGAAGTTAACAATATAGGAAACACCTGAGTTTGAAACTGTTCTATCCCTGATTTCATTTCCCCAGGCCTTTTCAGTCTGGGCAGGATGTCTAGTCTCAGCCCTTGTCAAGGAGATAAAAGTAAATAAAGACATGATGGGAAGACCTACTCAGGAATTGTCATCCTCAAGCAGTGTTAATGACCTGAATGGGCTTTTATTATTTCTTGAACTAGCCCTCATTACATTTAAATGCTACCAATTAGAAAAGGATGATGTTAGAGATTTGTTCAAGATCAACACTCAGTAAATAACATTGTAATAACAATGTTTCTACTAATTTCAAATCCTAATACCTTGTCTAATATGCCACAAATTCAAAATCATTCCCAGTGATGGACCTTTGCTTGGCTTTCTTCAGTGTTAAGTCAGTGCCTGGTGCCCCAAGATCGCGTTAGTGTACACAGCTATGATTTAATAAAAAGAAAATTAAAAAAGAGAATCAATACTTCATTAGCTTAATTTGAAAAAAATCAATGATGTATTTGAAATTTAAAGTCACCAGGGTTTACTGAAGGCCGTTCTTATGTTTATCTGACATTACACCAGGTTTACAAAATATAATTTTTTCTTATTCAATGTGTAGATGATTCAGTGTGCACACTGGATACATTCTCCTCCTAAGGGAGATTCAGAAATAGATTCAGCTGACCTCTTGCAACAATTAGCTTACAAAGTCCACGAAGTTTCCATGGAAAAAACCTGAATTTTCCAGAGAAAAGTTTAGTTATTTAGGACATGATCTGACTGCAGAATTAATTCCCCTTTCACCTGAAGAAATATAAGGCATTTAAAAGTTTTGCTAGACCCAAAAGTAAAGAAAGTTAAGTCTTGAACTTGAAAAATGTTATGGGTATAGAGTTCCATATATTTGTTTGTTAGTATCGCACTTATATAAACAAGTGTGTGTGTGTAGTAAAATTATTTTGAAATTTTAATTTTAATTTTAATTTAATTTTAATTTTATTCTATTTATCATTAGGAACCTTGTATGTATATAGTATATATGTGTGTGTGTACATATATACATGGACATAGTAAAATTATTTTGAAAGTATTATTTTAATACTGTTTATCAGAAGAAATCTTTTGGATGATTGCTTGACATTTTTCAGAAAAATTAACTTTATTAAGTTATACAATAATTAGGTAATACAGTCCAGATAATGCTGACAGTTAAAACATGTTCTCTCGCTAGTGAAGTAGTGCTACGTATTGGCCTTGGCCTACTTTTCCTACAAAAAAGCTTGATGCAGGTGTGCATGCAGAGATGTTTCATAGCACTTGTTTGGGAGTATTTTGGTATATAGTTATTAAATCTTGACTCTGGTGAATCTTCCATACAGTTTTATGAAGTCACCCAAAAACTATGCAAGGGAACCATGAACAGTGCTTGAAGCAAATATCCACAATTACAAATGTAGGTATTTAAATTCAGTGAATTATTAGTTTAGTGTAGCTGTAAGAACATCTCTTAGCACCTTATGAAAATAAAGACAAAAATATGCCAACCCATGTAAATATTTCATAAGCCTTACTTCTTGTCACAGAGTTTATACAAGTGCTGAATGAACACAGTCCTCGTTGTTGAATGCCCTGAAGGCAATCATTGTTCTTTCTGCAACATTGTCTCTTATTTTTTTGAAACTTAAGAGTCTATAAGTCTTATATTGCAAATTTTAGTGTTTAAAAGGAGCAGTCATCAGGTGTATTTTTTTTTTTGTTTGTTTGTTTCTTTTTGCTTCTTTCTTTCTTTTTTTTTTTTAAGAGATAGAGCCTCACTTGGTTGCCCTTGGTAAATAAAGTGCTTGGTAGAGTGCCTGGTGTTACAGCTCACAGCAACGTCCAGCTCTTGGGCGTAGGCCATTCTCTTGCCTCAGTCTCCCTAGTAGCTGAGACTACAGGTGCCCACCACAATGCCTGGCTATTTTTTGTTACAGTTTGGCCGGGGGCCGGGTTTGAACCCACCACCTTCAGTATATGGGGCCAGCGCCCTACTAACTGAGCCACAGGAGCCGCTCCAGGTAAATTTTCTCTAAGGTATACAAACTGTGCTCAAGAAAGTTCATCATCTTGTAGGGCAGTTAGCACAGGATTGTAGGAGGTCTGTACCTAAAAATAATAATTTTTGCAAGGAAAACCATCAAATGTGGAAAAATGTTGCATATCTTTTCCTTTCCTGTTTGGGACACTGTCATTCATCAGATGGGCAAGTCATCAAGAGGATGATAGTGTTGTTGTAAAAAATAGGAGGCCTTTGATGGCAGTATATGACCAGACAGCCAGTGAACTTGGGTTGGGGCTTATGTATTTTTCCCTCCCCAAAGCAAACTGGTAGTGAGGTTCATTTTCTTCACACTTCTAATCAATATACCTTTTCCTGTCATTTACATTGCTGTATATTCTTTTTCCTGTTTGTTTTAAATTATGCTAGAATAATTTATAATTTATGTATATAAATCCTCACTTTAAAGACTGGCAAATTAAAATAAGACGATGTTGTATCCAAATATCAAATACCAAAATAAAAATCAACCTGGAACAGCTATTTGTGAACAGGTACACTCCTCCAAGATGAAGAAATCACACCAAAAAGTAGGCAAGTCAGTCATTGAAGAGAACAAACCTCCAAGATACACGGTGGCCAAGAGGGTATTTATGAGGAATGATATTCTGAATATGGAAAGTATGATTAGCATGGGTTCTACTTAGAGAGGATCACATGGGAAGGAAGGCTTATCAAGGAAGAACCAATTGAGACTTGAAGGACGAGAAGGAGGCAGCCACAAGAAGGGCAGGAGATACTGAAGCATTCCAGAAAGCAGAAGTGGCAGGGCTAAGAGTCTGAGGGAAGGAGACCTTACAGACTCCCACATAGAGAACAAAAACTGCAAATTGAAAAGAAGGGCCTAAAAGCATGCCAAGTCAGCATTTTGTCAACCTCATTTTATAACTTTTGACATTCATACGAATTTTAATATCATTGCACTTGGAAACCACTTTTAGGTCATAGCTTTTCCCTTTGTAATCATTCCTGAGTATGAGTAATAGGTGCTTAGAAATCATAATCAATCATAAGCCAAAGAGTTAATCATAGCCATGTACTTTGCAAGGGAACATTATTCAAATCTTGTTAAATGTTTTTTAAAACCCTCTGGAAAGTATGAAGGGCTGGGAAAATCTGAAAAGGTGAAGTGGCAGAATAAGGGGAAGAAAGAACTGCCCACGTTTAGAAATATATCCGAGGACCATTTCCGACTTGCTGGTGATGAGGGGTGAAGGAGGAGGGTCCTGGAAAATGTCCAGTTTCATGGCTCAAGCAAATGGATGTAAAGATGGGAGTAGCATGTTGTATAAAAGAAAATCTGGGGAAGGAATTAAGATTTGAAGCAGGCAGAGGAGGGTGTGGTTTGAGAGGTGTCTTTTGAAACATGGATGCAAAGTGCTTAATGCCTCCTAAGTCCAGTGTGGTAGGTCATACACAGCCCCTGCCCTCCAAGAGCTGCAGTTTAAGGGCCTCTGTGTTGACTGGGCTTCCCTGGTGTCAGCGAATCATTTTTTATGCAGGTGAAATGATTTCATAGTGGGTCCAGTGTTTAAGGAGAAGCTACAGATGTAGAGAGGTTTTTCCACCTCTTACTCATTTTTTGCCTTGTTGAGGTTTTGGGTTAATCCTCAATATGACAAAAACCTCCACATTCAATGTGTGTTTCTGCCTATCTGTAGGAGAGATAAAGGGAGCCCATGAGGGCCAGGGATGCTGAGGGAGGCCCTATACATTACAGTCACTATAGGTTGTGTTGAGGCAAAGAGGAGAGGGGTTAATAAATGAAATAAATATTAAACATCGAAGATAAATCCCTCAAATTGACCTTTACTGTCTTATCTTCTGAATGGTATTCACATTAAAGATGGCTTTATGGAGGATGTTTTGTTTTGAGACAGAGTGTGAATTTGTCACCTTCAGTTCAGTGCCATGTAGTGTCAGAGCCCACGGTAACCTCAAATTCCAGGGCTTAACTGATCCTCTTTACCTCAGCTACCTGAGCAGCTGGAACTACAGGTGCCTGCTATAATGCCCAGCTAGTTTTTCTAATTTTAGTAGAGATAGCGTCTTGCTCTTGCTTCTAAGCTCAGGCAATTCACCTCCCAGAGTGCCAGGAATACAGGATTGAGTCGCCATGCTCATCCTATGGAGAAGTTCTTAATATTTATTGAAACAAATCATTTTAATAATGATATAAGTGTTTGTTGCAATAGATTGGTCCATAAATAAAAGCCGCTCTGCAAGAATTAAATTACTGCTTACAGCATGATTCCGATGTTTGCCTGGGACCATTGTGATTCATCTGATCTTAGGGCTCGTCCTCCAGGCCAGCTTCACAATTGCATATGTTCTTCCAAACTGATTTTAGACCCTAATGCAGTTCAACTGGTTACAATTCAGAATACTTACGGAGTTTGGTAAGAGTTTGAAAGAAAATTCGTTTTATATGGTGGTGTTTTCAGAGCTTAATGTTCTTGTTATTTATATGTGGCCCATTTGTCTATTTAACAGGTGGAGGATTCCACAAGTTTTACCATCTATAAGTCCTAACATAATCCCAAATTATTCCTTTTTTTTTTTTGCAGTTTTTGGCAGAGGTTGGGTTTGAAACCTGCCGCCTCTGGCATATAGGTCCAGTGCCCTATTCCTTTGAGCCACAGGCGCCACCTTTCCCCAAATTTTTCTTTACTAGCTTCAAATGATGTCCCTGGAGCTGTCAGCACTGCCATGGAACTAGTGGGATGAAATGAGAAGCCAAACTAAAGGCTTCCATGAAGTGAAAGATGGGGCTGCTGGCATGAAAGTGAAAAGCCAAACTAAAGGCCCGCATTTTCAGTTCACTGATAAAAAAGTGTGGAATATTAGTACAGCATGTGGTTGTAAATGTCCACTTAGAATAGAGGCTATGTGTTGCCTTTTCTATTTCACAAATCAGAGAGTTAAAATTAGTCATTATATGTTTTCTGTTGACAAAATTGTCTAACTTACAGATACATGTAGGGTCTTGTTGGGTTAGACTGTGGACTCTAAGCTTTTTCTGGATTATTATTCAAAGCAAAATATTTCCATGTAAATCATATTAGTGGAAATAATGTACTGGCCTTTTCATCTTTATAATCATCTTGCAAAATCTCTAAACTATGAAATCTATGGTAATTTAAAATCTATATTTGGTTTGTTACAAGTAAGCTTTAAATTATAGCCTATATTCCAATAATGAAGATTTAATTATGTTGACTTCAATTTTCTACATGCACAGAAGTGTTCTTTATCAACATTTTTATTTTTCATTAATAATTTATAACTCATGAAGACATTTTTAAGCAAAGGTAGTTGTTTTTTTAACTATCAAGTGTGTTGACTGTCAGAGCCAGGATGCTACATCGCAGGCCTGGCCCATGAAACTGCCAGGACACGAACCACTGTACAAGCTTGCTTGGGGTATGGTTTCCCATAAGTGCCAGGGAGCCCATAGTCTCAGTCAAGTAAGGCTCTCCATCAGGAGGAGCCAGTTGTCTCAGTCAGGTCAGAGCTGCCAGACTGCCTCAAAGGTGCAGCAGTCAGTCTTACTAGGAGCCCCGACTAGCTTCTCCTGTGGCTATTTATAAAAGTGATCCTATGGCTATTTACACCACACGTGTACAGATTGCCAAGCAATGATGTACGTGCTCTTGAGCTCTTTATCGAGAGACCGATCCTTTCCCCCTTCCCTTATTACCAAGATTTTTCCTTTTCAGGTGTCTCCTACAGTTGTTGTTGCCTTTGTTTTGTGAACACACCATAGTGAATGGAAAAGTAACATTTATAGTGCTTTAAACATGTCGGTAAATTCACTTGAATATTCATTTGAAGAGTCTTGGATTTCTTCAGATCTTTATTCTATATCTGCACAAAGCATCTACTTTATACATGACATTGTGAGTATCAAAATCCCAAATGAAATAATCCTATAGATTCATAATGTTTTCTGAAATTTAACTTTGAACATTTCAAAAAGCATGAATTTAAAGAAATCTTCTAGATCAGGTAGCTGCCAGTGCCTTAGGAATTCCTGCACTGAAAGCCTACAATAAACAGCCTGGAAGAGAGCTAAGGAACCAGGTGGGCCATGATATGTGCCCCAAGGATAAGTGCTTTATATAGCAGGTGAAATTAAATTATTTGCCTGCTCTTATGAAAGAATCTGTTACTACTATATTGAAAAATTATTTAGGGCTAAAAATTATTTCGTTAAAGATAACTGAAATTCTGCTCAACAAGGTATCCTTCAACTGCTGAGAAGTTGTCAGAATTACATTTTTATAATAATTCTGAGAAGGCACCCAGGACAATGACTGCTTACACTTGCAACAGAAGAGCTCAGCATTTCAGAAAGTATCTCATTTGCCTAGTTAATTTGATGCATGCAGTTATCTTTTTTAAAAGCTGTTTATTATTATTATTATTTGACACAGAGTCTTATCCTGTCCACCTAGGCGGTTGATTGCCATAGTATCACCATAGCTCACAGGAACCTCTAGTTCTTGGGCTCAAGAGTTTCTCTTACCTCAGCTTCCTAAGTAGGTGGGACCCACCACAATGTCTGGTTAGGTGTAGGTCATAGCATTTTGAAATCCTAGGTTCAAGTGATCCTCCTGCCTCAGCCTCCCAAGTGGCTGGAACTTCAGAAGCCCACCATAACACCTGGCTAATTTTTTCTATTATTCGTAGAGGTGGGGTCTCACTGTTGCTCAGGCTGCTCTTGAACTCCTAAGATCAAAGGATCCTGCCACCTTAGTATTCCAGAGTGCTAGCCTTACAGGTGTGAGCCACTATGCCCAGCCAACACCTACTATTTATCAGCAATACAATTCAATTGAAATAGTATGAAATCTGTGTTCAAGTCACACAGTGATTTATAACAGAAATAGTATGATAGCCAGAAAACAACTTTTTTAAGTATACAAAAGATAGGGAAAATGAAACATTTCCAATGTGTAGACTAATGCTTTCCAAGGATAAGCCAGCTTAGCTTAAGTGGCTATTTATATAGTGGGTTTTGAACATTTGGGTATTGACATCTTAGTTATTTTAACAAAACTTTCATTATCATGTTACATCAAAGATAGGACAGTTTCAAGACAATGGTGTGTAACACATCATTCACAATTTTCTATTGATTGACAGAAATCGAAAAACTCATATGAAGGAGGCACCTATGTTTCAGTTCAGTAACAGTGACCTTCTTGTTTCCACCAAAATGATCTCTACTTTGGGCGATGCCTGTAGCTCAAAGGACTAGGGCACCAGCCCCTTATGCCAAAGGTGGTAGGTTCAAACCCAGCCCTGGCCAAAAACTGCAAGAAAAAAAAGATCTCTACTTTTTACTATTCATCTGAGAAGTGGGAAATAGATAATAACATTAGTATCCACTAATGCTTGAATAATTTCTATCCTCAGCAGGATCCAGGTGTTTAGACATAGTTAAGTTCTAATTTCCAGATGCATGGTTAATTTTTCAAATAACTGGTTATTTGTTTTTCCATATATGTGCTACTTCTTAATTAGTGATTATCTCTTATATCTTTCTAATAAATTCCTTTTTCATAATAGAGCTGCAGAAGGAAAGTGAAATGTAGAATGGAATAAAAAATATAAAAACAAATATAAAAAACAAGAGTATTGGGTGTGGAAGGTGGTGTGGTAAAGCTTCAATGATAGACCAAAGAGTTTTTGCTGGCTCCTGCAGGTCAGAGTGATTGAAGATTCTCTGACTGGTTGGGAAACTGTCACTCAGGCAAAGCTCCACACAAGCCTGCTGCTAAATCTCTCAGAAAACACATCTTTCTTTCTTTCTTTCACTGTATGTGGTTCTTGTGTAACCTTTCTTTTCTTTCACTAGGTCAGTGCTGTGTGTTGTGACAGCTGAGTTCATTTCATGGTTTCTAGCTTCCTAATTGTATCTGGATCACCTGTAGGGTAAACACGCCTACAATTACATTATTTTTCCTGCCCTTCTGACAGTTAAGGTTTTCTTGGCATTTTTTGATTGTTTCCAACTGTTTTGCCTTTGATTCCACCATGTCTTCGGGATAGGTGCCTTTTTTGTGAGTTTAATAAGGAAAACATGTCATTTTGAGTAGAGATGTGCAACATGAGTGTGTGCGCTCTGTTGTCATGATGAGTTTGACTTCTAGGCTCATCATTCTCTCACTCTTCAACATGACATTTTTAGAAACAACAGCCTGACCTGATTACCATGGTGTTCTGAATGTGGTCTCTGGCAGTCATGAGAAAAAGATTTCTTGAATGCCACATTTTGTATGTTTTCAAAGTCCAGGGTTTATGGGTTCTGGTTAAGAGCCTGTCTTTCTTTCTTTTCTTTTCGTTTTTTTTTTATTTTCCGGAGTTTTTGAACCTGCCACCTCTGGCATATGGGCCGGTGCCCTGCCTTTGAGCCACAGGCACCGCCCAAGAGTCTGTCTTTCTCTCTAGGCAGCCAGTGGCGATACTGTTCGCTAGCAGAACATCCTTCTTCCAATGTCAGGTTAGGATTATTAGCAAATTGATTGAATGTTGAGTTACATATTAATATATGGGATATGGATATTTACCTTGTCTCTGGAAGCAAAAATCATTTCAGACTCAGTAATATAATTTTGGCACTGCTTCAATTGCCATGGAGGGCGGTATCCTTATAAATTATCCTCCCTGGCCAATTTCTTCAAGTGCTTTCCCTGAACTCTCTCCAAGTAACTTTATAGTTTCATGTCTTAAGTTTAAATTTTTTTATCCAGTGAGAATCAATTTTTGTTAATGGTGAAAGGTGTGAGTCCAGTTTTAGTCTTCTACATGTCAGGAGCCAATTCATCTAGCCCCATTTGCTAAATAGGGAATCTTTCTTCCAGTTAATGTTTTTGATAGGCTTATCAAAGATCAAATGATGATAAGTAGCTAGGTTCATCTCTTGGTTCTCTACTCTGTTCCATACATCTACCTCTCTATTTTTGTGTCAGTACCATGCTGTCTTGATAACTATCAATTTACACTATAATTTTAAGTCTGATAATGTTTGTTTTTATTTCTGAGTAATGTCTTGGTTATTCAAGCTTTTTTTCTGATTCCGTATAAGATGAACTACGACTTTTTCATAAAAATTGTTTTTCTTTTTAAAAGTACTACTTCTGGACAAGATGGCTGACTGAAGCCGGGATTCCACAGAGGCTCCCATCCAGAAGGAGAGTGAAAAGACAGAAATTTAGGAAGTAAACTGGTGGATTTGTGCTGCCCCAAGAGAGAAGGTTGAAGAACAAACATCAACGCCACTGAAGTGAGCTGTGACCCCAAGGATATAAACAAAAGGTACAGAATCCATCACCAAGTGAATGGGAGTCCCCTCCCCCATGAAAATGCCTCAGAATGCCCTACAAACAAATGAGTAGAGTTCAAAGGTCCTCTCACTACACTCCACAGGAGAGACCTTCTAAAAACTGGTCCTACCTCTCCTACTACGGTGCCATGGCATTCTCATGCCAGGCATAAAACTGTATAAAACTAGATATATTCTCTACTTGCAACTCTGAGCTCCCAGCACTCCCCTCCACTCTCACTCTGAGGTCTGGAGGCCTGTTCCCAGGAGTCCAGATTCTTGGGTGATTTCCTGAGGGGTGTGGATGGTGCCTAAACTACAGCTGGTCCATGCTGACTCTGGGGCACTGGAGTGAGGAGTGGACAGTCGACTGAAAGGGAACCACACTGGAGCAGCAGTGCCCTGAGGCGCAGAACAGCAGCTGTCTTTTAGCAACAATAGAGCCCACTCCCGGGTATTCTGAAGCCACACCTCCTGTCTCCCTGGGCAACCAGAGGAGTCCGGGCATCTACTCAGGTGACAACCACCACGGAACATATCTGGGATGGAAATTCAGGCCCTGTGAGTAAAGGGTTTGCCTGAGGCGCTATCGTACTGTGTGGAGCGCAGGGACTAGAAACACACTTGCAGACTCGGGAAGTTCCAGGGTGGGGCTGACCCAGAGGATAGCTTTACTGAGCCTAAGATGCAGCCGGCCCACAGGGGATTGTCCGCCCATAGACAAAGGAAGACAGGATGCTAGAACTGACAGGTAACCAAATACAAATCTGCAGGAGCGAAGTCAGGGCCTGAGGCGCAGGCTTTGGGAACTCAAAATAGCTTCTCTTCTGCAGGGGAATTTAGCAGGGACAGAAACAAATTCCCGCAAATTTGTTCTGTTCTGTTCTGTCAGTAACATCAATCAGGGGCAGGGCTAGAACTGAGTGAACACCCCCAGCCTCCATCAAGCACCCGAGGTGGTCAGGCCTCACCTCCCCCTGCTAGATAGAGGCAGAGCGCAATGGCCTGGCTGAGCAGAAATAGATTTCCTTGTGATTCAGGCAGGTGCAAACACTGGAGTATCTGTTCACTTCGGGCAACTGGGTGAGCCAACTGTGGGGCTGTCAGTGATTGGGTGTAACAGCGGTGCAAGGTGGAGAAAGAGGCATCAACCTTCCCAGACTGATCTATTTGCTGGGTGGCTCCTCCTGACTCTACACAGCACTGGAGCAAGCCATATTAGAGTAGTCACCAAACACCTGTGATCCAGTTCAGAGACCTTTTAAACTCTCCCACCTGAGATGGGTGCTGACTGAGACAATTGATTTGGACCGTTTGAACTGAGCCAATCACCTGAGGACTATTCAGGTGGTGCCGTCGGTGTGTGGTTGTAGGAAGGTTTGATTTTCGTTTTCCAATTGTTGCCTGTGGGGGGGCGGGATGACTTAATTGCTGGTATTCCTTCAAAGATGAAACTTCAACCCAGAGTAACTGTTTCCCTAGTGTCAAACAGAAACCAGCTGAAAACAAGACAGAACCACTTAGCCCCACCATACCATAGAGGGTCCAAGTTTCTAAGACCTTAGCACTGTATGGGTCCTCAAAAAAGCTCCAGGGGAAAAATCAGATGGTGTAAAACAAGCATGGTGCAGAATCAGTGGAAAAACTCTGGTAACATGAATAACAAAAATAGATCAACCCCTCCAAGGAAAGATATGGTGGTTGTAACTGAAGATCCCATTTATAAACAGCTGGCTGAGATATCAGAAATCGAATTCAGAATTTGGATTGCGAACAATATTAATAAAACGGAGGAAAATTTGGAATTAGAAATTTCAGCAGCAATTCAAAAGCAGAATTAGAAATTTGAGGAGAAATACAAAAGTTCTCTCAAGAATTTAATGAATTTTAAGACGAAACCACCAAAGATTCTGACACAATGAAGCAAAAATTTGCAGCCCTGAAAGATCTGAAAAATACAGTAGAATCCCTCAGTAACAGAGTGGAGCAAGCAGAAGAAAGGATTTCTGACATTGAAGACAAAGCCTTTAAATGCTCCCAAAGTTTCAAAGAGGAAGAGAAATGGAGAGGAAAAATAGATCATTCCCTCAGAGAGCTCTGGGATAATTCAAAGAAGGGTTATATCCGCTTTATTGGAACCCTTAAAACTGATGAAGGGGCTTGAATGGGCACAGAGGCCCTTCTCCATGAAATTATGAAAGAGAATTTTCCAGACATGCCAAGAGATTCTGCAATTCAGATAGCAGACAGTTTTAGAACCCCAGCATGACTCAATCCCAATAAGACATCCCCCAGGCATATCATAATTAACTTCACTAAAGTTAATATGAAGGAGAAAATTCTCACAGCAGCCAGACAAGAGAAATCCATTACCTACAAAGGGAAGAGTATTAGAATGATTGCAGATCTCTCTGCTGAAACTTTACAAAACAGAAGAGGGTGGTCATTGACTTTTAATCTCCTAATGCAAAATAACTTTCTTTTTTTTTTATTGTTGGCGATTCATTGAAGGTACAATAAGCAAAGTTACATTGATTGCAATTGTTAGGCAAAGTACCTCTTGCAATCATGTCTTGCCCCCATACATTGTGACACACACCAAGGCCCCACTGCTCCTCCCTCCATCCCTCTTTCTGCTATTCCTCCCCCCCATAACCTTAATTGTCATTAATTGTCCTCATATCAAAATTGAGTACATAGGATTCATACTTCTCCATTCTTGTGATGCTTTACTAAGAATAATGTCTTCCACATCCATCCAGGTTAATACGAAGGAGGTAAAGTCTCCATTTTTTTTAATGGCTGCATAGTATGCCATGGTGTAAATATACCACAGCTTGTTAATCCATTCCTGTGTTGGTGGGCATTTAGGCTGTTTCCACATTTTGGTGATTGTAAATTGAGCTGCAATAAACAGTCTAGTACAAGTGTCCTTATGATGAAAGGATTTCTTTCCTTCTGGGTAGATGCCCAGTAATGGGAGTGCAGGATCAAATTGGAGGTCTAGCTTGAGTGCTTTGAGGCTTCTCCATACTTCCTTCCAGAAAGGTTGTACTAGTTTGCAGTCCCACCAGCAGTGTAAAAGTGTTCCCTTCTCTCCACAATCACGGCACCATCCGAAGTTTTGAGAGTTTGTGATGGGCGCCATTCTCACTGGGGTTAGATGATATCTCAGGGTTGTTTTGATTTGCCTTTCTCTAATATATAGAGATGATGAATATTTTTTCATGTGTTTGTAAGCCATTCGTCTGTCATCTTTAGAGAAGGTTTTAATCATGTCTCTTGCCCACTAATATAAGGGATTGTTGACTTTTTTCATGTGGAGTAATTTGAGTTCTCTATAGATCCATTGATTTTATATCCTGAAATATTACTGTATTTTTTGATGACTTCTAGGAGTCTTGAGGTTGAGTCTCTGGGGTTCTCTAAGTATAAGATCATGTCATCAGCAAAGAGGGAGAGTTTGACCTCCTCTGCTCCCATTTGGATTCCCTTTATTTTCTTGTCTTGCCTAATTGTATTGGCTAGAACATTCAGAAATATGTTGAATAGTAAAGGTGACAGAGGACAACCTTGTCTGGTTCCAGTTCTAAGAGGAAAAGCTTTCAGTTTTACTCGATTCAGTAAAACACGAGCTGTCAGTTTGTCATAGATAGCTTCAATCAGTTTTAGAAATGTGCCACCTATGCCTATACTCTTCAGTGTTCTAAGTAGAAAAGGATGCTTGATTTTGTCAAATGCTTTTTCTGCATCTATTGAGAGGATCATGTGATCTTTATTTTTCCCTCTGTTAATAGGGTGGACAATGTTTATGGACTTGTGTATGTTAAACCATCCTTGCTTCCCTGGGATGAAGTCTACTTGATGAGGATGAATGACTTTTTTGATGATAAGCTGTAATCTATTGGCTAGGATTTTGTTGAGAATTTTTGCATCTGTATTCATGAGTGAGATTGGTCTGAAATTCTCCTTTTTGTTTGGGTCTTTTCCTGGTTTTGGTATCAGGTTGATGTTTGCTTCATAGAATGTGTTGGGGAAGATTCCTTCTTCCTCCATTTTTTGGAATAATTTCTGCAGTACAGGAATAAGCCCTTCCTTGCAGGTTTGATAGATTTCTGGTGTGAAGCCATGTGGACCAAGGCATTTTTTGGTTGGAAGATTTTTTTTATTGTTTCTTTGATCTCAGTGCTTGAAATTGGTCTGTTCAGGAGCTCCAAATGTTGATCCATTTCCTTCACATTGTCAAATGTCTGGGCATAGAGCTTCTGGTATTATTCAGAGATGATCTCCTGTATCTCTGTGGGATCAGTTGTTATTTCCCCTTTATCATTCTGATTGAGGTTACTAGAGATTTTACTTTTCTGTTTCTCATTAGTCTGGACAATGGTTTATCTATTTTATTTATTTTTACAAAAACCCAACTCCTTGTTTCATTAATTTTCTGAATGATTCTTTCATTTTCAATTTCATTGATCTCTGATTTGATTTTGGATATTTCTTTTCTTCTACTGAGTTTAGGTTTAGATTGTTCTTCTTTCTCCAATTCCATAAGATGGCTTGTGAGATTATTGATGCTCTCTCTTTCTGTTTTTGGAATTTAGGCATCTAAAGCGATGAATTTTCCTCTGAAAACTGCTTTTGCAGTATCCCACAGGTTTTGGTAGCTTGTGTCTTCATTGTTGTTATGCTCAAGGAAGTTAATGTTTTTCTGTTTTATTTCTTCCTGCACCCATCTGTTATTCAACAGAAGATTGTTTAATTTCTATGTCTTTGGGTGGGGTAGAGCATTTTTGTTAGAGTTGAGTTCCACCTTTAGTACCTTATGGTCTAAGGAGATACAAGGTAAAATTTCAATTCTTTTGATTCTGTTGATATTTGTTCTGTGTCCCAAGATATGATCAATTTTGGAGAATGTTCCATGGGGTGATCAGAAGAATGTATATCTTTATCTCGGGTGGAGTGTTCTATATGCGTCTACCAAGTACAGTTGTTCTAGTGTCTCAATTAAATCTCTAATATCTTTGTTTAATTTCTGTTTAGAGGAACTGTCCAGGTCTGTAACAGAAGTGTTAAACTCCCCTGTTATTATGGTATTATCAGATATCATATTGCTCAGACTGAGTAAGGTCTGTTTCAAGAATCTGGGAGCATTTAAATTGGGTGCATAAATATTTAGAATTGAAACTTCTTCTTGTTGTATTTTTCCCTTGACCAATATAAAGTGACCATCTTTGTCTTTTTTGAATTTAGTTGCTTTAAATCCACATGTATCTGAAAATAAGATCGCAACTCCTCTTTTATTCTTAATTCCATTTGCCTGAAAAATTGTCTTCCAACCCTTGACTCAGAGCTTTAATTTGTCTTTTGAAGCCAGGTGTGTTTCTTGCAGACAGCAAAGGAATGGCTTGTGTTTTTTAATCAAGTCAGCCAATCTATGTCTCTTCAGTGGGAAATTCAAGCCATTAACATTCATTGAGATAATTGATAAGTGTGGTAGTATTCTATTCGTCTTATTTGGTGAGAGTCCATTGCTTAGTTTAATCTTTTGCATCAGTGTGGAGGTTAGGTTCTGTCCTTTAATTTCTGAGTTCTTACTTTGCTGCTGATCCATTCTGGAGGTCAGTGTGCAGAACAGGTTGAAGTATTTCCTGTATTTCTCTCTCTTCTTTTCTGCCTCTTTTACTATCTGATCTATCTCAAGAACTTTGTCTTCTACCTCTGAAATTCTTTCTTCTGCATGGTCTAACCTGTTGCTGATATTTTCCATTGCATCTTTAAGTTCCCTAATTGACTGCTTCAGTTCCTTCAGTTCTGCTATGTCCTTTCTATATTCTTCATATCGTTCATCTCTTATTTAATTCAGTTTTTGGATTTCCTTTCGGTTATTTTCCACCTTATTAGCAGTTTCTTTCATTGTTTCCATCATTTCTTTCATTGTTTTCATCATGTGTATTCCAAATTCCCTTTCTGTCATTCCTAACATTTCTTATAGGTGGAATCCTCTGCAGTAGCTACCTCATGGTCCCTTGGTGGGGTTGTTCTGGACTGGTTCTTCATGTTGCCTGGAGTTTTCTGCTGATTCTTCCTCATGAGTGATTTCTTTTATCTGTTTCCTTGCCCTAATTTTCCTTTCAGTTCCTCTTGCTCTTTATGTTCTCGTGCCTGTGGACTAAGGGTTCGATGAGTCCTTTTGGTACAGGACCAGAAGGGTGAGAAGGTTGAAGAGCAAGAAAGGGATGAAAGAAAGGAGGACCGAGTGAAAAGACAAAATCAAAAAATAGAGAAAGGAGAGGGGATGGGTAAAAGGAATATTGAGAAAAAGAAGAGAGGCACAGAAGAGGGAGACAGAGCAATAAAGGTGTACAGTAGGGTACTTTGACACAACCTTATAAAAAACCCCACCTTCTGGGGGTGCCCTGTTGGGTCATTCCATTGAGGTCAGCAGCTCTTTGCTAATCTGATCAGACACAGTACCCCACCTCCACCAAGTAGAGAGGAAAGATAAAAATGCTATAAATCAAGCCAAAACAAGCAAACAGAAAACTTTGCGGGATAAAATTTGGTGAAAAACCAAATAATATCAGTAGAGACACTAGCCAAAATGAAGTTCTACTTATTGAAAAAGGCAGCAATGGCTAATTATAATTAAACTAGAAAAATTGAGAAAGAAAAAAGATCTGTATGGAAAAGGTTGAAATTAAGAAACAAAGCATCAACAACATCACAATAAATAAAAAAAAACACTGAACCAAAAACAAAGCAGTAAGTATATGTTGTAGAATATTGTCTGGGCAACATGTGGTCTTCTGGGGTATGAGATGTTAATCACAGTTCTGATAAGACTGGAGTTTGCTGATTTCTCAAACCCCAGCAGGTAGACATCCTAAATCTCTCTTCAGCCCTCCTAAAAGGCACTTTAAACTTGTAAACTTGCTGAGCAGTAGCTTTCCCAGGAAAGTGCTTGTCGCTGGAATCACTGCTGAAGTGGCTCTCCACTTACCCAGTGTGCCAAAACCAGTCTCACTCTGCCCCTGAGGGTTAGGTGTGCAAGGCGGCTCAGACCCCACCCTTAGGCTACTGAGTTGCTAGGTTACCAGCTCTGCGACCCTGAGGGCGGAGCCTGCCAGAGTAGATCACTCACAATGGCTCCCTGTGGCCCACAGCCGAACACTATTAGCTCTGTCTAGCTCAGTGGCTGAGACTGGGGCCCTACACAATGGCCAAAGTTCTCCGCACTCCTGCTCAGGCTCTCCACAAGGCAGTTCAACTGAGTGCAAAGTCCAAAGACATCAAAACAGTTCAAAGGTAAGGACTTTCCAGTTTGCAGTATCGTTGCAACTGAACTTACTGTTGCAGGCAGTTTTGGACCGATTGAACACACGCGACCACCTGCCAGTTTTCCACTGTTTTAGTCCTGCTCTTGGGGTCCAAAAAACTCTCGCTGACTCCCTGCATCCACACGGGGTGATGATAGGCAGGTCCCACCAGCCAGAGATGCCTGGAGTCCTATCTTCCCAGACTCATGGTGCACAAATGCAAGGAAGCTGTTATTTGGCTGCCATCTTGCTCTCTTCTCTCAGCAAAATAACTTTCAACCTCAGATCCTGTATCCAGCTAAACTGAATTTCATTTAGGATGAAGAAATTAAATACTTTAACAACATTCATACGTTGAAGAAATTTGCCATAACCAAACCAGCTCTTCAGGGTATTCTCAGAACTATCCTCCATAATGACCAGCCCAATCCTCTACCACAAAAGTAAGCTCACTCAGATACTTTTGATCAAACTCCAACTTCCAAAGTGGTGAAAGGATTAAAAATGTCCACTGGACGTTCGAAAAACTCGGCACCCAAAATTTTACCAGACTTATCAATATTCTCCATTAATGTGAATGGCTTAAACTGTGCTCTAAAGAGGCACAGGTTAGCTCACTGGTTACAAAAACTCAGGTCAGATATTTGCTGCATACAAGAGTCACATCTAACCTTAAGAGACAAATATAGACTCAGGGTGAAAGGATGGTCATCCATATTTCAGGCAAATGGTAATCAGAAAAAAGCAGGTGTTGCAATTTTATTTGCAGATACAATAGGCTTTAAACCAACAAAAGTAAGGAAGGACAAGAATGATCACTTCATATTTGTTGAGGGTAATACCCAATATAATGAGATTTCAATTATTAATATTTATGCACCCAACCAGAATGCACTGCAGTTTATAAGAGAAACTCTAATAGACATGAGCCACATGAATTCCTTCAGCTCCATAATAGTTAGAGATTACAACACTCCTTTGGCAGTGTTGGATAGATCCTCCAATAAGAAGCTGAGCAAATAAATTTTAGATTTAGACCTAACCATCCAACATTTGGATTTAGCAGACATCTAGAGAACATTTCATCTCAACAAAACTGAATACACATACTTCTCATCAGCCCATGGAAAATATTCCAATATCGATTACATCTTAGGACAGAAGTCTAACCTCAGTAAATTCAAAGAAATAGAAATTATTCCTTGTATCTTTTCGAACCACCATGGAATAAAAGTGGAGCTCAGTAACAAGAGGAATCTGCAGACTCATACAAAAACATGGAAGTTAAATAACCTTATGCTGAAAGATAGCTGAATCAGAGATGAGATTAAGAAGGAAATTGCCAAATTTTTGGAAAAAAAGAATATGAAGACACGATTTATCAGAACCTCTGTGATACTGCAAAGCAGTCCTAAGAGGGAAATTTATTGCACTACAAAGCTTCCTCAAGAGAACGGAACGAGAAGAAGTTGACAACCTAATGGGACACCGCAAGCAACTGGAAAAGGAAGAACATTCCAACCCCAAACCCAGTAGAAGAAAAGAAATAACCAAAATTAGAGCAGAATTAAATGAAATTGAAAACAAAAGTATTATACAACAGATCAATAAATCAAAAAGTTGGTTTTTGGAAAAGGTCAATGAAATAGATAAATCTTTGGCTAACCTAACCAGGTAAAAAGAGTAAAATCTCTAATCTCATCAATCAGAAACGACAAAGACGAAATAACAACAGACTCCTCAGATATTCAAAAAATCCTTAATGAATAATATAAGAAACTTTATTCTCAGAAGTATGAAAATCTGAGGGAAATTGACAAATACCTGGAAGAGCGTCACCTTCCAAGACTTAGCCAGAATCAAGTGGAAATGTTGAACAGGCCCATATCAAGTTCTGAAATAGCATCAACCATACAAAACCTCCCTAAAAAGAATATCCCGGAACCAAATGGTTTCACCTCAGAATTCTACCAAACCTTTAAAGAGGAATTAGTACCTATATTACTTAACCTGCTCCAAAATGTAGAAAAAGAAGGAGGACTACCCAACACGTTCTATGAAGAAAACAGCATCCTGATCCCCAAATCAGGGAAAGACTGAACAACAAAAAAAAAAATTATAGACCAATATCACTAATGAATATAGATGCAAAAATATTCAACAAGATCCCCACAAAAAGAATCCAGCAACACTTCAAACAAGTTATACATCATGACCACGTCAGTTTTATTCCAGGGTCTCAAGGCTGGTTCAATATCCGTAAATCTACAAGTATGATTCAGCACAGAAACAAATTAAAAAACAAAGACCATATGATTCTCTTAATTGATGCAGAAAAAGCTTTTCATAATATACAGCATGGCTTCTTGATCAGAACACTTAGGACAATTGCTATAGAAGGGACATTTCTTAAACTGATAGAGGCCACCTACAGCAAACCCACAGCCAAGTATTGTATTGATTGGAGTTAAATTGAAATCATTTAAACTCAGATCAGGAACCAGACAAGGTTGCCCATTGTCTCCACTGCTCTTTAACATCGTAACGGAAGTTTTAACCACTGCAATTAGGGAAGAAAAGGTGGTCAAGGGTATCCATATAGGGTCAGAAGAGATCAAGCTTTCTCTCTTTGCAGATGATATGATTGTATATCTGGAAAACACCAGAGATTCTACTACAAAACTCTTAGAAGTAATCAAGGAATACAGCAGTGTCTCAGGTTACAAAATCAACATTCATAAATTAGTAGCCTTTATATATACCAACAATAGTCAAGCTGAAAAAACAGTTAAGGACTCTATTCCATTCACAGTAGTGCCAACAATGAAATGTTTGGGATTTTATCTAACAAAGGATGTGAAAGATCTCTATAAAGAGAACTATGAAACTCTAAGAAGAGAAATAGCTGAAAATGTCAACAAATGGAAAAACATACCATGCTATGGCTGGGAAGAATCAACATTGTTAAAATGTCCATACTATCCAAAGCAATATATAATTTTAATGCAATCCCTATTAAGGCTCCACTGTCATACTTTAAAGATCTTAAAAAAATAATACTTCATTTTATATGGAATCAGAAAAAAGCTCGAATAGCCAAGATATTACTGAGAAATAAAAACAAAGCTAGAGGAATCATGGTACCAGACCTAAGACTATACAACAAATCGATAGTGATCAAAACAGCATGGTACAGGCACAAAAACAGAGAAGTAGATGTCTGGAACAGAATAGAGAGCCAAGAGATGAATCCAGCTACTTACCGTTATTTGATATTTTTTAATTAAATTAAATTAATTAATTAATTAATTTTTTTTCGTATTAGTCATAGCTGTGTACAGTCATATGATCATGGGGCACCATGCACTGATTTTATAAACAGTTTGACACATTCTCATCACACTGGTTAACATAGCCTTCCTGGCATTTTCTTAGTTATTTTGTTAAGACAATCAAATTCTGCCTTCACTAAGTTTCACATGTACCCTTGTCAGATGTACCAGAGGTGTAATCCCACTAATCACCCTCCCTCTGCCCAACCTCTCCACTCCCTCCCCTTCTTCTCCCCCTTCCCCATATTATTAGGTTATAACTGAGTTTTAGCTTTCCTATGAAACCCATAAATTAGTTTCATAGTAGGGCTGAGTAAATTGGATACATTTTCTTCCATTCTTGACATACTTTACTATGAAGAATATGTTCCAGCTCCATCCATGTAAACATGAAAGAGGTAAAGTCTCCATCTTTCTTCAAAGCTGCCTAATATTCCAGGGTGTACATATACCACAATTTATTGATACATTTGTGGATTGATGGGCACTTGGGCTTTTTCCATGACTTCACAATTATGAATTGGGCTGCAATAAACATTCTGGTACAAATATCTTTCTTATAATGCGATTTTTGGTCTTCTGGGTATATGCCTAGCAGAGGAATTATAGGATTGAATGGCAGATCTATTTGTAGATCTGTAAGTGTTCTCCAAACCTCTTTCCAAAAGGAATGTATTAATTTGCATTCCCACCAGCAGTGTAGAAGTGTTCCCTTTTCTCCACATCCACGCCAACATCTCTGGTCTTGGGATTTTGTGATATGGGCTAATTTTACTGGAGTTAGATGGTATCTCAAGGTAGTTTTGATTTAGATTTCTCTGATGATTAAAGATGATGAGCATTTTTTCATAGGTCTGTAGGCCGTGCGCCTGTCTTCTTCAAAGAAGTTTCTCTTCTAGTACCTTGCTCAGCCTGAGATGGGATCACTTGTTCTTTTCTTGCTTATACGTTTGAGTTTTCTGTGGATTCTGGTTATTAAACCTTTGTCAAAGACATAACCTGCAAATATCTTCTCCCATTCTGAAGGCTGTTTTCTTGCTTTACTTACTGCGTTCTTGGCTGTGCAGAAGCTTTTTAGTTTGATCAGGTCCCAGTAGTGTATTTTTGAAGCTGTTTCAATTGCCCGGGGGGTCCTCCTCATAAAATACTCGCCCAGACCAGTTTCTTCAAGGGTTTTCCCTACACTCTCTTAGGCCAGGTAGGGTGGTTACTGTTATTTGATCTTTGACAATCCAATTAAAAACATTCAGTGGGGAAAAGATTCTCTATTTAACAAATGGTGCTGGGTGAACTGGCTGCCAACCTCTAGCAGACTGAAACTGGACCCACACCTTTCACCATTAACTAAGATAGCCTCTCACTTGATTAAAGATTTAAACTTAAGACATGAAACTATAAAAATACTAGAAGAGACAGTAATTATCGTACTTAAGTAAGTTTCTGGTGGGGAGGATGGGCGGAGGAAGGGTGAATTGTGTGATTACAACTATAGTGCATGTTACAAGGGTACATGTGAAACTTAGTAAATGTAAAATATAAATGTCTTAACACAATAACTAAGAAAATGCCAAGAAAACTATGTTAAGCAGTGTGATGAAAATGTACCAAACACGGGAGGTGGAGCAATATGGCAGCTGAGTAACAGCTTCCTTGCATCTGGGCACCGTGAGTCTGGGTATATAGTACTCCAGGCAACTCTGGCTGGTGGGATCTGCCTATCATCACCTCTGAGAGGATAAAGGGAGTCAGCGAGAGACTTCTGGACCCCAAGAGGAGGACTAAAACAGTGGAAAACTGGCAAGTGGTCGCGTGTGTTCAATCCGTCTAAACCCGCCCACAACTGTAAGTTCAGAAGCAGCGAGACTGCAAACCAGAAAGGCTTTACCTGTAAACTGTTTTGGTGTCTTTGGACTTGGCACTAAGCTGAACTGCCTTGGGGAGAGCCTGAGCGGGAGTGCAGAGAAATTCGGCCTTTGTCTATGGTCCCAGTCTGAGCCGCTGAGCCAGACAGAGCTAATAGTGTTTAGCTCTGGGTCACAGGCAGCCATTGTGAGTGATCTGCCCCGGCAAGCTCCGCCCTCAGGGTCGCAGAGCTGGAATTGGGTGGGAGCTGGTAACCCAGCGACCATGTAGCCTAAGGGAGGGGTCTAAGCCACCTTGCAGCCCTATCCCTCGGCTGCAGAGGGAGACCAGTTTTGACACACAGGGTAAGTGGATAGCCACTTCAGCAGTGATTCCAGCGACAAGCACTTCCCTGAGAAAGCTTCTGCTCAGTAAGTGAACAAGTTCAAAGTGGCTTTTAAGTGGGCTGAAGAGAGATTTAGGGTGTCTACCTGCTGGGGTTTGAGAAACTAGCAGCCTCCAGTCGTATCAGAACTGTGATTAACATCTCATACTCCAGAAGACCACGTGTTGCCCAGACAATATTCAATAACATATACATACTGCTTTGTTTTTGGTTGTTTTTTTTTTTTTGTTTGGTTGGTTTTTTTTGTTGATTTTGATGTTGTGGATTGTTGTTTTGTTTTTTAAGTTCAACCTTTTCCATACAGATGCTTTTTCTTTCTCAATTTTTCTAGTTTAATTATAATTTCCCATTGCTGCCTATTTCAATAATTAGAACTTCTTTTTTGTTAGTGTTTCTACTGCTATTATTTGGTTTTTCCAGCCAATTTTATCCTGTAAAGTTTTCTGTTTGCTTGTTTTGGTTGGATTTATAGCAGTTTTGTCTTTCCTCTCTACTTGGTGGAGGTGGGGTACTGTGTCTGATCAGGTTAGCAAAGAGCTGCTGACCTCAAGGGATCCAGCCAACTGGGCACCCCCAGAAGGTGTTTTTTTTTTTAAGGTTGTATCAAAGGACCCTACTGTACACCTATATTGCTCTGTCTCCCTCGTTCTGTGCCTCTCTTCTTTTTGTCAATATTCCTTTTACGCACCCCCTCTCCTTTCTCTCTTTTTCTTTTTTTTTTTCTTATCAATCGGTCCTCCTTTCTTTCATCCCTTTTTTGCACTTACACCTTCTCACAATTCTGGTCCTGTAACGCTTAGTCCACAGGCACAAGAACTTAAAGAGAAAGAGGAAGAGAAAGGAAAATTAGGGCAAGGAAACAGATAAAAGAAATCACTCATGAGGAAGAATCAGTAGACAACTCCAGGCAACATGAAAAACCAGGGCAGAACAACCCTGCCAAGGGACCATGAGGTAGCTACTGCAGAGGATTCCACCTATACAGAAATGTTAGGAATGACAGAAAGGGAATTTAGAATACACATGTGGAAAACAATGAAAGAAATGACGGAAACAATGAAGGAAACTGCTAATAAAGTGGAAAATAACCAAAAGGAAATCCAAGAACAGAATCAAATAAGAGATGAACGATATGAAGAATATAAAAAGGTTATAGCATAGCTGAAGGAAATGAAACAGTCCATCAGGGAACTTAAATATGCAATGGAAAGTATCAGCAAAAGGTTAGACCATGCAGAAGAAAGAATTTCGGAGGTAGAAGACAAAGTTCTTGAGATAACTCAGATAGCAAAAGAGGCAGAAAAGAAGAGAGAGGAAGCAGAACGTTCACTGTCAGAATTATGGGATTTTATGGAGCATTCCAACATACGAGTTATAGGAATTCCAGAAGGGGAAGAACAATGCCCCAGAGGAATGGAAGCCATACTAGAGAATATTATAAATGAAAATTTCCCAATTATCACCAAAGATTCTGACACACTGCTTTCAGAAGGATTTCGAACCCCAGGTTGCCTCAACTCTAACCTAGCTTCTCCAAGACACATTGTGATGAACCTGTCCAAAGTCAAGACAAAAGAAAAGATTGTGCAAGTTGCCAGGAGTAAGCGCCAGTTAACCTACAGGGGCAAATCCATCAGATTGACCGCAGACTTCTCTAATGAAAATTTTCAAGCAAGAAGACAATATTCATGTGCCTTTAATCTACTTAAACAGAAAAATTTCCAGCCCAGAAATCTGTACCCTGCTAGCTAAGCTTCAAAATTGACAGAGAAATCAAATCATTTACGGATATACAAACATTGAGGAAATTCGCCACAACAAGACCAGCTCTACAGGAAATACTTCAACCTGTTCTGCACACTGACCACCACAATGGATCAGCAGCAAAGTAAGAACTCATAAATAAAAGGACAGATCCAAACCTCCACACTGATGCAAAAGATTAAACTAAGCAATGGACTCTCACAAAATAGGACGAATGGAATACTACCACATTTATCAATTATCTCAATAAATGTTAGTGGCTTGAATTCCCCACTGAAGATACATAGATTTGTTGACTGGATTAAAAAACACAAGCCATCCATTTGCTGTCTGCAAGAAACACACCTGGCTTCAAAATACAAATTAAAGCTCCAAGTCAAGGGTTGGAAGACAATTTTTCAGGCAAATGGAATTAAGAATAAAAGAGGAGTTGCGATCTTATTTTCAGATACATGTGGATTTAAAGCAACTAAAGTCAAAAATGACAAAGATGGTCACTTTATATTGGTCAAGGGAAAAATACAACAAGAACACATTTCAATTCTAAATATCTATGCTACCAATTTAAATGTTCCCAGATTCTTGAAACAGACCTTACTCAGTCTGAGCCATATGATATCTGATAATACAATAATAACAGGGGATCTTAACACTCCTCTTACAGAGCTGTACAGATCCTCTAAAGAGAAATTAAACAAGGATATAAGAGACTTAAATGAGACCCTAGAACAACTGTGCTTGATAGACGCAAATAGAACACTCCATCCCAAAGATAAAGAATATACATTCTTCTGATCACCCCATGGAACATTCTCCAAAATTGATCATATCCTGGGACACAGAACAAATATCAACAGAATCAAAAGAATTGAAATTTTACCTTGTATCTTCTCAGACTATAAGGCACTAAAGGTGGAACTCAACTCTAACAAAAATGCTCGACCCCACCCAAAGGCATGGAAACTAAACAATCTACTGTTGAATAACAGATGGGTGCAGGAAGAAATAAAACAGGAAATCATTAACTTCCTTGAGCATAAAAATGAAGCCACAAGCTACCAAAACCTGTGGGATACTGCAAAAGCAGTTTTGAGAGGAAAATTCATCGCTTTAGATGCCTACATTCGAGAAACAGAAAGAGAACACATCAACAATCTCACAAGAGATCTTATGGAATTGGAAAAAGAAGAACAATCTAAGCCTAAACTCAGTAGAAGAAAAGAAATATCCAAAATCAAATCAGAGATGAATGAAATTGAAAACAAAAGAATCATTCAGAAAATTAATGAAACAAGGGGTTGGTTTTTTGAAAAAATAAATAAAATAAGTAAAGCATTTGCCAGAGTAACCAGGAATAGAAAAGTAAAATCTCTAGTAACCTCAATCAGAAATGATAAAGGGGAAATAACAACTGATCCCACAGAGATACAAGAGATCATCTCTGAATACTACCAGAAACTCTATGCCCAGAAATTTGACAATGTGAAGGAAATGGATCAATATTTGGAATCACACCCTCTCCCTAGACTCAGCCAGGAAGAAATAGAGGTCCTGAACAGACCAATTTCAAGCACTGAGATCAAAGAAACAATAAAAAATCTTCCAACCAAAAAATGCCCTGGTCCAGATGGCTTCACTCCAGAATTCTATCAAACCTTCCAGGAACAGCTTATTCCTGTACTGCAGAAATTATTCCAAATAATTGAGGAAGAAGGAATCTTCCCCAACACATTCTGTGAAGCAAACATCACCCTGATACCAAAACCAGGAAAAGACCCAAACAAAAAGGAGAATTTCAGACCAATCTCACTCATGAACATAGACGCAAAAATTCTCAACAAAATCCTAGCCAATAGATTACAGCTTATCATCAAAAAAGTCATTCATCATGATCAAGTAGGCTTCATCCCAGGGATGCAAGGCTGGTTTAACATACGCAAGTCTATATACGTTATCCACCATATTAACAGAGGCAAAAATAAAGATCACATGATCCTCTCAATAGATGCAGAAAAAGCATTTGATAAAATGCAGCATCCTTTTCTAATTAGAACACTGAAGAGTATAGGCATAGGTGGCACATTTCTAAAACTGATTGAAGCTATCAATGACAAACCCACAGCCAATATTTCACTGAATGGAGTAAAACTGAAAGCTTTTCCTCTTAGAACTGAAACCAGACAAGGTTGTCCTCTGTCACCTTTACTATTCAACATAGTGCTGGAAGTTCTAGCCAATACAATTAGGCAAGATAAGGAAATAAAGGGAATCCAAATGGGAGCAGAGGAGGTCAAACTCTCCCTCTTTGCGGACGACATGATCTTATACTTAGAGAACCCCAGAAACTCAACCACAAGACTCCTAGAATTCATCAAAAAATACAGTAATGTTTCAGGATATAAAATCAATGTCCACAAGTCAGTAGCCTTTGTATACACTAATAACAGTCAAGATGAGAAGGTAATTAAGGACACAACTCCCTTCAACATAGTCTCAAAGAAAATGAAATACCTAGGAATATACCTAAAGAAGGAGGTGAAGGACCTCTATAAAGAAAACTATGAAATCCTCAGAAAGGAAATAGCAGAGGATATTAACAAATGGAAGAACATACCATGCTCATGGATGGGAAGAATAAACATTGTTAAAATGTCTATACTTCCCAAAGCAATCTACCTATTCAATGCCATTCCTATCAAAATACCAACATCGCACTTTCAAGATTTGGAAAAAATTATTCTGCATTTTGTATGGAACTGGAAAAAACCCCGTATAGCTAAGGAAGTTCTCTGTAACAAAAATAAAGCTGGGGGCATCAGCATACCAGATTTTAGTCTGTACTACAAAGCCATAGTGCTCAACACAGCATGGTACTGGCACAAAAACAGAGACATAGACACTTGGAATCGAATTGAAAACCAAGAAATGAAACTAACATTTTACAACCACCTAATCTTTGATAAACCAAACAAGAACATACCTTGGGAGAAAGACTCCCTATTCAATAAATGGTGTTGGGAGAAATGGATGACTACATGTAAAAGACTGAAACTGGACCCACACCTTTCCCCACTCACAAAAATTGATTCAAGATGGATAAAGGACTTAAACTTAAGGCATGAAACCATAAAAATCCTCCAAGAAAGCACAGGAAAAACACTGGAAGATATTGGCCTGGGGAAAGACTTCATGAAGAAGACTGCCATGGCAATTGCAACAACAACAAAAATAAACAAATGGGACTTCATTAAACTGAAAAGCTTCTGTACAGCTAAGGAGACAATAACCAAAGCAAAGAGACAACCTGCACAATGGGAAAGTATATTTGCATATTTTCAATCAGACAAAACCTTGATAACTAGGATCTATAGAGAACTCAAATTAATCCACATGAAAAATGCCAACAATCCCTTATATCAATAGGCAAGAGACATGAATAGAACTTTCTCTAAAGACGACAGATGAATGGCTAACAAACACATGAAAAAATGTTCATCATCTCTATATATTAGAGAAATGAAAATCAAAACAACCCTGAGATATCATCTAACCCCAGTGAGAATGGCCCACATCACAAAATCTCAAAAGTGCAGATGCTGGAGTGGATGTGGAGAGAAGGGAACACTTTTACACTGCTGGTGGGACTGCAAACTAGTACAACCTTTCTGGAACGTAGTATGGAGAAACCTCAAAGCACTCAAGCTAGACCTCCCTTTCGATCCTGCATTCCCATTACTGCGCATCTACCCAGAAGGAAAGAAATCCTTTCATCATAAGGACACTTTTACTAGACTGTTTATTGCAGCTGAATTTACAATCGCCAAAATGTGGAAGCAGCCTAAATGCCCACCAACCCAGGAATGGATTAACAAGCTGTGGTATATGTATACCATGGAATACTATTCAGCCATTAAAAAAAATGGAGAGTTTACATCCTTGATATTAACCTGGATGGACGTGGAAGACAGTATTCTTAGTAAAGAATCACAAGAATGGAGAAGCATGAATCCTATGTACTCAATTTTGATATGAGGACAATTAATGACAATTATGGTTATGGGGGGGGAACAGAAGGAGGGAGGTGGGTGGGGCCTTGGTGTGTGTCACACTTTATGGGGGCAAGACAGGATTGCAAGAGTGACTTTACCTAACAATTGCAATCAATATAACCTGGCTTATTGTACCCTCGATGAATCCCCAACAATAAAAAAAAAAATAAAAAAAAAAGAAAATATTATGCTAAGTGAGTTAAATCAGACACAAAGGGACAGATATTGTAGGATTCCACTTACATAAGATACGTAGAATAGGCAATTCATAGAGACAGAAAGTAGAATAGGGTTTGCCATGGGCTGGGGAGAGGAGGAGTTGGGGGCAATTTTTTAATGGGCACAGAGCTTCAGTTTGGGAAGATGAAAAAGTCCTGGAAACAGATAGTGGTGATGAGTTTACAGGGTTGTGAATGTACCTAATGCCATTGAATTGTGAACTGTATTATTTAACAATGGTTAAAATGATCAATTTTATGCTATGCGTATTTTACCACAATAAAAAGTTATACGAAAAAAAAAAAGAAGCATAGGATATTTGCATATTTTGAATCAGACATAAGCTTTATAACTAGGATCTATAGAGAACTCAAATTAATCCACATGAAAAAAGCCAACAATCCCATAGATTAATGGGCAAGAGACATGAATAGAACCATCTCTAAAGAAGACAGACAAAGGGCTAACAAACATCTGAAAAAATGCTCATCATCCCTATTTCTTAGAGAAATGCAAATCAAAACCAACCCAAGATACCATCTAACCCCAGCGAGAATGACCCACATCACAAAATCTCAAAACTGCAGATGCTGGCATGGATGTGGCAACTTTTATACTGCTGGTGGGACTGCAAACTAATACAACCTTTTTGGAAGGAAGTATGGAGAACCCTCAAAGAACTCAAGCTAAACCTCCCATTTGATCCTGCAATCCCATTACTGGGCATCTACCCAGAAAGAAAAAAATCCTTTTATCTTAAGAACACTTGCTCTAGACTATTTATTGCAGCTCAATTTATACTGGCCAAAATGTGGAACAGCCTAAATGCCCACCAACCCAGGAATGGATTAACAACCTGTGGTATATGTACACCATGGCATACTATTCAGCCATTAAAAAAAAATGGAAACTTTACAGCCTCTGTATTAACATGGATGGAAATGCAACACATTGTTCTTAGTAAAGCATCACAAGAATGGAAAAAAAAAAAAAGGAAAGAAAATGTGCCAAACAGTCTATAAAATCAGTGTATGGTGCCCGATGATCGCATTAATGTACACAGCTATGATTTAATTAAAAAATAAAAGAGAGAGAGTTGCTGGTGGGTTAAGTGAGAAGACACACATGCATGCACAGACCTGTGAGGGCTGACAGGTTCAAATGCAGAGTAAAGTTGTTACTTAAATTAGCAGATAGGAAGTCATTAACAGCACTGTTATTGTCATCTTCTTTCAGCGCTATCTATACCAGCAGCAGCAGCGTGGAAGACTGGGGAATGTCTCAAAAAACATGGCACTGGAAGAGGGTCAGGGCTGAGGCAGGCAAGTCTGGCTCAAGAACACTACACACCCTGAGCTGCTCAGCCACTGTCAGAGCTCCAAACCCTCCATGCACTTTCCCTGTAACTTCTCAGACATGGGAGAAACCTCAGGAACCCATGTTATGGTTCAGCCATGGAATTGTGATGCTGTAAAAGCTGGAGCTCAAGATTTCCATGAAAGCAGTAGTTTACAGATGAGAGCCAGATGAATGAAGCCATTTGCTACAGATTATCATGTCAGTTATTCAAATATTTGCATATATGGGTATAGATGGCCTTAAGTATGTTGCCTGCAGCAAATAACTCTATTTCTGATGCTGTTTCTCTTATAAAGAATTTCATCCTTTTAGAGGTTAGAGAAAACAATCTGAGAACCACTACTGTGAATTGAATTTAGATACAGGAGGAATTGGGGGAAAACATCAGTAACCCTGGGAGAAAGTAACTGTGTCGTTCTGAGCTCCAGGCAGGAGGGTAATGTGACACAATCTTAAATGTAGCCCAAAGAAAGATGCATTCAAAATCCAGTTAAAAATGGAGGAACATAATTCCATTACGTTCTGAGAGGATAATTTAAGACTGCTGAGATTCTATTCTTCAGAGCTTTTGAAACACACCAGTAGTATTGATGACAAAAAAAAAAAAGAAGAATACATGTAGACACATCTTTTTGTGTTCTTTGCCACAGATAAGCACAGATTGGAAATAAGGAAGAATAACTCAATGGTAGCACAAACATAAAGGAAGATAAATATCTAAAATCATGCAAAATATTATATATAGTTTGCAAGCCACTACAAGAATTTTTGAGACAGACTGTATTATTGTCTGTTATTATAGTCTGTATGTATTATGGTCTGTTATTTCTCTTCCAAGAAACGCAGTTCACAGTCCTTTCTGATTTACCTGTGGAAGCTTTAACATCCTCAGTTTATCAGTGTTGCCAGAAGGGTTTCATTTGTTTTTGTCCATGTATATTTTGTTTCTTGATTTTGTGTAACTTAAAACACAAGACTTTTGTAATGACCCATGTAGAAATCCTTTTAAATTATGCTGGGAAGAGGGAGAGAGGCTCAAGGAAAGGTCATGCCTTGGTTGTGGGGGTTGAAAGACAGCATTTCTCAAACTGTCCGTATTCTACTAAAGCTCCATGAACCATCACTTTCATTAAAAAGACCACTAAAGGCTTTTTCCCTTTGTTTTATTTATTGATATGTGTTTGTGTGTGTGTGTGTGTTTCTGTGTGTAGAGACCAGTAAAGGATTAAAACATTAAGAGGAGGGTGCCAGGGGCTACACAGCTGTCTTAGGGACAAAGGTGAGGCGTCCCTGGCCCTCCAGAGGCTGCAGCCTGTGCCTGCTCTATGGCCTCCCCAGATGGTCACTGGGTTTGACTCCTACCTGATGCTGCTCCACTGAGAGTCTTTTACATGACCGCTGGCCAAGGCAGCTATAAAACCTGAAAGGAGGGCACACTGTGGCATGGAGGGCAGCAAGCAACCCTCACTCCTGCGCCTTCATTGTCCCTCTGGGCAGCTCTGGGCAGCCAGTATCATCACTGCCCCATGCCTACCACCTGTGCCCACCTCATACCTCCCACCTTCAGTGAGCATCTGGCCTCCTACTCAGGGATTTGGCCTTCCTCCCTGGTGAAGAAACCACCAGCCTGGCCTCCAGGTGCAGCACGTCCGGCCACGTGATCTCTGCCAGCTGCCAGTACCCCATGTAGCAGTAGACAGATAACAGGCTCTCAGCCAGTGGATGGTGATGGTGTCGAGCCCTGTTTCAACCGCCTATTGGCTATTTGCAACTCCTCTTTGATAGAGTGCTTATTCCAGATGTGTTGGTTTTTATTAAACTGGGTTGTAGGTCTTACTGCCTTATAGGAATTCTTTGTACATTTTTCATACCAGTGCTTTGTCAGATGGATATATTATAAATACTGGCCGAGCAGTATAAATACCAGTGCTTTGTCAGATGGATATATTATAATTACTGGCCAGCTGGATATATTATAAATACTGACAGTATCATTTGGTGACTGACTAAATTACCATATGTAAACATTTTTATTAAATAGGAAAAGTGGAAAATCTTTCAGTTCTTTTTTGGAGGCCATAAATTGGATATCAAAACACGACAAGGACACCACAAGAAAGAAATATCACTAGCCAATGTCTCTAGAAATATATATGCAAAAAATCTTACCACCACATAATAGACTAAAGGGAAAAGAACATATAATCACAATAGATGCAGAAGAAAGTATGTGAGAAAATGTGATAGCTATTTATTTAAAAGCTCCCAGTAAGCTTGGAATAAATATAAAATCCCTTCAAGCCTACAGCAATACTATACCTCATGGCGAAACATTGTTCCCCTTGGGAACAACAACATCATCAAAAAAAATGTCCACTATAATTGTTTCTATTCACCATCATACCAAAAGTATTTGCCAATGAAATAATTTTTTTTTTTTTTTTTTTGTAGAGACAGAGTCTCACTGTACCGCCCTCAGGTAGACTGCCGTGGCGTCACACGGCTCACAGCAACCTCTTAACTCTTGGGCTTACGCGATTCTCTTGCCTCAGCCTCCCGAGCAGCTGGGACTACAGGCACCCGCCACAACGCCTGGCTATTTTCTGGTTGCAGTTTGGCCGGGGCTGGGTTTGAACCTGCCACCCTCGGCATATGGGGCTGGCGCCCTACTCACTGAGCCACAGGCGCCGCCCGCCAATGCAATAATTTAAGAAAGAGAAATAAAAGGTATTAACATTGAAAGGATCTGTAGTAATGACTGTGTTTGTGGAAAATCTAAATATATTTACAAACTATGCAGATTAGTATATGAATTTAATAAAGTCACACAGAACCAAGTCAGGACACTAAAATAATTGCATGCTCACATACAGGAAACACGTACAAAATGAATTTTGAAAATGTCATCTACAACGCATTCAAAAAATCAAATATCTCAAATATCTAGGAGTAAATCTAACAAAAAATTCTTGTATACTTATACAGTATAAGTCACTGACAATATTACACTTTGTGCCTTTCCAGAACTTTTTCAGAGCAGGATGATCTAGAATGGGACAGCTGGCCCCTTTTCTCCCTGACCTTCATGGCCTTCTTCACAAGAGACCAGTTAAATTGGTTTTAGAAATGCTTTTCAGTTCCAAGCATATGGGGTTGAGTGATATCTATCATATTTAAATATCAGACAAAAGCATTTTCTTTCTTTTTTCCATGTAGGACAACTGGCATGCAAATAGAATTTTATCATGTCAGACTCTGCCAGCATTGAAAGGCTGAGCCACAGTTGCCATTTGCATGCCAGTTGTGCTACAGGGCACATTCTGTGTGTCTAATAGGCTATAACATTTTGCTAGGGCTGCCGTGCCTCCTGAAAGAATGTGAGGCAGCTATGTGAGGGCACAGTGTCTGCCCTGAGAGGTTATGGGGATGAGTTCTCTGAGATGGCATACTGCAGACAAATGCATAGAGTAGATTAACACTCTTCTATGTGTAATTCATGCTTTTCCTGCATAAAACTTCCTTATAAAAGTGTTAACTATTAAGCCTTGTGAAAGGTCTGGCAGACAGTGGAGCTGCCTGCTTCAGGAGATGCTTTGAGCAGGTAGTTACAATATAAATAGCAGCAATGTGCAAAGATGCTCATGACCTTGTGTGAAATGAAAACAACACAAAGAAGTTTCTCTGATATTCCTGCAGTGCACCTAACTGAGTTGCTATTGAATACTAATGAAGGCCAAATTTCATTTCGATGGAACTATGGTCCCTCAAGTAGAAAGCCCTAGAATAGAGCACCAAAAGTCCCCAAATGCAATTCTGAGTCTGGGGCCTGTGATAGTCTTCTCCACCAAGGGAGGTAACAAGTGAGATTTTACAATTGCATTCCTGATCCACTGATCATACCTGCCTTGAACTTCTGGGCGAAATCAAAGTCAATGTAGTGGTTTTGTCCCAAATTATAACCAGTAATCTAGTAAACTGCCATAAGCCCTACTACTACCAGTAAGTAATCATAATGCATTACAAAGTTACTTCCAATACTGCAGAATTAGGCAGAAGTTGTTGTAAAATAAAAAAACAAAAAAAAAAAAACAACCCATTTTGTCAAAACTGGCAGTGTAAAGAAAGCAGAACTGGAAGTGCCTGAATCATCTGCAATGTCAAGTACCTTGCATAACCTCTTCCTGTGGTTAGGTTTGGGGACCCACTGTTTTGAAATCTTAGACATATACACTTTCTCATAGGCTCACACAACCTGTGACTATCTTCCCTCAGCCAACATGAACTTCACCTTCAGCTATGTCTCTGGGTCTACATGATAGTATTAATAATTCAAACCAAACTAATAGACAGAAGACCACTTAGGTTTAGTGTTACCACAGCAGCCTTTTATAAGTTTACAAACAACTTTAGCCTAACCCCAATAAAGCCTGACAACAGTCATAAGAATTCATTAGGAAGTTTACTGGAAGTTACCATTATATCCATGCCTTTATAGGTCTATATAGAGATATGGTAATATGGGGTGTGTGTGTGTGTGTGTGTGTGTGTGTTAAAGAGTGAATTTGGATTGTCTGGGCAAACTGCAAATGATGGTGTTCTCTTTTCATAGATCTTATTGGCATATGCAGAAGAGGTTGTGATCATATGGAACTAGGGAAGTAATAACTTCATTTTCAAAGCAAGTCATACAACCATGCTTTTGTCTTGATTTTGGAGGTGAGCTAGAGGTGGAGCCACCATTGGAAGAGCAGTAACTATTGGTACCATTAGAAAAAGCAGGGATGTATATGGGAAGGCCAGTATGGTTGCCTGTACTAACTGGGTCACTCCTAACCCTCCCAGCCAGTGGGTGTTCTGTGCTTCAGGAAAGGTAGGATGAGTAGATGACTGACTTCCTCTGCACTGAGTCTTCATGTTGGTCTTTCTTCAAAGCCAGAAAGTGGGTTAACTGGTTCAAAGGAAGTCCAGGTACTTTGAGCATTTCTTGGTAAAGAGTCAAAGGCAGGAGAATTAACTACAAGATCTCGTGAGCCTACTGACAGTAGTGTACCTCCAAACCAAAAGTTTCCTGTACTAAATGGGCTTGTTAGACTAAAGTAAGCCAGCCTATTGCTTCCTAAGTAGGAGTTTGTGGAACCATTTTCTAGAGAACTGGAACTATCATGTAGATAATTAGATATCATTCTTTATGGGCTAGGAGGAACTAGACTGGAGGAGAGCCATGCAGAACCTAGAGGTTACATAGGTACCATTGTCGTGGAAATCACTGAGCATTATACAGTTTCCTGTACAACTGACAATATGCATTTTTATTTCTTCCCGTGCTCTGTCAACATTTTCCAGCATCCCAATCACTTCAAAGACAGGCTCCTTATCTCTGCATGGAGTTACTATGTATGTGGGTCTGCTGCTGAATTCTTTTTTTTTTTTTGGCTGGGGCTGGGTTTGAACCCACCACCTCAGGCATATGGGACCGGCGCCCTACTCCTTGAGCCACAGGCACTGCCCTGAATTCTTTCAATAGTTGCTTCTTTGGGTCCAAGCGCTAATCCTACCATATGATTAGGAGACCTTGACTTGGACTGTGGTTTAACCAGGAAGATTAGGACTAAATGACAATTAGTCCCAGGGCAGGGCAGGGCAGGGCAGGGCAGTGCAGGGCAGGGAAGGGCCATTTTTGTTTCGAAATGCACAAATCATGGAGAAGTGCCCTGTAGCTGAGAGGATTTCGCTCTTCCTCAGGTGCAGGGACGCCTTCTTGCCGTTCAGGGTGGCGCCGGCGGCCCGCAGCTTCCGGGAAGCAGGCGTGGGGCAGCATCCCGGCCATCACGCCTGGGCATTGTCTCCTCCGTACAGCATCCGCCCGGCCAAGGCTGCAGCCGCCGCCTCCCGGGCATCGGAGTCTGAGGCGGGCAGCAGTACCGACCCAGGGACCGGTCCAGGATACACTGGGTCTGGCAGGCGGTAGCCGTGGGCGGCGACAGCAGCAGCAGCAGCAGCAGCAGCAGCGACAGTCCGTTCTCCTCTGCTTCCTCCAGCTTCTCCTCCTCTGTCAGGTCTCGGTCCAGCTCCGCTTCCTCCTGCTTCTCGTCCTCCTCCAATTCCAGCTCCGACACCTCTAGGCTCCGGCCCGACAAGCCGCGGCTCGGAGCTCCCTTAGCAGGAGCCGGTCCCACTCGCGCTCCAGGGAGGCGGCGGGGCTGCCGACCCGGGCTGAGGAGCAGCAGCGCCGCCCTGAGACTAGAGAGGGCGGGGTGGAGGGTCCGGGTTGGCAGTTCAGGGATGGACTTTCACAAAGGCAAGGTCAGCTTCGAGGCAGAGGTAGGTATCCAGGTGGGTGAGTGGCGACGGCAGCGAGGGGCGGGGCTGCTGGAGGTGGCAGCCGCTCCCCTTTCAGGGTTTCTTTTGTTTCATGTCCTTAACCAGCCCCTAGCGCGCCTGTCCTGAGGAACATTTATTAAATAAGTCTTCTTTTCTCCAATGTATGTTTGTGTTTGCTTTATGGATCAGATGGCGATACGAGGCCGAATATTGTTTTCTAATTTTCTGCACTATGTCATTGAATCAGAAGAAAACACAATATATCATTTATCCCCATATACACACAAACACATATATCTATATATACATATACGTCTATATCCATTTATGTATATTTTCATATATTTATATATACATATTGTATCTTCTACTGACTTTTCTTTTTCAAACTGTAACGAACGCAACGTCTTTTACTAAGCACTATGAAGAAAAAATGAAAATAAAAGTGTTTTTCACTCATTGTTTTCAAAGTTTTAATACTATTCTGGAAAAAAGTAGCACTTCTGGGAAGTTGAAACAGAAAATCCTTATTAGCATTCTGAGCAGGCATCTCAAGAAGAGTCAGGCTCTGAGAATGAGCCAGGTGTCCCACATAAATCTAAATCCCTTGGCCATGTTAGGAGACAATCGCAAGCATTTGCAGTTCTGGCCAGATAAGACTCTGCTGGTTGTTTGGAAAAAGTGCCAGACTTTGAAGGAGTCGAACCAGGACATTCCAGGCATTAATGCATTTACTCAGGGAGAATTTATTATTTTAAATTGTGTGTGACACACTGTGCTGAGTGTAAAATCAAAACTTAATAAAGCATACTTGCCCAGAAAACACATTTTGATCAGATGCTCGGAATTCATGCATTTGGTACAGCCATTTTAGTGAGTTTTATTATATCATTGTGTTTTAATTAATATTTCTATAATGACTAATGGTATTGAAAATATATTTTGTGCAAATTGGAAAATTTTATTTTTTATTTGGAAAAATGTCTATTCAAATCCTTTGCCCATTTTTAACTGGTAAACTCCTGTCTTATTAGTGACCTATAAAAGTTGTTTATATATTTTGGTTCCCAGACCCTAATCGGATACATGATTCTTATTATTATTATTTTGCAGGTTTTTTTTGTCCAGGGCTGGGTTTGAACCCACCACCTCTGGCGTATGGGGTCAGTGCCCTATTCCTTTAAGCCACAGGCACCACCCTTTGACACATAATTTAAAATATTACTTCTCTTTAAGTAGTTTAACTTTTCTTATTTACCATGATGTTTTTTGAACAATATTTTTTTTTTCAGTTTGAAGTACAATTCCCTTTTTTTCTTCTTTATTATGCTTTTCTTATAATTATCTTTATTAAACCCAAGGTCACAAAAATTTACTGTTATGTTTGTCCAAAAAATTGTGTAGTTTAGCTTTTACATTTAGGTACACAGTCTATTTTCGTATTTTCGTGTGGATGTGGATCACATTAGGGGTACAACTTCCTCCTTTGCACATGAATATATAATTTTCCCAGCATCATTTGTTGAAAAGCAAAATTAACTTTACCCCAGATTATTCTTTATTAAGGAATCTTCTTCTTTGTCGGTCGACATGAAACCATCCGTATGCTTGTACCATATTGTTTTATTTCTGTAACATTGTAGTAATAAATATTATCAGGAGTTTAAGTTACTAAGCATTATTTTTCTAAATTGTGTATATTTAATTTTCTTTGTCCACATGGATTCTAGAGAGAGCTTGCCAAATTCTATTAAAGAAAAATGACTTTGGAATTTTCATTGACTCTGTAGTTTAACCTGTGCATTTTCATCTTAATATTTAGTAGTATCCTTTAATATTGGATGTTTCCTAATTTATTCCATTCTATTTTGATATTTAAGTATTTTAAATGATTTTAGTTATAAACTACTTGAATTTATTTTGTTAAACTTATTCCTAAATAATTCCTTTTTTTGATACTATTGTTAATAATTTTTTCTTAAGTCAATTTATTTTGTTGACTACTGTTATATAAAAGTACTATTTAATTTAGTATGTGGAAGTTGTATCTGTGACATTGATTAAATTGTGTATTAGCGTGAATAATTTTTAGTAAATTCCCTACATATTTTGAACATTATGGCAATAAAAATCTATTTCAATTTTTTACTCCAGAAGATTTTATTTTAATTTGTTTTTGTGTACAATATTTTCACTAATACACGCAGAACAATGTTGAACAGAATGCTAAAGGTGGATATTCATGTCTTGATATGTCTTGATTTTACACTTACAGATGAAGCTCTCAACATTTCACCATGAGCTGCAGGTTTTACACAGTCTTTCAACAGGTCTCAGATGTTCTCTAGCACTCAACAATGTGTTTTATCCTGAACAGGTGTTAGAATTGTCAAACATTTTCTATTTAAAATATCACCTTCTTTCTTTCATTCTAGAAATACTATATAATCATTGGTTGATTTTTTTTTTATTTTAATCTAACATTGCCACTGTGAAAAAATTCTAATTGTTCATGGTACATATTAATTTTTATATGTTGCTTTTATATGTTGTTGGTTCAGTTTGCTAGTATTTTTGAGGATTCTATATTTATATGGAATATTGGTTCATAGCCTTTCTTACTTGTGATGATTTGTCACAGTGTTAATATGGTTATATTGGCTAAGAGATGAATTTAAAAATGTTCCTCTTTTATTGCAGCAAGGTTTTGTGAGAATTTGGGATTAATTTTCAGAAAATGTTGACTGGGTTTACAATATAAGCAATTTAACATTAGACTTTTTGCGGGAGGACAGGGTCGCACTTTGACGCCCACAGTAGGGTGCAATGGCGTCATAGCTCACAGCAAACTCTTGGGCTCAAGCAAATCTCTTGCCTCAGCCTGCAGAGTATCTAGGACTATAGGCGCCCGTCACAAAGCCTAGCTATTTTCAGAGACAGTGTCTCACTCTTGCTCTTTCATTTTTTTATATGCCTATTATTACTTACTATGTGTAATCAATTTTTTCATTTCACTTTCACAGTCTTTGCCTATTGAGACTTTTATTTCTATTTTTATAGTATTTTATGGAAATTAACACTCTTTTCACTTGACATGGAATAATCTTGAATGAAAATGTATAATGAGGCTTTAGGCAAAATTTTTTCCATTTGTTAGGATAAATAATATAACATAATATAATTTTGTTACTAAATATTCATATTTACTGTATGAGATACATGAGTTATCAAATACAAAGAAAATTAGTGAAATTGCCGTTTTAGTTTGGAAATTATAAATAATATTTCGATAAGATACAACAATAAAATTTTAATAAGAATACAAAGTAATTTATTTGGAAAATGATATGAACAAAAATAATTTGACAGAGTAGTTAGTTTAATGTTTAGCACATAAAATGTATTAGACATTATTCTTTTTTTTTATTAAATCATAACTGTATACAATGATATGATTATGGGGCATCATAAACTCACTTCATAAACCATTTGACACATTTTTATCACAGTGGTTAACATAGCCTTTCCGGCGTTATCTCAGTTACTGTGCCAAAACATTTACATTCTACATTTACCAAGTTTCGCAAATACCCCTGTAATATGCACCACAGGTGTGATCCCACCAATTCCCCTCCCTCTACCCACCTCCCCCTTCCCACTTCCCCCTATTGTTAAGTTGTAGCTGGGTTATAGCTTTCATGTGAGAGTCCCAAATTAGTTTCATAGTAGGGCTGTGTACATTGGGTATTTTTTCTTCCATTCTTGGGATACTTTACTAAGAAGAATATGTTCCAGCTCCATCCATGTAAACATGAAAGAGATAAAGTCTCCATCTTTCTTTAAGGCTGCATAGTATTCCATGGTATACATATACCACAATTTATTAATCCATTCGTGGATCAATGGGCACTTGGGCTTTTTCCATGACTTAGCTATTATGAATTGGGCTGCAATAAACATTCTGGTACAAATATCTTTGTTATGTTGTGATTTTTGATCTTCTGGGTATATGCCCAGCAGAGGAATTACAGGATTGAATGGCAGATCTATTTTTAGATCTCTGAGTGTTCTCCATATATCTTTCCAAAAGGAATGTATTAATTTGCATTCCCACCAGCAGCGCAGAAGTGTTCCCTTTTCTCCGCATCCACGCCAACATCTTTGGTCTTGAGATTTTGTGATATAGGCTAGTCTCATTGGAGTTAGATGATATTTCAAAGTAGTTTTGATTTGCATTTCTCTGATGATTAAAGATGATGAGCATTTTTTCATATGTCTGAAGGCCGTGTGCCTGTCTTCTTCAGAGAAGTTTCTCTTCAAATCCCTTGCCCAGCCTGCGATGGGATCCCTTGTTTTTTTCTTGCTGATGCGTTTGAGTTCTCTGTGGATTCTGGTTATTAAACCTTTGTCAGAGTTATACCCTGCAAATATCTTCTCCCATTCTGAGGGCTGTCTGCTTGCTCTGCTTACTGTGTTCTTAGCTGTGCAGAAGCTTTTTAGTTTGATCAAGTCCCAGTAGTGTATTTTTGAAGCTGCTTCAATTGCCCGGGGGGTTCTCCTCATGAAATACTCACCCAGACCAATTTCTTCAAGGGTTTTCCCTGCATTCTCCTCTAGTATTTTTATAGTTTCATGTCTTAAGTTTAAATCTTTAATCCAATGAGAGTCTATCTTAGTTAATGGTGAAAGGTGTGGGTCCAATTTCAGTCTTCTGCAGGTTGCCAGCCAGTTCACCCAGCACCATTTGTTAAATAGGGAATCTTTTCCCCACTGAATGTTTTTAATTGGCTTGTCAAAAATCAAATAGCGGTAAGTAGCTGGATTCATCTCTTGGTTCTCTATTCTGTTCCAGATATCTACTTCTCTGTTTTTGTGCCAATACCATGCTGTTTTGATCACTATCGATTTGTAGTAAAGTCTGAGGTCTGGTATTGTGATTCCTCCTGTTTTGTTTTTATTTCTGAGTAATGTCTTGGCTATTCGAGGTTTTTTCTGATTCCATATAAAACGAAGTAATGTTTTTTCAAGATCTTTAAAATATGACAGTGGAGCTTTAATAGGGAGTGCGTTGAAATTATATATTGCTTTGGGTAGTATGGACATTTTGATAATGTTGATTCTTCCTAGCCATGAGCATGGTATGTTTTTCCATTTGTTAACATTTTCAGCTATTTCTTTTCTTAGAGTTTCATAGTTCTCTTTATAGAGATCTTTCACGTCTTTTGTTAGGTAAATTCCCAAATATTTCATCTTCTTTGGCCCTACTGTGAATGGGATAGAGTCCTTAACTGCTTTTTCAATTTGACTGTTGTTGGTGTATATAAAGGCTACCGATTTATGAATGTTGATTTTGTAACCTGAGATGCTGCTGTATTCCTTGATCACTTCTAGGAGTTTTGTAGTAGAGTCCCTAGTGTTTTCCAGATACACAATCATATCATCTGTGAAGAGCGAGAGTTTGATCTCTTCTGACCCTATATGGATACCCTTGATCGCCTTTTCTTCCCTAATTGCGGTGGCTAAAACTTCCATTACAATGTCGAAAAGCAATGGAGACAATGGGCAGCCTTGTCTGGTTCCTGATCTGAGTGGAAATGATTCCAATTTAACTCCATTCAATATGATATTGGCTGTGGGTTTGCTGTAGATAGCCTCTATCAGTTTAAGAAAAGTCCCTTCTAGACCAATTTTCTTGAGTGTTCTGATCATGAAGGGATGCTGGATATTATCAAAAGCTTTTTCTGCATCAATTGAGAGAATCATATGGTCTTTGTTTTTTAATTTGTTTATGTGCTGAATTACATTTATAGATTTACGTATATTGAACCAGCCTTGAGACCCTGGGATAAAACCAACTTGGTCATGATGTATAATTTGTTTGATGTGTTGCTGGATTCTGTTTGTTAGGATCTTGTTGAATATTTTTGCATCTATATTCATTAGTGACATTGGTCTATAATTTTCTTTTCTTGTTGGGTCTTTTCCTGGTTTGGGGATCAGGGTGATGTTTGCTTCATAGAACGTGTTGGGTAGTCTTCCTTCTTTTTCTACATTTTGGAACAGGTTGAGTAATATAGGTACTAATTCCTCTTTAAAGGTTTGGTAGAATTCTGACGTGAAACCATCTGGT
Organism: Nycticebus coucang; assembly: GCF_027406575.1. NCBI lineage: Eukaryota > Metazoa > Chordata > Mammalia > Primates > Lorisidae > Nycticebus > Nycticebus coucang. The sequence goes on along the minus strand of NC_069799.1, from coordinate 28,203,464 downwards.
CCCGTGCTTTTCTTTTTAGGGAGGTTTTGTATAGTTGATGCTATTTCTGAACTTGATATGGGTCTGTTCAACATTTCCACTTGATTCTGGTTAAGTCTTGGAAGGTGGCGTGCTTCCAAGTATCGGTCTATTTCCTTCAGATTTTCATATTTCTGAGAATAAAGTTTCTTGTAATATTCATTAAGGATTTTTTGGATTTCTGATGAGTCTGTGGTTATTTCGTCTTTGTTGTTTCTGATTGATGATATTAGAGATTTTACTCTTTTTTTCCTGATTAGGTTGGCCAGAGGTTTATCTATTTTATTGACCTTTTCAAAAAACCAGCTTTTTGATTTATTGATCTGTTGTATTATTCTTTTGTTTTCAATTTCATTTAATTCTGCTCTAATTTTGGTTATTTCTTTTCTTCTACTGGGTTTGGGGTTGGAATGTTCTTCCTTTTCCAGTTGCGTGAGATGTCCCATTAAGTTGTTAACTTCCTCTCTTTCCGTTCTCTTGAGGAAGGCTTGCAGTGCTATAAATTCCCTCTTAGAACTGCCTTTGTAGTGTCCCAGAGGTTCTGATAGTTTGTGTCTTCATTGTCGTTTTGTTCCAAAAAACTGGTGATTTCTTTCTTAATCTCATCTCTGACCCAGCTATCATTCAGCATAAGGTTATTTAACTTCCATGTTTTTGTATGTGTATGCAGATTCCTGTTGTTACCCAATTCAAGTTTTATTCCATGATGGTCCGAGAAGATGCATGGAATAATTTCTATTCCTTTAAATTTACTGAGGTTAGACCTGTGACCTAAAATGTGATCAATTTTGGAGTAAGTTCCGTGGGCTGATGAGAAGTATGTGTATTCAGTTTTGTTGGGATGAAATGTTCTGTAGATGTCTGCTAAATCTAAATATTGGATGGTTAGGTTTAAATCTAAGATTTCTTTGCTCAGCTTCTTTCTGGAGGATCGATCCAACACTGCCAAGGGAGTGTTGAAGTCTCCAACGATTATGGAGCTGGAGGAAATCAAGTTACTCATGTCTGTTAGAGTTTCTCTTATAAATTGAGGTGCATTCTGGTTGGGTGCATAGATATTAATAATTGAGATCTCGTCATATTGAGTATCACCGTTAACAAATATGAAGTGACCATTCTTGTCCTTCCTTACTTTTGATGGTTTAAAGCCTACTGTATCTGCAAATAAAATTGCAACACCTGCTTTTCTCTGATTACCATTTGCCTGAAATATGGATGACCATCCTTTCACCCTGAGTCTGTATTTGTCTTTTAAGTTAAGATGTGACTCTTGTATGCAACAAATATCTGGCTTGAGTTTTTGTATCCAGTCAGCTAACCTATGCCTCTTTAGAGGACAGTTTAAGCCATTCACATTGATGGAGAGTATTGATAAGTCTGGTGGAATTTTGGGTGTCGAGTTTTTCAAAGGTCCAGTGGACATTTTTAATCCTTTCGCCAGTGTGGAAGTTGGAGTTTGATCCGAAGTTTCTGAGTGAGTTTACTTTTGTGCTATAGGATTGGGTTGGTCATTGTGGAGGATAGGTCTGAGAACATCCTGAAGAGCTGGTTTACTTATGGCAAATTTTTTCAACATATGAATGTCATTGAAGTATTTAATTTCTCCATCATAGATGAAACTCAGTTTAGCTGGATACAAGATCCTGGGTTGAAAGTTTTTTTGCTTTAGGAGATTAAAAGTTGATGACCAGCCTCTTCTTGCTTGAAAACTTTCAGCAGAGAGATCTGCAGTTATTCTAATATTCTTACCTTTGTACGTTATAGTTTTCTTTCGCCGGGCTGCTTTGAGAATCTTCTCTTTCATGTTAACTTTAGCGAAGCTAATTATGATATGTCTGGGAGATGGCTTATTGGGGTTGAATCGTGCTGGGGTTCTGAAGCTGTCTGCTATCTCAATTTCAGATTCTCTGGGCATGTCTGGAAAATTTTCTTTCATAATTTCATGTAGAAGGGCCTCTGTGCCCTTGGCAGCCACTTCATCGTTCTCCGAAATTCCTATAACCCTTACATTGTTTTTTTTCGAATTATCTGAGAGTTCTCTGAGTGGTGATCCGTTTTTGCTCTCCATTTCTCTTCCTCTTTGAGAGATTGGGAGCATTCGAAGACTTTATCTTCAATGTCAGAAATCCTTTCTTCTGCTTGCTCCATTCTGTTACTGAGGGATTCTACTGTATTTTTCATATCTTTGAGGCCTGTAAGTTCTTGTTTCAGTGTGTCTAAGTCTTTGGTGGTTTTGTCTTTAAATTCGTTAAATTCTTGAGACAATTTTTGAATTTCTCCTCGAATTCCTAATTCCATTTTATTAATCTTGTCTGCAAACCAAATTCTGAATTCGACTTCTGACATCTCAGCCAGTTGTTTATGAATGGGATCTTCAATCACATCTGCCGTATCTTTTCTTGGGGGGGTTGATCTATTCTGGTTATTCATGTTACCAGAGTTTTTCCGCTGATTCTGCCCCATGGTTTACTCCCTTTGGTTTTTCCCCTGGGGTTTTATCGAGGGCCCGTACAGTGTTGTGGCCTGAGAAACTGGGGCCCTGTCTGGTGTGGTGGAGCAAAGTGGTTCTGTCTTGTTTTCAGCTGGTTTCTGTTCGATCCTATTGCAACTTCTACTCTGGCTTGAAGTCTCAGCTGTGTGGAAAAATCAGCAATTAAGTCACCCCGCCTGCCCACCTCTGGCCCCAGTTGGAAAAGGAGAATCAAACCTTCCTACAATCGCACACCCAGGGCACCGCCTGAAAAGTCCTCAGTCTATTAGCCCAGTTCAAAAGGTCTGAATCAACTGTCTCAATCGGCACTTGTCTCGGGTGGAAGGGTTCAAGAGGTCTCTGGGAACTGGATCACAGGGGCCTGGTGACTCCTCTGACACAGTTCACCCCAGTGCAGCGTGGAGTCAGGAGGAGCCACCCAGCAAACAGAGCAGTCTGGGAAGGTTGACGTCTCCTTCCCCACTTTGCCCCTCCATCGGACCCAGTCACTGGTATCTCTGCAGATGGCTAACCCAGTTGCCTGCAGTGAACAGACACTCCAGGGTTTTGCACCTGCCTGAATCGCATGGAAGTCTGCCAGGCCCCCGCAGACTGCCGCTATCTAGCAGGAAGAGATGGGGCCTGACATCTTTGAGTGTTTGATGCAGGTGATGGGAAGGAGGTGTTCACTCAGGCTTAGCCCCGTCCCTGATGGATGCTGCTAACAGAACAGAACACAACAGAACAGACAACTTTGTGAGGTTCTGTCTCTGTTCCTGTCGTTGCCTACAGAGGACGGGCTGTTTTGAGTTCAAACGTCTTTGCTGCTGGAGAATTGCGTCTGAACACCTCTCTGGGTCGGCCCCGCCCTGGAAGCTTCCCGGGTTTGTGAGCCGTGTCACCGGTGGCCTGCTCTGGTTGCCCAGGGAGACAGGGGGTGTGGCCTCAGAATATCCAGAAGTGAGCGTTCTGCCGTTAAAGAAAAAACGGCTGTTGATCTACCTCCAGGGAACTGCTGCTCTGGTGTGGGCACTCAGGTGACCCTTTTCTCCTCTGTCCCGTGCCCCAGAGTCAGCACTGAGCGGCCGCAGTTTGTGCTGGGTCCACACCCCTTAAGAGATCCCCCAAGAATCAGAACTCTTGGGGGATGGGCCCCCAGACCCTGATTGGGAGTGGGGCGGGGGGAAGCTAGAGTTTCATTCAGTTTCACGCAATACTACGGTCTGGGGAGGGCTCCTGCACTGCACCGCAGGGAAGTGCCACCAAGGCTTGATTTCCCCTCAGCAGAGCGCCCTCTCCTCGCTCACATATCCCAGAGTCAGCGCTGACCGGACGCAGCTCAGGCACTGTGCACTCCCCTCGAGAAATCACCCAAGGAGCCGAACTCCTGGGGGATAGGCCCTCAGACCCCGAGTGAGAGTAGGGGTTCTCAGCTCTCAGCGGGGAGGCCAGAGTCTTATTCAGTCTTGGGCCCCGTATGCCCGGGTAGGGTTGCTGTACTGCACCGCAGGGAAGTGCCGCGAGGCGGGACTCCCCCTCAGCCTGTTGCCCTCTCCTCACTTGCGTGCCTCAGAGTCAATGCTGACCAGTCGCAACTCGGGGACTGTCCACTCCCCTTGAGAAATCACCCAAGGATCCGAAGTCCTGGGGGACAGGCCTCCAGACCTCAGTGGGCAGGAGGGGAGCGCCGGGGATTCAGGGTTGCCGGCAAAGGATTCCCAAAGTTTTATTCAGTCCTATGTCTGGCAGGAGAACGCCACAGCACCCCAGTAGGGGAGGTAGGTCCAGTTTTTAGAAGGTCTCTCCCGTGGAGTGTAGTAGGAGGGCCTTTAATTTCTGCCCACTTGTTCAATTGTGGGGCTCTAGAGCCGGTCTCATGGGGGAGGGGGACTCCCATCCGCTTGGTGATGGATTTTGTACATTTTGTTTGCGTCCTTCTGATCACAACTTGCCTCAGCGGTGTTGATGTGCGTTCTTCAGTCTTCTCTCTTGGTGAGGCTCAAGTCCACCAGGATACTTACTAAATTCCTGTCCCTTAACTCTCCTTCTGGAAGGGAGCCTTTGTTGAAAGCTGGCTTCAGTCCGCCATCTTGTCTCCCTCACCCTAGATATTATTCTAATATTAAATATTTTACAGGTTTAATATATAAGCATAAAATGAATAATCTAAAAGTTCATTTAAAAAACTCATATCATTTTAAAAACTGTGTTTCTAACTGAAATATATTAATTATGAATATTTGTTTGCGGTGGAGACAAGATGGTTGACTGAAGCCAGCTTTCCACAGAAGCTGCCATTGAGAAGGAGAGTTAAAGGACAAAAATTTAGCAAGTAACCTGGTGGATTTGAGCAGCACCAAGAGGGAAGTTTGAAGAACGCATATCAACCCCGCTGAGGTGAGCTGTGACCACAAGAATATTTAAAAAAGGTACAAAATCCATCACCAAGCGGATGGGGTCCCTTCCCCCATGAGAACTGCACGGAGTGCGTCACAAACAAATGGACAGAGTTCAAAGGTCTTCCCATTACACTTCACGGGAGAGACCCTCCAAAAACTGGACCTGCCTCCCCTACTAGGGTGCAACGGCATTCTCCTGCCAGGCATAAACCTGTATAAAACTGCATATATTCTCCACCTGCAACTCTGATATCCCAGCACTTCCTCCACTCTTACTCTGAGGTCTGGAGGCCTGTCTCCAAGGAGTTCAGATTCTTGGGTGATTTCTCGAGGGGTGTGGACAGTGTCTAAACTGCAGCTGGTCAGTGCTGACTCTGGGGCATGGGAGCAAGGAGAGGACGGTCAGCTGAGAGGGAACCTCACAAGAGCTGCAGTTCCCTGAGACTCAGACCAGCAGCCATCTTTTAGCAGTAATATGGCCAGGCATAAAACTGTGTAAAACTGTATATATTCTCTACCTGCAACTCTGAGCTCCCAGCACTCTTCTCCACTCTCACTCTGAGGTTTGTAAGCCTGTCCCCCAGGAGTCCAGATTCTTGGGTAATTGTTCAAGGGGTGTGGACAGTGCCTAAACTGCAGCTGGTCAGTGCTGACTCTGGGGCGCTGGAGCGAAGAGAAGATGGACAGCTGAGTGGGAACCACACCAGAGCAGCAGTTCCCTGAGGCTCGGAGCAGCAGCCGTCTTTTAGCAGCAATACGGCTCACTCCCAGATATTCTAAAGCCACACCCCCTGTCTCCCTGGGCAACCAGAGGAGGCCGGCAACAACCTGTGAGTAAAAGATTTGCCTGAGGCGGTACCAACTCATAGACCCGGGAAGCTTCCAGGGCGGGGCTGACCCAGAGGATAGCTTTACTGAGCCTAAGACGCACCTGGCACTCAGGGGATCATCAGCCTATAGACAAAGGAAGGCGGGAGGATAGAACTGAAAGGTAACCTAATACAAACCTGCACAAGCAAAGATAGGGCTTTGGAACTCAAAACAGCATCTCTTCTGCAGGGGAATTTAGCAGTTCTGTTCGGTTCTCTCAGTAACATCAATCAGGGGCGGGGCTGGACCTGAGTAAACACCCCCCAACCTTCACCAAGCGCCCAAGGCTGTCAGGCCTCACCTCCTCCTGCTAGATAGAGGCAGAGCGCAGTGGCCTGGCAGATTTCCTTGTGATTCAGGTAGGTGCAAACCCCTGGAGTATCTGCCCACTACAGGCAACTGGGTCAGCCAACTGCAGGGCTATCAATTACTGGGTGTGACAGAGGTGCAAGGTGGGGAAGGAGGCATCAACCTTCCCAGACTGATCTATTTGCTGGATGGCTCCTCCTGACTCCACGCAGAGCACTGGAACAAGCCATATCAGAGTAGTCACCAGACCCATGTGATCCAGTACCCAGAGACCTCTTAAACTCTCCCAAGCAAGACAGGTGCTGACTAAGACAATTGATTTTGACCTTTTGAACAGAGCCAATCACCTGAGGACTATTCAGGTGGTGCCCTGGATATGTGGTTGTAGGAAGGTTTGATTTTCCTTTTCTAATTGTTGCTTGTGGTGGGCGGGGTGACTTAATTGCTGGTATTTCTCCACAGCTGAGACTTCAACCCAGAGTAACTGTTTCACTAGGGTCAAACAGAAACCAACTGAAAATAAAACAGAAGAACTTAGCCCCACCACACCAAACAGGGCCCCAGTTTCTCAGGCCACAGCACTGTACAGGTCCTCGACAAAGCTCCAGGTACTGTTCTCTGCATTGAAATAAAATCAATTCATAAACATTTGCAAAACACAAAATATTTTTACTACTAGAATATTGAACTCTACATATTACTATGACATTGTATTTTGGGGGACAAATGTATTCTAAATTACATAAAGTGAGATTGTAGGTGATAATGTTCACGCCTCAGAAAATATATGTAAAATATTTTCATAATGTGTTCTCTGTTGATATTTGTCGTTTGAGGGAATATACAAAATATTCTAAAGCGTTTTAATACAAAAAGCTAAAGTTCTCGAAAAGTAACAAGCAAACTTACAATAATGTTTAGAACTGAAAGAAAAATTGACAACTTCCCAGGTACAGAAGTAAATAAAAAACAATGGAGAAATTGAACTACCATGTAAGTGCCTCCTCTTACATATGGCTTATTGCATGGATGCCACATCTATATGGGTTGTCTAAATTGCCAAAAGCTAATGAAAAAAAGAAAAAGACATAAATGGACTACAGACATCCCAAATGTGATATATGTCATAAATGAGAACTAAATGATAATTTATGTTTCACACAGTTATAGGACTTGCACTTAAAAGGTCATTACAATGAGGAAAAATATTTTAAAAAGACAAAATAATTTGAAAAGAGAACTATAAGCTTTATTTAGACAAGCCATATTTAGAAAAGACCCAAATGTAAACAATTAAAAATATAATTAATCTACTGAATACACATGTGGGTAAAACATTAAAGTAAACTGAGCTATGAGAGGATGATTTATGTACAACACAGAAAATAATTTAGTCAAATAACATAAAAGGAGAAAAAGTAATAGAAAACACAAATGTAATTATATATATATGAGGAATAGAATCAAGAGAACAAAAAATCTGTTTTTCTCACAGAATATATTCAAAAAATTAAAGGCAGTATTGAAAGATTAGTGAATATAAACTTCTAAAATTAAAAACCAGACATGAATTATTAAATTTATGCTTGTAGTTTGTCACAAAGAGAAAAAATGAAAAAAAATACTTAAAAGAGAAATAGCCTTGGCCTGTAATCCTAGGACTCTGGGAGGCCGAGGCATGTGGATTGCCTGAGCTCACAGTTTCAAGACCAGCCTGAGCAAGAACAAGACCCCCGTCTCAAAAAATAGCAGGGTGTTGTGTTGGGAGCCTCCAGTCCCAGCTACTTGGGAGGCTGAAGCAAGAAAATCACTTGAGCTGAAAAGTTTGAGTTGGCTGTGAGCTATGACACTATAGAACTCTACCAAGGGTGATAAAATAAGACTCTGTCTCAAAAAAAAAAAAAAAAAGAAAGAAAGAAAAAAGAAATAGCCTTGCTATATATACTATGTCAAACAGACTATAACATTGAATATGAGTGAAAGACAAAGATAATTTACCATAAGTGCAAAATTGTCACAACTTTATAGAGCATAATGAAAAATAAATATTAACAAAGCTGAGAGAAATTACTATTAAAGCTAAAAATGAATTAGCTAAATTAATTTTAACAAAAATAATTAAAAAAAATCGAGTGATTTTTCTTATTCATGAGAGCTTCTCAAGAGTGCACTTCAAGAAGAAAGAAGTGGTTATGCATATAAAGTGAGTCAGAAAATTGATTTGGGATTATCAACCTCTGGTAGAAAATAAACTAGTGAAACCCAATACTCCTTTGCAGTACAAAATTCAAATGTATCTAAAAATAATAGAATTGTAATTCCACACAATATATTATTCACAAAAGTCCTTTGCTAATGGACTATTTTTTGAAAATTCAGAATATTAAGGGGGTTCTAATGTTTCAGGTTACATGGATGACTTTAGTAATGCTTAAGTCCCAGCTAAAGGTATGCCTGTCACCCACACTGTGCTCATTAGGTAGTAGTTTCCCCTCCCCTCCTTCTACCACGTGCTTGCTTTCCACTGAGTTTTCTTCCCTCTGTGCACATGTGTGCTTGTCAGTCAGCTCCAATTTAATACTGAGTACTTGTGGTGGTTGTTTTTCCATTCTTGAGATACTTCAACCAGCAGGGTGGTCTCTAGTTTCATATAGATTGTTTCAAAAGGTATGAATTCATCTTTTCTTATGAGTAGTATTTAGTGTTGTTCATGTACCACATTTTCTTAATCCTTACTTGAATAATTTAATTAAGAACAGAAGAATTTTCAGATTTTTTTTCCCAACACTCTCATTAACAAGGATGGAATTTTGGTGGTATATTTTTCAGAATATAGATTATTCTTTTGTCAGAAGTGATCTGTATGAAAGGACAGACAGTAGCATAGAGATTGGCCACAACATTCTGAATATCTAGGATGACTGGGTTGTAATCCCACAACATTACTGAGGAGAATGAGATAATAATGTCCACCAAGTACAGGAACACAAAACAGCTCACCAGCAGCAGGATGATCTGGGTAGCCCTTTTCCCTGCAAATGCTCTTGTGGAGAGGCTGGTGCTGTGAAGATGCTGGGATCGCTTCTGATGCTTTAGCAAGAGAATGACCATGTATGTACTTGAGAGCAGCATCATTCCTACAAAGAAGACATTCTGGGATAATGTGAGAATAAAAGCGAGTCCCCTGATGATGGAATTCATTGGAGAAAGTGAGCAGTATGTACCTACTTTGAGTAGATTGGTCTGTGTCATGTTGGACAAAGCTACTGTATATAAGAGTAGGATACTGCTAGAAGACAAATTGAGGGACCAATAAAAGAATAAAATATGGAAAATGTAATTTGCAAATTTGTGTTTAAATCTTGCCAACCAGGAGGTGCTGGGACTGATGGTGATGGCCTGTAGCATGCTCAGGAGGCAGGTGGTACAGATGGAGAGGCCCTTCATCACATTGCTCAGGTAAAGCAAAGCCTTACATTTAAAGTCATTCTGAAAATTCAGTGACTCAAACAGATCTGAGGACAAAACATGCACTACAGAGAGGAGCCTCACCAAGTGGATGAAGGCCAAGTGACAGGTGATCAGGTCAGTGGGCTTAAGCCAGCAATCCTTAAAATTTCTGAAAATGAGGAAGAAAAGGAGAAAAGTATTGGCTGAGACTCCAATTCCAGCTTGGAAAAAAAAGGCATTTGTCCCTGATAACATAAGTGGAAAGTTTGTTCTTCTTAATGGCAAAGAGAAATTATATTCTGTATAACTGAAAAAAGATAACAAAAGACCTCACATCATTAATGTTCATTCTTCAGTGTTGAAAATCATCACAAATTATTTTCAAATATATTTTACCTTTTATTATTGATAAACTCTGTCTCATAAATTCTAATCACCTAATATCTGCATTATTTTCTACACAAAAATTTAAAAATACATACATACAAACACATCTATACACACAAACACATACACAATCTTGCCCTTATATGATGCACACTATGTATACTCTCATTATATGTGGGCTTCCTTGTTCCCAATCACATTGTAGTCTTACATTATCTCATTTTATATTTATTAAACACATTGATGCTATGATCATAGAAACTTAATTATGTGTCCATGGGTCTCTCCCAGTTTAGTTTCCATCTCAGTGATCCCTATGTAAACTCTCTATATCACAGCTGAGGATTAATCCATCACTAAATTGTCTATAGGATAAACACTACTTGTAATCAGTTTATGACCACAGAGTTGCCTTAAAATAATCACGTTGATTCTTTTCTTGAAATTATACTCAACACAGCACCCCTTCTCATGCCTTGAAAAATACTTAGGTCTTCAATAATAGTTTTCCTCAAGTTTCACTATGATATCTACAATATCAGAACGTCTCGCATAATTTTGCTGAACAACTTTGCTGTTACTGTTTCATGTTATTAGTCAGTATACAGATATCAGTGTTTTATCAATTTATTTTGATTCAGTGATTAGAAAAATTCAGCTTCATAATACATGAAAGTGGGGAAAGTAATGTTTAATAAGATTCTTCCAAGATGAAAGTGTGTCCAATTATATTTTGAAATTACTTGTCACTATACTATTGATAATTATTCACAGATGTAATATATTACGTGTATTACATATATATTATATCCATATACAGTTATTGTGATAGTATTTCTGACCCATACTTAAAAGTTAATAGATGAAGTAGAACATTGGTCTAAAATGCCTTGAAATGCTTGAGTTTATAAGAGACACGATGTATAGTTGAAATGGTTGTTAATCTAACTCTAAAAGCTTAAGCTAGTGAAGGGACACATTCATCCTGACTGCCATTTAGTTGCACTAACATGCATCTTCACCATCAGCACAGGTGGGTTCTGTTTTCATGATGGAACCAGGAAAAATACCAGGATTGAATTTAAAGGCTTGATTGTATCCATACTTTGAGGATGGTAGTCCAAGTCCAGTAAAATGATATTTGGACTGAATAATAAAATACATGCAATTATTTATTAACTATGTATCTATATATTTTGTTAATATAACACATAGAATACAAGAGAGAAAATTAGATAAATTGACATGGGTAAGAATGTTATCATTTTCTTCTCATACCTCAAGATAAATTCAGCTTACCCCACGAATCTTCACGCCTCTCTCTGAAAATGACCATCACACACTGAATAATTCTTGATGTGCAGAAACATCAGGCCCAGTCTTTCTCCAACAAAGCTCATGAGATCACTGGTGATGAGGCTAGACAAGAAGACACCATGGTTACCAGGAATGAGAATTGGCAGCTAACAACAATTGGGAGGCTGTGGCCCGGCACCTGGAGGGAGTCCACCAGCATGTATATGCCTATCAAGATGCTGTTAGGCCTAGACTAATGTGGAAAAATACCAGTTAACTCCTGGCAAATTTCTGGGCCGCAAGCTCTCAACAAAATGGAGTGAGTCTGGTTCACTCCCAAGATAGATGGGAAAGTATTACTTGATTTCTTGCTTGACTCACCCACTCCCTGGGAAATAGACCAGGAAGTACCAACTGTCCCCCCACTGACCTTTAAATAATAACAGGTGGGGAAATTACTGAAACAAAGATACATGGGGAGAAAGTACTAAAACAAAGATGTATGGCTAACCGCACAGTTCTGCTTCTGTACATTGCTTGCTTACCAACCTGGGTGCAGCTGGGCAGCCTGCATGCCAACCAGGATGCAGACCAGGCCTTAAAAACCAGACCCCTTAAGCAAATGGGGCTGCTCTCCCAACCCCTGTGTTGGGTGTGAGGCAGTTTACGGCTGGCTTTTAAATAATGGACTCTTTTGTTAATTCCAAGTGATGGCACGGTCTTTGAGAATTCTTGGGCACAACAATTTCCTCCACCAACTTGGGAAGCTGTCTCCTGCAAGTCCTAATTTTAGCCTGAAGGCAGCTGTGACTTCTATCTGAAGACCTCAGATGGATACAAATAGTAGCTGACTTTCTTCAATCAGGCCAGGGATAGTAAAAGAGTGGAGAGGGATGGGGATGAAGAGACTAACCAAACTTTTAATAACTGCCTACTGTTTACAGAATACACTTTGACACTCCAGATTTCACAATCTCAACCTAACTTGTAGTTATCATCTAGGAGAAGAGGGAGCAGAACACGATGTTAAGAGTGCACAAGAGAGCCAACAGGAGAGGATGGGATCAAAACTCATGTCTTCACTTTCCATCCAAAAACGTTCCACAACAAAACCAGCTGCAAGTGAACAGTTTCAAATTCGGGTGAATGTGGGCACCTGGCTGGTGGCTTAGTGGAAAAAGCAAAAGAAAAACCTGCTCTGACACCGCTCTCCTGGGTCCTGCCCTTACCGTGCAGAAAGTGTTCAGCCTCCCGCAGCTCTTGTTCCTTCTCCCTCAGCAGTTTGGCCACCGCCACCAACTCAAGCCTCCTGACCTCGGCCACCAACTCAAGCTTAAGACCCTGCCAGGCGCTCAAAGAAGGCCCGCAGAGCTGTCGTGCCACTGTCAGACAGCTCCTCCAGAGGCCGACCCGCAGCCCGGCGGGCCCAGAGGCCTGGGGCAGCGCCCCACAGCAGCCACCCGCAGCGCTAGCTTGAGAGCGGAGGACCTTCAGGACAGGAAGTTCCAGGCAGAGCTGGTGTCCCGACACCAAACCCAGCCCAGAAATAGGGGCGAGAGCAGACAAGGCTCACCCAGCACTGGCGCTGTGTTAAAGGGCTGCCAGAAGTTTTGGGGAACTTATGGCTAAGAGGCAGGAAGCAGTAGGGTTCCCGGCTGCCCAAACCTGTGCCCCAGTATAAAACAGTGGGGGCGGGGCTGTCATCCCATACCCGCGGGAGACATCGGGCTCCTCCTATAAACACTTCAGCACAAGTGACCTTGCGGTCATTGGGCTGAAAGGGGAAAGCAGCAAGTTGACGCTCGTGGCTGTGAGGATGTTTCCCAGCAGAGAATGAGACCTTCAAGAACCAGTGCGGTGGCAGAGGTCACAGCCACAGAAGTCCTCTGTCCTTAATGCCGGCCTGGCCATTACAGCCAGTGTCAGGAAGATCAATCTTGTGTATGTTTGTTCCTTTTCCTATTATCCGGCTCATGTTTCTCTTTTCAACAGTGGGTCAGCTTCATTTTATCCCTGACGTGACGAGTGTATTCTAAGGTAACCCAATAAATTTGCAAAATCTGCGTTCCTGCCCTGCCTCTGCGGCGTAATTGATTTGACCTGCATGTTCCTTCTCCCAGGTTTCGCTAGCTGCTTTTTAAAGAGGTTGAGTGAATCTGTGTTAAACTACAGCACAACAAAAACTTCAGAGACACGTGTCCGGTGGCCCAAGCTCCAGTCCCTTTGCAAAAAAACTGCACATAGCAGATATGTGCTGGGAATACTGAAGTTTATTGTGGCATAACGCTTTAGCAGTGGAGTTGATGGAGTTAACACAAGCAAGGCAGTCTTGGGAATGTAAGGGCTGAGCACTCAGTGTGAGAATTACTTATCGCCTGGTTTCGGCAGTATCTATTAAGAGATGATCTGTTGAGAGAAACGACATATTGAAAGAGCTTATGAATTACTTTAAAAAAAAATCAAATGATAAAACCTGGGAGCTCTTAACCAGGTTAAAATAGCCTTCCACCATCCAATCGAAACTAGGAGGTTATGTATAAAATTATTAGAAAATGAGTTTGTGTTGCCTGTATTCATGACTTAGCATTACATACAAATGCAGAGTGATGACGGAAGAATAAAATAATTCACCAAAGCACAGAAAGCAAAAATAATTTTGCTACTTAAAAGCTCCACCTAATTACCTCACAGTATTTTATTTTGTGTATTCAAGCTACACTACTTATAAATTTGTTGTAAGATAGTGGTTGAAATCCATTTTAATTCTGATCTGAGTATAAAACAGGACAGGTCTTAGAAACAACTATTTCCCAATTCTAACCTCACCTTTGAATTTTTTTTAACAATAAAAATGGTTGGAGTCATTTGAATTCAACATGATAAATCTTTCACCTGAATCCTCAAAACATATGGTACTTAAGAATATATTTTATAAGGCTGCACAATATTCCATGAAAAAAATAATCACCCGCACTCCCATAAGAAAGATATAACACAACTACAGCCCAAGATGAAAGGGGAAAGAGGAATGGGAGAAGGGAAGGGTGGATAGTGGAGGGAGGGTAATGTCTGGGACCACACCTATGGTGCATTTTGCAAGGATACATGTCAAGTCTATTACATGTGGAGTATAAACATCTTAACACAATAATTAAGAAAGTGAGATGAAGGCTATGTTAATACCAGTTTGATGTGGGCATTCCAAATGGTATGTAAAACCAGCACATGATTAATTTTTTTTTTTTTTTTTGGACAGGGCTTGCTTTGAACCCACCACCTCCAGTATATGGAGCCAGTGCCCTACTCCTTGAGCCACAGGCACCACCCAGAGCTATGATTAATGTAAAGGAATATATTTTATTATTTATAAAAGGTGAAAAATTATAATAAACAATACCCCAGATAACAATGTAAACAAAAATTTTGTTTCCTTTATTTCTGTTTTAGAAATTTAATTTATCTCAATCCTCAGAATGCAACAATTTCTAGTTGTTAATAACGTACATATGCACCCAATGTCCTTTGTTGTTTAATTAAAATTTCCAATAAATTTTGTATCTTGTATTATTATTTGATGAGTCTGGCAAATTCACTATGAAAGAATTACTGGAGTTTCAATAATATGGTGCCCACTTGTGAGAAATGATATAGAGGAAAAACCAGAGAGATAACTGATAGGTGGATCAAATACCAAAAAGAATTGCGTTCTATCTTAAACAATAAAACTTTAAGAAATCAGAAAGCACATCTGAGGACTCACTGTGAAGAGTGACAAGTTGCCCTGCATGTTCCTTCTCCCAGTTTTCGCTAGCTACTTTTTAAAGAGGTTGAGTGAATCTGTGTTAAACTACAGCACAACAAAACCTTTAGAGACACGCGTCCAGTGGCCCAAGCCGCAGTCCCTTTGCAAAAAATCTGCACATAGAAGATATGTGCTGGGAATACTAAAGTTTATTGTGGCATAATGCTTTACCAATGGGGTTGCTAATGCTGAAGGTGAAGCCCCTGAGCACTCTCAGAAGACAGATTAAAAAGAACAAGGGACAGATAATGCAGATCAATCCATTCTCTTTATTCTGGCTGTCACTTTGGACTATTTTGAATGTTGTAAGCCCAGTGTTCCTGCATAATCACGCATAAAGGTGGGAGAAATATCAATATTAAAATAACCAGTGAAAATGATCATTTAAAAATCTGTGAGCTTAGATGAGACTTTCAAAGAAAAGAAAAGGAGTACAGTGAAATGAAAAAGCCATTAAAACAAACTGAGTGGTTATTTTGCCTGTAAGTAATACGTTCTTTGAAGAAAATAATTTGGAAAGTCCTCTTTCCCAGTCTTTTCCATGATATATGATTTTTAGAGTAGTGTTATTTTATTTCTGATAAATTATAGTTTCTCTTTGTGATCACGTGTGGTGATCTTAGCACTCATTTGACAATAAACTGTACAAGATGAATATCTCCAATGTTTTATTTTATTAACCGAAAGTGTCATTTTCATCATAAATTTCACTATATTATTAGCAGCATTATTGTTACGATAGGTCATTAATGATATAAAATGATTTTGACAATTTCAGTGAGAAGATGAGAGTGATTTGGTTGATTTAGTACCATTGGTGCCAACAAAAATAAATCACCTGGAAAATTCAGGAAAGTGAACCCCTTTCACACCAAGAATAAATCAATGAAAGGATCATTATGAAAAGCACAAATGCCATGGAACTATGGTAGCATCCAGTAGCAGTGAGGGACTGCAGTGTATTTACCATTTTTTGTGATTTAACTGAGTGTAGGCAGCACAAAGCTGTTGAGAAGACTATCCACAATCTCACACATGTAATTGTGAGGACTTCAGAGAAAAAGTATGAGTAGCATAAGTGTCACTGCAAATGTCATAGACAAAAATGAGAAAAAAGCAGGAGCTTGATTACAAATCATATGGGATAAATTTTGGCAAATTCTAATATTGATCTGTGAAAATGTGTTCTGTTGACCATCAGAATCAGGAGAACACTAGGAAAGCATCAATCTAAATTCTGAGGAGCTGATGACAGGCATCCCAGTGCATCACTCTGTTTGGAAGATGAGGGTCATAGCAATTGGGTAAAATAATAAAGTTTGAGGGAAGTGGAGAAAGTGTCCTCTGTGCTCCAGGTGTCCCGATCAGGTTCACTGGGTCCCTGAATTACCTGACCTTACTCTACTTGATTTATGAAATACACAATGTTACTATAATTTAATACAAACTTTAAATTCAGTAATGTTTAAAAATATAAATAGAATTTTTTATGAGTAAATATTTGAGGTGTTGATTTCATTGTGGATAGAAATGAGCAATCACTCTCCTCATTTTGTTTATAGCAATATCATGTTTCCAACCGTCTATGTATTCTATATTAAAGTACATAGATACTAAAACCTCTATTATTACTAAATTCAGACAATGTTAACACAAATTTAGTTGTAAAGGTTCAGCAACCAAATTAAAATTTTCTTGTAGTTTTTATAAATATATATATATTTTTTTTTTTTTAAGACAGACTCTCACTTTGTCGCCCTCAGTAAAATGCCATCGTGTCACAGCTCACAGCATCCTCAACTTCTTGGGCTCGGGTGATTCTCTTGCTTCTGCCTCCTCAGTAGCCAGGACTGCAGGCACCTGCCACAATGCCCATCTATTTTTAGAGATGGGATCTCACTCTTGCTCAGGCTGGTTATAAATATATCTTTAAATGAAAATATAAAATTTGGGACTTTTGAAGAAAAAATTAAAGATACTAATCTTGGAGAATTTTTTTAATGGTATGCTACTTTTTTCAAATATTACAAAGTATTATTCTCTTGGTAATATAGAAATTCCACACACACTAATCACACTAATATTAAAACCAGTATTATAAACTTTAGTTTACTTTAAAAACCTAAAATACTAAAACTGAATGTACAACAAAATATTTAAATTAATGCTGAACATTTTAGCTCACATTCATCTAGCTGTTTTCTTGATAAAGATTTAATAGAAATAAGAAAACAGTATTTTCAAATATATCTGTGGGAAACACAAAAAAATTCACTTTAAAAATAATTACCAAAATGGAATAAACAAAGTAATCTTTATGGCCACCTATTAAAATAATTATTATATAATAGTAAGAATATGTCATGTTTTGTGATACTATGAGTTTAAACAGTCTCTAAACTGTTGAAATATTTTAAAGTATCTTCCAAATTCAAAAGCAAAAATATGATTAAAATCTACAGATTTTTTTTAGATAAGATTTCATATACATGAATTTGAGTGAACACAAAGATTAATAGAAGATAAATAAAATGCAATACATTAGAAGTCATACATATTTTTGCACAAAACTATAAATTTGTGCTCTAGTACAACACATAAGATTTATATTTTCATGTCAGGGAACATCTACTGTGTTTACTTGTGATGAGGTACAATTTAAGACTGAAATTCTGAGCAAAGAAGTTGAACATTTTACTGAAAAAATTCCTGCTTTTTCCCACCTCCTCCTCCCCTCAGTTTTGAGCTCACAGTGTTGACAGAGCAGAGAAACAGACACTCACCAAGATGAGTCTTGGAATTATTCTGTGCATGTACATTGTTGTTCCTAAAGATCTGATTATAAGAAGAGATGATGTGAGCTCATCTCCCTGCAGGACCATAATCCTCATGTCATCTATAGAAGCAAAACAGCTGTGGCCTTTGGATTGTTAGAAAGGGGAGCCACCAAAGGGAAAACAGAACTTTCCTAGTTCCCGGAAGTTAACAATGTAGGAAACACCTGAGTTTCAAACTGTTGTATCTCTGATTTCATTTCCCCAGGCCTTTTCAGTCTGGGTAGGTTGTCTAGTCTCAGCCCTTGTCAAGGAGATAAAAGTAAATAAAGACATGATGGGAAGACCTACTCAGGAATTGTCATCCTCAAGCAGTGGACCTGAATGGGCTTTTATTATTTCTTGAACTAGCCCTCATTACATTTAAATGCTACCAATAGAAAAGGATGATGTTAGAGATTTGTTCAACATCAACACTCAGTAAATAACATTGTAATAACAATGTTTCTACTACTAATTTCAAATCCTAATACCTTGTCTAATATGCCACAAATTCAAAATCATTCCCAGTGATGGACCTTTGCTTGGCTTTCTTCAGTGTTAAGTCAGTGCCTGGTGCCCCATGATCCCATTAGTGTGCACAGCTATGATTTAATAAAAAGAAAATTAAAAAAGAGAATCAATACTTCATTAGCTTAATTTGAAAACAATCAATGATATATTTGAAATTTAAAGTCACCAGGGTTTACTGAAGGCCTTTCTTATGTTTACCTGACATTACACAGGATTTACAAAATATACTTTTTTCTTATTCAATGTGTAGATGATTCAGTGTGCAGACTGGATACATTCTCCTCCTAAGGGAGATTCAGAAATAGATTCAGCTGACCTCTTGCAACAATTAGCTTACAAAGTCCATGAGGCTTCCATGGAAAAAACCTGAATTTTCCAGAGAAAAGTTTAATTATTTAGGACATGATCTGACTTCAGGATTAATTCCCCTTTCACCTGAAGAAATATAAGGCATTTACTAGACCCAAAAGTAAAGAAAGTTAAGTCTTGAACTTGAAAAATATTATGGGTATAGATTTCCAAATATTTGCTTGTTAGAATCTCTCTTCTGTATACGTGTGTGTGTAGTAAAATTATTTTGAAATTTTAATTTTAATTTACTTTTAATTTTATTCTATTTATCATTAGGAACCTATATTATAGGTACATATATGTGTGTGTATATATATACATATATAGTAAAATTATTTTGAAAGTTTTATTTTAATACTGTTTATCAGAAGAAATCTTTTGGATTTTTGTTTGACATTTTTCAGAAAAATTAACTTTATTAAGTTAAACAATAATTAGGTAATACAGTCCAGATAATGCTGACAGTTAAAAGATGTTCCCTCGCTTGTGAAGTAGTGCTACATATTGGCCTTGGCCTACTTTTCCTACAAAAAAGCTTGATGCAGGTGTGCATGCAGAGATGTTTCATAGCACTTGTTTGGGAGTATTTTGGTATTATTTGTTATTAAATCTTGACTCTGGTGAATCTTCCATACAGTTTTATGAAGTCACACAAAAACTATGCAAGGGAACCATGAACAGTGCTTGAAGTAAATATCCACAATTCCAAATGTAGGCATTTAAATTCAGTGAATTATTAGTTTAGTATAGCTGTCAGAACATCTCTTAACACCTTATGAAAATAAAGACAAAAATATGCCAGCCAATGTAAGTATTTCATAAGCCTTACTCCTTGTCACAGAGTTTATACAAGTGCTAAATGAACACAGTCCTTGTTGTTGAATGCCCTGAAGGCAATCATTGTTCTTTCTGAACACTGGCTCTTATTTTTTTGAAACTATAAGGGTCTATATGTCTTATATTGCAAATTTTAGTGTTTAAAAGGAGCAGTCATCACGTGTACTTTCTTTTTCTTTCTTTCTTTTTTTTTTTTTTAAGAGACAGAGCCTCACTTGGTCACCCTTGGTAGAGTGCCTGGCGTTACAGCTCACAGGAACGTCCAGCTCTTGGGCTTAGGCGATTCTCTTGCCTCAGCCTCCCTAGTACCTGAGACTACAGGTGCCCACCAGAATGCCCGGCTATTTTTGCTGCAGTTTGGCCGGGGTCCGGGTTTGAAGCCACCACCACTGGTAAATGAGGCCTGCGCCCTAATAACTGAGCCACATGTACTCCAGGTACATTTTCTTTAAGGTCTATAAACTGTGCTCAAGAAAGTTCATCATCTTGTAGGTCAGTTAGCACAGGATTGTAGGAGATCTGTACCTGAAAATAATTTTTGCAAGGAAAACCATCAAATGTGGCATAATTGTGCATATCTTTTCCTGTCGTGTTTGGGACACTGTCATTCATCAGATGGGCAAGTGATCAAGAGGATGATTGTGTTGTTGTAAAAAATAGAAAGCCATTGATGGCAGTATATGACCAGAAACCCAGTGAACTTGGGTTGGGGCTTATGTATTTTTCCCTCCCCAAAGCAAACTGGTAGTGAGCTTCATTTTCTTCACACTTCTAATCAATGTACCTTTTCCTGTCATTTACATGTGCTGTATATTCTTTTTCCTGTTTGTTTTAAATTATGCTGGAATAATTTATAATTTATGTATATAAATCCTCACTTTAAAGTCTGGCAAATTAAAATCAAACAACGTTCTATCCAAATATCAAATACCCAAATAAAAATCAATCTAGATCAGCTATTTGTGCACAGGGGCACTCCTCCGAGATGAGGAAATCACACCAAAAAGGAGGCAAGTCAGTCACTGAAGAGAACAAACCTCCCAGATACACAGTGGCCAAGAGGGTATGTATGAGGAATGATATTCTGAATATGGAAAGTATGATTAGCATGGGTTCTGCTTAGACAGGATCACATGGAAAGGAAGGCTTATGGAGGAAGAACCAAGTTACTTGAGATTTGAAGGACGAGAAGGAGGCAGCCACAAGAAGGGCAGGAGATACTGAAGCATTCCAGAAAGCAGAGGTGGCAGGGCTAAGAGTATGAGGGAAGGAGACCTTCAGACTCCCACATAGAGAACGAAAACTGCAAATTGAAAAGAAGGGCGTAAAAGCATGCCAAGTCAGCATTTTGTCAACCTCATTTTATAACTTTTGATATTCATGCGAATTTTAATATCATTGCACTTGGAAACCATTTTTAGGTCATAGCTTTTCCCTTTGTAATCATTCCTGAGTATGAGTAATAGGTGCTTAGAAATCATAATCAATCATAAGCCAAAGAGTTAATCATAGCCATGTACTTTGCAAGGGAACATTATTCAAATCTTGTTAAAAGTTTTTTAAAACCCTCTGGAAAGTATGAAGGGCTGGGAAAATCTTAAAAGGTGAAGTGGCAGAATTAGGGGAAGAAAGAACTGCCCACGTTTAGAAATATATCCAAGGACCATGTCCGACTTGCTGGTGATGAGGGGTGAAGGAGGAGGGTCCTGGAAAATGTCCAGTTTCATGGCTCAAGCAAATGGATGTAAAGATGGGAGTAGTATGTTGCATAAAAGAAAATCTGGGGAAGGAATTAAGATTTGGACCAGGCAGAGGAGGGTGTGGTTTGAGAGGTGTCTTTTGAAACATGGATGCAAAGTGCTTAATGCCTCCTAAGTCCAGTGTGGTAGGTCATACACAGCCCCTGCCCTCCAAGGGCTGCAGTTTAAGGGCTTCTGTGTTGACTGGGCTTCCCTGGTGTCAGCGAATCATTTTTTATGCAGGTGAAATGATTTCATAGTGGGTCCAGTGTTTAAGGAGAAGTTTCAGATGGAGAGAGGTTTTTCCACCTCTTACTCATTTTTTGCCTTGTTGAGGTTTTGGGTTAATCTTCAATATGACAAAAACCTCCACACTCAATGTGTGTTTCTGCCTATCTGTAGGAGAGATAAAGGGAGCCCATGAGGGCCAGGGATGCTGAGGGAGGCCCTATATATTACAGTCACTATAGGTTGTGTTGAGGCATAGAGGAGAGGGGTTAATAAATGAAATAAATATTAAACATAGAAGATAAATCCCTCAAATTCACCTGTGCTGTCTTATCTTCTGAATGGTATTCACATTAAAGATGGCTTTATGGAGGATGTTTTGTTTTGAGACAGTGTGAATTTGTCACCTTCAGTTCAGTGCCATGTAGTGTCAGAGCCCACGGTAACCTCAAATTCCAGGGCTTAACTGATCCTCTTTACCTCAGCTACCTGAGCAGCTGGAACTACAGGTGCCTGCTATAATGCCCAGCTAGTTTTTCTAATTTTAGTAGAGATAGCGTCTTGCTCTTGCTTCTGAGCTCAGGCAATTCACCTCCCAGAGTGCCAGGAATACAGGACTGAGTAGCCATGCTCATCCTATGGAGAAGTTCTTAATATTTATTGAAGCAAATCATTTTAATAATGATATAAGTGTTTGTTGCAATAGATTGGTCCATAAATAAAAGCAGCTCCGCAAGAATTAAATTACTGCTTACAGCATGATTCTGATGTTTGCCTGGGACCCTTGTGATTCATCTGATCTTAGGGCTCCTCCTCCAGGCCAGCTTCACAATTGCATATGTTCTTCCAAACTGATTTTAGACCCTAATGCAGTTCAACTGGTTACAATTCGGAATACTTACGGAGTTCGGTAAGAGTTTGAAAGAAAATTCGTTTTATATGGTGGTGTTTTCAGAGTTTAATGTTCTTGTTATTTATATGTGGCCCATTTATCGATTTAACAGGTGGAGGATTCCACAAGTTTTACCATCTATAAGTCCTAACATAATCCCAAATTCTTCTTTTTTTTTTGCAGTTTTTGGCAGAGGCTGGGTTTGAACCTGCCGCCTCTGGCATATAGGGCCAGTGCCCTATTCCTTTGAGCCACAGGCGCCACCTTTCCCCAAATTTTTCTTTACTAGCTTCAAATGATGGCCCTGGAGCTGTCAGCACTGCCATGGAACTAGTGGGATGAAATGAGAAGCCAAACTAAAGGCTTCCATGAAGTGAAAGATGGGGCTGCTGGGATGAAAGTGAGAAGCCAAACTAAAGGCCCGCATTTTCAGTTCACTGATAAAAAAGTGTTGAATATTAGTACAGCATGTGGTTGTAAATGTCCACTTAGAATAGAGGCTATGTGTTGCCTTTTCTATTTCACAAATCAGAGAGTTAAAATTAGTCATTATGTTTTCTGTTGACAAAATTGTCTAACTTACTGATACATGTAGGGTCTTGTTGGGTTAGACTGTGGACTCTAAGCTTTTTCTGGATTATTATTCAAAGCAAAATATTTCCATGTAAATTATATTAGTGGAAATAATGTACTGGCCTTTTCATCTTTATAATCGTCTTGCAAAATCTCTAAACTATGAAATCTATGGTAATTTAAAATCTATATTTGGTTTGTTACAAGTAAGCTTTAAAATATAGCCTATATTCCAATAATGAAGATTTAATTATGTTGACTTCAATTTTCTACATGCACAAAGGTGTTCTTTATCAACATTTTTATTTTTCATTAATAATTTATAACTCATGAAGACATTTTTAAGCAAAGGTAATTGTTTTTTAACTATCAAGTGTGTTGACTGTCAGAGCCAGGATGCTACATCGCAGGCCTGGCCCATGAAACTGCCAGGACACGAACCACTGTACAAGCTTGCTTGGGGTATGGCTTCCCATAAGTGCCAGGGAGCCCATTGTCTCAGTCAAGTAAGGCTCTCCATCAGGAGGAGCCAGTTGTCTCAGTCAGGTCAGAGCTGCCAGACTGCCTCAAAGGTGCAGCAGTCAGTCTTACTAGGAGCCCACTAGGAGCCCCGACTAGCTTCTCCTGTGGCTATTTATAAAAGTGATCCCATGGCTATTTACACCACAGGTGTGCAGATTGCCAAGCAACGATGTACGTGCTCTTGAGCTCTTTATCCAGGGACCGATCCTTTACCCTTCCCTTATTACCAAGATTTTTCCTTTTCAGGTGTCTCCTACAGTTGTTGTTGCCTTTGTTTTGTGAACACACCATAGTGAATGGAAAAGTAACATTTATAGTGCTTTAAACATGTGGGTAAAATCACTTGAATATTGATTTGAAGAGTCTTGGATTTCTTCAGATCTCTATTCTATATCTGCACAAAGCATCTATTTTATACATGACATTGTGAGTATCAAAATCCCAAATGAAACAATCCTATAGATTCATAATGTTTTCTGAAATTTAACTTTGAACATTTCAAAAAGCATGAATTTAAAGAAATCTTCTAGATCAGGTAGCTGCCAGTGCCTTAGGAATTCCTGCACTGATAGCCTACAATAAACAGCCTGGAAGAGAGCTAAGGAACCAGGTGGGCCATGATTTGTGCCCCAAGGATAAGTGCTTTATATAGCAGGTGAAATTAAATTATTTGCCTGCTCTCATGAAAGAATCTGTTACTACTATATTGAAAAATTATTTAGGGCTAAAAATTATTTCGTTAAAGATAACTGAAATTCTGCTCAAGAAGGTATCCTTCAACTGCTGAGAAGTTGTCAGAATTACATTTTTATAATAATTCTAAGAAGGCACCCAGGACAATGACTGCTTACAATTGCAACAGAAGAACTCAGCATTTCAGAAAGTATCTCATTAGCCTAGTTAATTTGATGCATGCAGTTATCTTTTTAAAAAGCTGTTTATTATTATTATTTTGACACAGAGTCTTATCCTGTCCACCTAGGGGGTTGATTGCCATAGTATCACCATAGCTCACAGGAACCTCTAATTCTTGGGCTCAATAGTTTCTCTTACCTCAGCTTCCTAAGTAGGTGGGACCCACCACAATGTCTAGTTAGGTGTAGGTCATCGCATTTTCAAATCCTAGGTTCAAATGATCCTCCTGCCTCAGCCTCCCAAGTGGCTGGAACTTCAGAAGCCCACCATAACACCTGGCTAATTTTTTCTATTATTCGTAGAGGTGGGGTCTCACTGTTGCTCAGTCTGCTCTTGAACTCCTAAGATCAAAGGATCCTGCCACCTTAGTATTCCAGAGTGCTAGCCTTACAGGTGTGAGCCACTATGCCCAGCCAACACCTACTATTTATCAGCAATACAATTCAATTGAAATAGTATGAAATCTGTGTTCAAGTCACACAGTGATTTATAACAGAAATAGTATGATAGCCAGAAAACTTTTTTAAGTATACAAAAGATAGGGAAAATGAAACATTTCCAATGTGTGTAGACTAATCCTTTCCAAGGATAAGCCAGCTTAGCTTAAGTGGCTATTTATATAGTGGGTTTTGAACATTTGGGTATTGACATCTTAGTTATTTTAACAAAACTTTCATTATCATGTTACATCAAAGATAGGACAGTTTCAAGACAATGGTGTGTAACACATCATTCACAATTTTCTAATAATTGAAAGAAATCGAAAAACTCATATGAAGGAGGCACCTATGTTTCAGTTGAGTAACAGTGACCTTCTTGTTTCCACTAAAATGATCTCTACTTTGGGCAATGCCTGTAGCTCAAAGGAGTAGGGCACCAGCCCCATATGCCAAAGGTGGTAGGTTCAAACCCAGCCCTGGCCAAAAACTGCAAAAAAAAAAAGATCTCTAATTTTTACTATTCATCTGAGAAGTGGGAAATAGATATAACATTAGTATCCACTAATGCTTGAATAATTTCTATCCTCAGCAGGATCCAGGTGTTTAGACATAGTTAAGTTCTAATTTCCAGATGCATGGTTAATTTTTCAAATAACTGGTTATTTGTTTTTCCATATATGTGCTACTCCTTAATCAGTGATTATCTCTTATATCTTTCCAATAAATTCCTTTTGGATAATAGAGCTGCAGAAGGAAAGTGAAATGTAGAATGGAATAAAAAATATAAAAACAAATATAAAAAACAAGAGTATTGGGTGTGGAAGGTGGTGTGGTAAAGCTTCAGTGATAGACCAAAGAGTTTTTACTGGCTCCTGCAGGTCAGAGTGATTGAAGATTCTCTGAGTGGTTGGGAAACTGTCACTCAGGCAAAGCTCCACACAAGCCTGCTTCTAAATCTCTCAGAAAACACATCTTTCTTTCTTTATTTCACTGTATGTGGTTCTTGTGTAACCTTTCTTTTCTTTCACTAGGTCAGTGCTGTGTGTTGTGACATCTGAGTTCATTTCATGGTTTCTAGCTTCCTAATTGTATCTGGATCACCTGTAGGGTAAACACGCCTACAATTACATTATTTTTCCTGCCCTTCTGACAAGTTAAGGTTTTCTTGGCATGTTTTGATTGTTTCCAACTGTTTTGCCTTTGATTCCACCATGTCTTCGGGATAGGTGCCTTTTTTGTGAGTTTAATAAGAAAAACATGTCATTTTGAGTAGAGATGTGCAACATGAGTGTGTGCGCTCTGTTGTCATGATGAGTTTGACTTCTAGGCTCATCATTCTCTCACTCTTCAACATGACATTTTTGGAAGCAACAGCCTGACCTGATTAACATGGTGTTTTGAATGTGGTCTCTGGCAGTCATGAGAAAAAGATTTCTTGAATGCCGCATTTTGTATGTTTTCAGAGTCCAGGGTTTATGGGTTCTGGTTAAGAGCCTGTCTTTCTTTCTTTTATTTTCTTTTTTTTTTTTTTTTCCGGAGTTTTTGAACCTGCCACCTCTGGCATATGGGCCGGTGCCCTGCCTTTGAGCCATAGGCACCGCCCAAGAGTCTGTCTTTCTTTCTAGGCAGCCAGTGGCGAGACTGTTCGCCAGGAGAACACCCTTCTTCCAATGTCAGGTTAGGATTATTTGCAAGTTGATTGAATGTTGAGTTACATATTAATATATGGGATATGGATATTTTCCTTGTCTCTGGAAGCAAAAAAACTTCTCAGACTCAGTAATATATTTTTGGCGCTGCTTCAATTGCCATGGAGGGCAGTATCCTCATAAAATATCCTCCCTGGCCAATTTCTTCAAGTGCTTTCCCTGAACTCTCTCCAATTAACTTTATAGTTTCGTGTCTTAAGTTTAAATGTTTTTATCCAGTGACAATTTTTGTTAATGGTGAAAGTTGGGAGTCCAGTTTAAGTCTTCTACATGTCAGGAGCCAATTCATCTAGCCCCATTTGTTAAATAGGGAATCTTTCTTCCAGTTAATATTTTTGATAGGCTTATCAAAGATCAAATGATGATAAGTAGCTAGGTTCATCTCTAGGTTCTCTACTCTGTTCCATACATCTACCTCTCTATTTTTGTGTCAGTACCATGCTGTCTTGATAACTATCGATTTACAGTATAATTTTAAGTATGATAATGTTTGTTTTTATTTCTGAGTAATGTCTTGGTTATTCAAGCTTTTTTTCTGATTCCATATAAGATGAACTATGACTTTTTCATAAAAATTGTTTTTCTTTTTAAAAGTACTACTTTTGGACAAGATGGCTGACTGAAGCCGGGATTCCACAGAGGCTCCCATCCAGAAGGAGAGTGAAAGGACAGAAATTTAGGAAGTAACCTGGTGGATTTGAGCTGCACCAAGAGAGAAGGTTGAAGAACAAACATCAACCCCACTGAGGTGACCTGTGACCCCAAGGATATAAACAAAAGGTACAGAATCCATCACCAAGTGAATGGGAGTCCCTTCCCCCATGAGAATGGCTCGGAGTGCCCCACAAACAAACGAGCAGAATTCAAAGGTCCTCCCACTACACTCCACAGGAGAGACCCTCTAAAAACTGGTCCTACCTCTCCTACTAGGGTGCCATGGTGTTCTCATGCCAGGCATAAAACTGTATAAAACTAGATATATTCTCTACTTGCAACTCTGATCTCCCAGCACTCCCCTCCACTCTCACTCTGAGGTCTGGAGGCCTGTTCCCAGGAGTCCAGATTCTTGGGTGATTTCCTGAGGGGTGTGGAGGGTGCCTAAACCGCAGCTGGTCAATGCTGACTCTGGGGCACTGGAGTGAGGAGTGGACAGTCGACTGAAAGGGAACCACACCGGAGCAGCAGTGCCCTGAGGCGCAGAGCAGCAGCTGTCTTTTAGCAACAATAGAGCCCACTCCTGGGTATTCTGAAGCCACACCTCCTGTGTCCCTGAGCAACCAGAGGAGGCCGGGCATCTACTCAGGTGACAACCACCATGGAACATATCTGGGACGGAAATGCAGGCCCCGTGAGTAAAGGGTTTCCCTGAGGCGGTACCGTACTGTGTGAAGCGCAGGGAGTAGAAACACACTTGCAGACTCAGGAAGTTCCAGGGTGGGGCTGACCCAGAGGATAGCTTTACTGAGCCTAAGATGCACCCGGCCCACAGGGGATTGTCCGCCCATATACAAAGGAAGACAGGATGCTAGAACTGACAGGTAACCAAATACAAATCTGCAGGAGCAAAGTCAGGACCTGAGGCGCAGGCTTTGGGAACTCAAAATAGTTTCTCTTCTGCAGGGGAATTTAGCAGGGACAGAAACAAATTCCCGCAAAGTTGTTCTGTTCTGTTCTGTCAGTAACATCAATCAGGGGCAGGGCTAGAACTGAGTGAACACCCCCAGCCTCCATCAAGCGCCCGAGGTTGTCAGGCCTCACCTCCCCCTGCTAGATAGAGACAGAGCGCAATGGCCTGGCTGAGCAGAAATAGATTTCCTTGTGATTCAGGCAGGTGCAAAACCCTGGAGTTCACTTCAGGCCTGTTCACTTCAGGCAACTGGGTCAGCCAACTGTGGGGCTGTCAGTGATTGGGTGTAACAGAGGTGTAAGGTGGAGAAAGAGTCATCAACCTTCCCAGATTGATCTATTTGCTGGGTGGCTCCTCCTGACTCTACACAGCACTGGAGCAAGCCATATTAGAGAAGTCACCAGACACCTGTGATCCAGTTCAGAGACCTTTTTAACTCTCCCACCTGAGATGGGTGCTGACTTAGACAATTGATTTGGACCATTTGAACTGAGCCAATCACCTGAGGACTATTCAGGTGGTGCCCTCAGTGTGTGGTTGTAGGAAGATTTGATTTTCGTTTTCCAATTGTTGCCTGTAGGGGGGTGGGATGACTTAATTGCTGGTATTCCTTCACAGCTGAGACTTCAACCCAGAGTAACTGTTTCCCTAGGGTCAAACAGAAACCAGCTGAAAACAAGACAGAACCACTTAGCCCCACCATACCATACAGGGTCCAAGTTTCTCAGACTTTAGCACTGTATGGGTCCTCAAAAAAGCTCCAGGGGAAAAATCAGATGGTGTAAAAGAAGCATGGTGCAGAATCAGTGGAAAAACTCTGGTAATATGAATAACGAAAATAGATCAAGCCCCGCAAGGAAAGATATGGTGGATGTAACTGAAGATCCCATTTATAAACAGCTGGCTGAGATGTCAGAAATCGAATTCAGAATTTGGATTGCAAACAAGATTAATAAAACGGAGGAAAATTTGGAATTAGAAATTTCAGCAGCAATTCAAAAGCAGAATTAGAAATTTGAGGAGAAATACAAAAGTTCTCTCAAGAATTTAATGAATTTTAAGCAGAAACCAGCAAAGATTCTGATACACTGAAGCAAGAATTTGCAGCCCTCAAAGATCTGAAAAATACAGTAGAATCCCTCAGTAACAGAGTGGAGCAAGCAGAAGAAAGGATTTCTGACATTGAAGACAAAGCCTTTGAATGCTCCCAACCTGTCAAAGCGGAAGAGAAAAGGAGAGAAAAAATGGATCATTCTCTCAGAGAGCTCTGGGATAAATCAAAGAAGGCTAATATCCGCTTCATTGGAACCCCTAAAACTGATGAAGAGGCCTGAGTAGGCACAGAGGCCTTTCTCCATGAAATTATGAAAGAGAATTTTCCAGACATGCCAAGAGATTCTGCAATTCAGATAGCAGACAGTTTTAGAACCCCAGCATTACTCAATCCCAATAAGACATCCCCCAGGCATATCATAATTAACTTCACTAAAGTTAATATGAAGGAGAAAATTCTCAAAGCAGCCAGACAAGAGAAATCAATTACCTACAAATGGAAGAATATTAGAATGATTGCATATCTCTCTGCTGAAACTTTTCAAACCAGAAGAGGGTGGTCATTGACTTTTAATCTCCTAAAGCAAAATAACTTTCTTTTTTTTTTTTTATTGTTGGCGATTCATTGAGGGTACAATAAGCCAAGTTACATTGACTGCAATTGTTAGGCAAAGTCCCTCTTGCAATCATGTCTTGTCCCCATAAAGTGTGACACACACCAAGGCCCCACCGCCCCTCCCTCCATCCCTCTTTCTGCTATTCCTCCCCCCATAACCTTAATTGTCATTAATTGTCCTCATATCAAAATTGAATACATAGGATTCATACTTCTCCATTCTTGTTATGCTTTACTAAGAATAATGTCTTCCACGTCCATCCAGGTTAATACAAAGTATGTAAAGTCTCCATTTTTTTTAATGGCTGAGTGTTATGCCATGGCATAAATATACCACAGCTTGTTAATCCATTCCTAGGTTGCTGGGCATTTAGGCTGTTTCCACATTTTGGCGACTGTAAATTGAGCTGCAATAAACAGTCTAGTACAAGTGTCCTTATGATGGAAGGATTTCTTTCCTTCTGGGTAGATGCCCAGTAATGGGATTGCAGGAACAATGGGAGGTCTAGCTTGAGTGCTTTGAGGCTTCTCCATACTTCCTTCCAGAAAGGTTGTACTAGTTTGCAGTCCCACCAACAGTGTAAAAGTGCTCCCTTCTCTCCACATCCACACCACCATCTGCAGTTTTGAGAGTTTGTGATGTGCGCCATTCTCACTGGGGTTAGATGATATCTCAGGGTTGTTTTGATTTGCATTTCTCTAATATATAGAGATGATGAACATTTTTTCATGTTTTTGTTAGCCATTCGTCTGTCATCTTTAGAGAAGGTTTTATTCATGTCTCTTGCCCATTGATATATGGGATTTTTGACTTTTTTCATGTGCAGTAATTTGAGTTGTCTATAGATCCTAGTTATCACGCTTTTGCCTGATTGAAAATATGCAAATATCCTTCCCCATTGTGTAGGTCCTCTTTTTGCTTTGGTTATTGTCTCCTTAGCTGTACAGAAGCTTTTCAGTTTAATAAAGTCCTATTTGTTTGTTTTTGTTGTTGTTGCAATTGCCATGGCAGTCATCTTCATGAAGTCTTTCCCCAGGCCAATATCTTCCAGTGTTTTTCCTATGCTTTCTTGGAGGATTTTCAGTGTTTCATGCCTGAAATTTAAGTCCTTTATACATTTTGGATCAATTTTTGGAGTGGAGAAAGGTGTGGGTCCAATTTCAGTCTTTTACATGTAGACATCCTGTTCTTCCAACACCATTTATTAAATAGGGAGTCTTTCCCCCAAGGTATGTTCTTGTTTGGTTTATCAAAGCTTAGGTGGTTGAAAGATGTTAGTTTCATTTCTTGGTTTTCAATTCGATTCCAAGTGTCTATGTCTCTGTTTTTGTGCCAGTACCATGCTTTCTTGACCACTATGGCTTTGTGGTACAGACTATAATCTTGTATACTAATGCCCCCAGTTTTAATTTTATTACTAAGAACTGCCTTAGCTATATGGGTTTTTTTATGGTTCCATACAAAATGCAGAATCATTTTCTCCAAATCTTGAAAGTACGATGTTGGTATTTTGATAGGAATGGCATTGAATAGGTAGATTGCTTTGGGAAGTATAGACATTTTAACAATGTTGATTCTTCCCATCCATGAGCATGGTATGTTCTTCCATTTGTTAATAATCTCTGCTATTTCCTTTCTGAGGATTTCATAGTTTTCTTTATAGAGTTCCTTCACCTCCTTCATTAGGTATACTCCTAGGTATTTCATTTTCTTTGAGACTATGGTGAAGGGAGTTGTGTCCTTAATTAGCTTCTCATCTTGACTGTTATTGGTGTACACAAAGGCTACTGACTTGTGGACATTGATTTTATATCCTGAAACATTACTGTATTTTTTGATGACTTCTAGGAGTCTTGTGGTTGAGTCTTTGGGGTTCTCTAAGTATAAGATCATGTCGTCAGCAAAGAGGGAGAGTTTGACCTCCTCTTCTCCCATTTGGATTCCCTTTATTTCCTTGTCTTGCCTAATTGTATTGGCTACAACTTCCAGCACTACGTTGAATAGTAAAGGTGACACAGGACAACCTTGTCTGCTTCCAGTTCTAAGAGGAAAAGCTTTCAGTTTTACTCCATTCAGTAAAACATTGCCTGTGGGTTTGTCATAGATAGCTTCAATCAGTTTTAGAAATGTGCCACCTATGCCTATACTCTTCAGTGTTCTAATTAGAAAAGGATGCTGCATTTTATCAAATGCTTTTTCTGCATCTATTGAGAGGATCATGTGATCTTTATTTTTGCCTCTGTTAATATGGTGGATAACTTTTATGGACTTGTCTATGTTAAACCAGCCTTGCATCCCTGGAATGAAGCCTACTTGATGATGATGAATGACTTTTATGATGATAAGCTGTAATCTATTGGCTAGGATTTTGTTGAGAATTTTTGCATCTGTATTCATGAATGAGATTGGTCTGAAATTCTCCTTTTTGTTTGGGTCTTTTCCTGGTTTTGGTATCAGGTTGATGTTTGCTTCATAGAATGTGTTGGGGAAGATTCCTTTTTCCTCAATTTTTTGGAATAATTTCTGCAGTACAGGAATAAGCCCTTCCTTGAAGGTTTGATAGATTTCTGGTGTGAAGCCATCTGGACCGAGGCATTTTTTGGTTGGAAGATTTTTTATTGTTTCTTTGATCTCAGTGCTTGAAATTGGTCTGTTCAGGAGCTCCAAATGTTGATCCATTTCCTTCACATTGTCAAATGTCTGGGCATAGAGTTTCTGGTTGTATTCAGTGATGATCTCCTGTATCTCCGTGGGATCAGTTTGTATTTCCCCGTTATCATTCTGATTGAGGTTACTAGAGATTTTGCTTTTCTATTTCTCATTAGTCTGGCCAATGGTTTATCTATTTTATTTATTTTTTCAAAAAACCAACTCCTTGTTTCATTAATTTTCTGTATAATTCTTTTGTTTTCAATATCATTGGTCTTTGATTTGATTTTGGATATTTCTTTTCTTCTACTGAGTTTAGACTTAGATTGTTCTTCTTTCTCCAATTCCATAAGATGGCTTGTGAGATTATTGATGCTCTCTCTTTCTGTTTTTGGAATGTAGGCATCTAAAGCCATGAATTTTCCTCTCAAAACGGCTTTTGCGGTATCCCACAGGTTTTGGTAGCTTGTTTCTTCATTGTTGTTATGCTCAAGGAAGTTAATGATTTCCTGTTTTATTTCTTCCTGCACCCATCTGTTATTCAACAGAAGATTGTTTACTTTCCATGCCTTTGGGTGGGGTCGAGCATTTTTGTTAGAGTTGAGTTCCACCTTTAGTTCCTTATAGTCTAAGGAGATACAAGGTAAAATTTCAATTCCTTTGATTCTGTTGATATTAGTTCTGTGTCCCAGGATATGATCAATTTTGGAGAATGTTCCATGGGGTGATGAGAAGAATGTATATCTTTATCTCAGGTGGAGTGTTCTATATGCATCTACCAAGCACAGTTGTTCTAGGGTCTCATTTAAATCTCTTATATCTTTGTTTAATTTCTGTTTAGAGTATCTGTCCAGCTCTGTAAGAGGAGTGTTAAAGTCCCCTGTTATGATGGTATTATCAGATATCATATTGCTCAGACTGAGTAAGGTCTCTTTCAAGAATCTGTGAGCATCTAAATTGGGTGCATAAATATTTAGAATTGAAATGTGTGCTTGTTGTATTTTTTCCTTGACCAATATAAAGTGACCATCTTTGTCTTTTTTGACTTTAGTTGCTTTAAATCCACATGTATCTGAAAATAAGATTGCAACGCCTCTTTTCTTCTGAATTCCATTTGCCTGAAAAATTGTCTTCCAATCCTTGACTAGGAGCTTTAATTTGTCTTTTGAAGCCAGGTGTGTTTCTTGCAGACAGCGAAGGGATGGCTTGTGTTTTTTAATCCAGTCAGCCAATCTATGTCTCTTCACTGGGGAATTCAAGCCATTAACATTTATTGAGATAATTGATAAGTGTGGTAGTTTTCTATTCGTCTTATATGGTGAGAGTGCATTGCTTAGTTTTATCTTTTGCATCAGTGTGGAGGTTAGGTTCTGTACTTTAATTTCTGAGTTCTTACTTTGCTGCTGATCCATTGTGGTTGTCATTGTGCAGAACAGGTTGAAGTAATTACTGTAGAGCTGGCCTTGTTGTGGCGAATTACCTCAATGTTTGTATATTCGTAAATGATTTGATGGCTCTGTCAATTTTGAAGCTTAGCTTAGCAGGGTACAGAATTCTGGGCTGGAAATTGTTCTGTTTAAGTAGATTAAAGGTAGATGACCATTGTGTTCTTGCTTGGAAAGTTTCATTAGAGAAGTCTGCGGTCACTTTGATGGATTTGCCCCTGTAGGTCAACTGGCGCTTACTCCTGGCAGCTTGCAGAATCTTTTCTTTTGTCTTGTCTTTGGACAAGTTCATCACAATGTGTCTTGGAGAAGCTCAGTTAGGGTTGAGGCGACCTGGGGTCCGATATACCTCTGAAAGCAGTGTGTCAGAATCCTTGGTGATATTTGGGAAATTTTCTTTTATAATATTCTCTAGTATGGCTTCCATTCCTCTGGGACATTCTTCTTCCCCTTCTGGGATTCCTATAACTCGTATGTTGGAACGCTTCATAAAGTCCCATAATTCTGACAGTGAACGTTCTGCTTTCTCTCTCTTCTTTTCTGCCTCTTTTACTATCTGAGTTATCTCAAGAACTTTGTCTTCTACCTCTGAAATTCTTTCTTCTGCATGGTCTAACCTGCTGCTGATACTTTCCATTGCATCTTTAAGTTCCCTAATTGACTGTTTCAGTTCCTTCAGCTCTGCTATATCCTTTTTATATTCTTCATACCATTCATCTCTTATTTGATTCTGTTTCTGGATTTCCTTTTGGTTACTTTCCACTTTATTAGCATTTTCCTTCATTGTTTCCATCATTTTTTTCATTGTTTTCAACATGTGTATTCTAAATTCCCTTTCTGTCATTCCTAACATTTCTGTATAGGTGGAATCATCTGCAGTAGCTACCTCATGGTCCCTTGGCGGGGTTGTTCTGCCCTGGTTCTTCATGTTGCCTGGAGTTTTCTACTGATTCTTCCTCATGAGTGATTTCTTTTATCTGTTTCCTTGCCCTAATTTTCCTTTCACTTCCTCTTGCTCTTTAAGTTCTCATGCTTGTGGACTAAGGGTTACAGGACCAGAAGGGTGAAAAGGTTGAAGAGCAAAAAAGGGATGAAAGAAAGGAGGATCGAGTGATAAGAAAAACAAAGAAAACTAGAGAAAGGAGAGGGGGTGGGTAAAAGGAATATTGACAAAAAGAAGAGAGGCACAGAAAGAGGGAGACAGAGCAATATAGGTGTAAAGTAGGGTACTTTGACACAACCTTAAAAAAACTCAACCTTCTGGGGATGCCCGGTTGTGTGGTTCCCTTTAGATCATCAGCTCTTTGCTAACCTGATCAGACACAGAACCCCACCTCCACCAAGTAGAGAAGAAAGATAAAAGTGCTGTAAATCAAACCAAAACAAGCAAAGAGGAAACTGTACGGGATAAAATTGGGTGGAAAACCAAATAATTGCGGTAGAAACACTAGCAGAAATGAAGTTCTCATTATTGAAAAAGGCAGAATTTGGAAATTATAATTAAACTAGAAAAATTGAGAAAGCAAAAGGATCTGTATGGAAAAGCTTGAACTTAAAAAACAAAAGAACATCAAGAACATCAAAATAAACTAAAAAAACAACCAAAAAAAGAAACACAACCATAATAAAAGCAGTATGTATATGTTATTGAATATTGTCTGGGCAACACGTGGTTTCTGGGGCATGAGATGTTAATCACAGTTCTGATACAACTGGAGGCTGCTAGTTTCTCAAACCCCAGCAGGTAGACACCCTAAATCTCTCTTCAGCCCACTTAAAAGGCACTTTGAACTTGTTCACTTGCTGAGCAGAAGCTTTCTCAGGAAAGTGCTTGTCGCTGGAATCACTGCTGAAGTGGCTATCCACTTACCCAGTGTGCCAAAACTGGTCTCACTCTGCCCCTGAGGGTTAGGGCTATAAGGTGGCTCAGACCCCACTCTTAGGCTACTTGGTCGCTGGGTTACCAGCTTCCACCCAATTCTAGCTCTGTGACCCTGAGGGTGGAGTTTACTGTGGCAGATCGCTCAAAAGGCTCCCTGTGACCAATAGCCAAACACTTTACCTCCGTCTGGCTCAGGGGCTCACACTGGGGCCCTAGACAATGGCCAAAGTTCTCCTCACTCCCGCTCAGGCTCTCCCCAAGGCAGTTCAAATGAGTGCCAAGTCCAAAGACACCAAAATAGTTCACAGGTAAGGCCTTTCTGGTTTGCAGTCTCGCTGCTACTGAACTTACAGTTGCAGGCGGGTTTAGACTGATTGAACACACGTGACCACTTGCCTGTTTTCTACTGTTTTAGTCCTCCTCTTGAGGTCCAGAAGTCTCTCGCTGACTCCCTCTATCCTCACAGGGGTGATGGTAGGCAGATCCAATGAGCCAGAGATGCCTGGAGTCCTATCTCCCCAGACTCACGGTGCCCAGATATACCGAACCTGTTACTCGGCTGCCATCTTGCTCCGCCTCCTAAATCTGCCTTTTTTAGTTTTCTCAGGAAGCACGGCTTTATGCCCTGTGTGCAAGATGTGGCTGTCCCCAGCACCAAGTAGCTTGGAATCCAAGCTTCACTCCCTGCGATCAGGCCCCGTGGTCACCTCAGCCCCGCCGTGCAGCCGAACCATCAGCCCCAGCTGGCTAGCCCCATCTCTGTCAATTTTTAAGCTTAGCTTATCAGGGTACAGAATTCTGGGCTGGAAATTGTTCTGTTTAAGTAGATTAAAGGTAGATGACCATTGTGTTCTTGCTTGGAAAGTTTCATTAGAGAAGTCTGCGGTCACTCTGATGGATTTCCCCTGTGTGTCAACTGGCACTTAATCCTGGCAGCTTGCAGAATCTTTTCTTTTGTCTTGAGTTTGGACAGGTTCATGACAATGTGTCTTGGAGAAGCTGGGTTAGAGTTGAGGTGAACTAGGGTCTGATATCCCTCTGAAAGCAGTGTCTCAGAATCTTTGGTGATATTTGGGAAATTTTCTTTTATAATATTCTCTAGTATGGCTCCATTCCTCTGGTGCATTCTTCTTCCCCTTCTGGGATTCCTATAACTCGTACGGTGGAACGCTTCATAAAGTCCCATAATTCTGACAATGAACATTCTGCTTTCTCTCTCTTCTTTTCTGCCTCTTTTACTATCTGAGTTATCTCAAGAACTTTGTCTTCTACCTCTGAAATTCTTTCTTCTGAATGGTCTAACATGTTGCTGATACTTTCCATTGCATCTTTAAGTTCCCTAATTGACTGCTTCAGTTCCTTCAGCTCTGCTATATCCTTTCTATATTCTTCATATCGCTCATCTCTTATTTGATTCAGTTTTTGGATTTCCTTTTGGTTATTTTCCACCTTATTAGCAGTTTCCTTCATTGTTTCCATCATTTCTTTCATTGTTTTCAACATGTGTATTCTAAATTCCCTTTCTGTCATTCCTAACATTTCTGTATGGGTGGAATCATGTGCAGTAGCTACCTCATGGTCCCTTGGCGGGGTTGTTCTGGACTGGTTCTCCATGTTGCCTGGAGTTTTCTGCTGAATCTTCCTCATGAGTGATTTCTTTTATCTGTTTCCTTGCCCTAATTTTCCTTTCACTTCCTCTTTCTCTTTATGTTCTCGTGCCTGTGGACTAAGGGTTCGATGAGTCCTTTTTGTACAGGACCAGAAGGTTGAGAAGGTTGAAGAGCAAGAAAGGGATGAAAGAAAGGAGGACCAAGTGAAAAGAAAAAAACAAAAAATAGAGAAAGGAAAGGGTATGGGTAAAAGAAATATTGACAAAAAGAAGAGAGGCACAGAAGAGGTAGACAGAGCAATGAAGGTGTACAGTAGGGTACTTTGACACAAACTTATAAAAATCCCCACCTTCTGGGGGTGCCCTGTTGGGTGGTTCTGTTGAGGTCAGCAGCTCTTTGCTAATCTGATCAGACACAGTACCCCACCACCACCAATTAGAGAGGAAAGATAAAAATGCTATAAATCAAACTAAAACAAGCAGACAGAAAACTGTGCGGGATAAAATTTGGTGAAAAACCAAATAATATCGGTAGAGACACTAGCAAAAATGAAGTTCTACTTATTGAAAAAGGCAGCACTGGCAAATTATAATTCAACTAGAAAAATTGAGAAAGAAAAAAGATCTGTATGGAAATGGTTGAAATTAAAAAAACAAAGCAACGTCAACAACATCACAATGAACAAAAAAAACACACAACCAAAAACAAAGCAGTAAGTATATGTTGTTGAAAATTGTCTGGGCAACATGTGGTCTTCTGCGGTATGTTAATCACAGTTCTAATAAGAATGGAGGTTGCTGATTTCTCAAGCCCCAGCAGGTAGACACCCAAAATCTCTCTTCAGCCCACTTAAAAGGCACTTTGAACTTGTAAACTTGCTGAGCAGAAGCTTTAACAGGAAAGTGCTTGTCACTGGAATCACTGCTAAAGTGGCTATCCACTTACCCAGTGTGCCAAAACCAGTCTCACTCTGCCCCTGAGAGTTAGGTCTGCAAGGCGGCTCAGACCCAACCCTTAGGCTACTGAGTTGCTAGGTAACCGGCTCCCACCCAATTCTAGTTCTGCGCCCCTGAGGGCGGAGCCTGCCAGAGTAGATCACTCACAATGGCTCCCTGTGGCCCACAGCCAAACACTATTAGCTCTGTCTGGCTCAGTGCCTGAGACTGCAGCCCTAGACAACGGCCAAAGTTCTCAGCACTCCTCCTCAGGCTCTCCCCAAGGCAGCTCAACTGAGTGCAAAGTCCAAAGACACCAAAACAGTTCACAGGTAAGGCCTTTCCAGTTTGCAGTCTTGTTGCTACTGAACTTACAGTTGCAGGCAAGTTTAGACCAATTGAACACACGCGAACACTTTCCACTTTTCCACTGTTTTAGTCCTCCTCTTGGGGTCCAGAAATCTCTCGCTGACTCTCTGCATCCTCATGGGGTGATGATAGGCAGGTCCCACCAGCCAGAGATGCTTGGAGTCCTATCTCCCCAGACTCATGGTGCCCAGATGTAAGGAAGCTGTTATTTGGCTGCCATCTTGCTCTCTTCTCTCAGCAAAATAACTTTCAACCTCAGATCCTGTATCCAGCTAAACTGAGTTTCATTTAGGATGAAGAAATTAAATACTTTAACAACATTCATACGTTGAAGAAATTTGCCATAACCAAACCAGCTCTTCAGGATATTCTCAGAACTATCCTCCATAATGACCAGCCCAATCCTCTACCACAAAAGTAAGCTCACTCACATACTTTTGATCAAACTCCAACTTCCACAGTGGTGAAAGGATTAAAAATGTCCACTGGACTTTCGAAAAACTAGAACCCAAAATTTTACCAGACTTATCAATATTCTCCATTAATGTGAATGGCTTAAACTGTGCTCTAAAGAGGCACATGTTAGCTGACTTGTTACAAAAACTCAGGCCAGATATTTGCTGCATACAAGAGTCACATCTAATCTTAAAAGACAAATATAGACTCCGGGTGAAAGGATGGTCATCCATAT
Source organism: Nycticebus coucang (assembly GCF_027406575.1). Classification (NCBI taxonomy): domain Eukaryota; kingdom Metazoa; phylum Chordata; class Mammalia; order Primates; family Lorisidae; genus Nycticebus; species Nycticebus coucang. Next base: position 28,164,032 of record NC_069799.1, on the reverse strand, counting down.
TTCAGGCAAATGGTAGTCAGAAAAAGGCAGGTGTTGCAATTTTATTAGCAGAAACAATAGGCTTTAAACCAACAAAAGTAAGGAAGGACAAGAATGATCACTTCATATTTGTTGAGGGTAATATCCAATATAATGAGATTTCAATTATTAATATTTATGCACCCAACCAGAATGCACCTCAATTTATAAGAGAAACTCTAATAGACATGAGCCACATGATTTCCTTCAGCTCCATAATAGTTGGAGATTACAACACTCCTTTGGCAGTGTTGGATAGATCCTCCAATAAGAAGCTGAGCAAATAAATTTTAGATTTAAACCTAACAATCCAACATTAGGATTAGCAGACATCTAGAGAACATTTCATCTCAACAAAACTGAATACCCATACTTCTCATCAGCCCATGGAAAATATTCCAATATCGATTACATCTTAGGAGAGAAGTCTAACCTCAGTAAATTTAAAGAAATAGAAATTATTCCTTGTATCTTTTTGAAACACCATGGAATAAAAGTGGAGCTCAATAACAACAGGAATCTACATACTCATACAAAAACATGGAAGTTAAATAACCTTATGCTGAATGATAGCTGAAAGAGATGAGACTAAGAAGGAAAATGCCAAATTTTTGGAAAAAAAGACTAAGAAAACACGATTTATCAGAACCTCTGTGATACTGCAAAGCAGTCCTAAGAGGGAAATTTATAGCACTACAAAGCTTCCTCAAGAGAATGGAAAGAGAAGAAGTTAACAACTTAATGGGACATCTCAAGCAACTGGAAAAGGAAGAACATTCCAACCCCAAACCCAGTAGAAGAAAAGAAATAACCAAAGTTAGAGCAGAATTAAATGAAATTGAAAACAAAAGTATTATACAACAGATCAATAAATCAAAAAGTTGGTTTTTGGAAATGGTCAATAAAATAGATAAACCTTTGGCTAACCTAACCAGGTAAAAAAGAGTAAAATCTCTAATCTCATGAATCAGAAACGACAAAGACGAAATAACAACAGACTCCTCAGATATTCAAAAAATCCTTAATGAATAATATAAGAAACTTTATTCTCAGAAGTATGAAAATCTGAGGGAAATTGACAAATACTTGGAAGCACGTCACCTTCCAAGACTTAGCCAGAATCAAGTGGAAATGTTGAACAGGCCCATATCAAGTTCTGAAATAGCATCAACCATACAAAACCTCCCTAAAAAGAAAATCTCGGAACCAGATGGTTTCACCTCAGAATTCTACCAAACCTTTAAAGAGGAATTAGTACCTATATTGCTCAACCTGCTCCAAAATGTAGAAACAGAAGGAGGACTACCCAACACGTTCTATGAAGAAAACATCATCCTGATCCCCAAACCAGGAAAAGACTGAACAAAAAACCAAAATTATAGACCAATATCACTAATGAATATAGATGCAAAAATATTCAACAAGATCCTCACAAAAAGAATCCAGCAACACATCAAACAAATTATCCATCATGACCACGTCAGTTTTATTCCAGGGTCTCAAGGCTGGTTCAATATCCGTAAATCTATAAGTATGATTCAGCACATAAACAAATTAAAAAACAAAGACCATATGACTCTCTTAATTGATGCAGAAAAAGCTTTTCATAATATACAGCATCCCTTCATGATCAGAACACTGAGGACAATTGGTGTAGAAGGGACATTTCTTAAACTGATAGAGGCCACCTACTGCAAACCCACAGCCAAGTATTGTATTGACTGGAGTTAAATTGAAATCATTCCCACTCAGATCACGAACCAGACAAGGCTGCCCATTGTCTCCACTGCTCTTTAACATTGTAACGGAAGTTTTATCCACTGCAATTAGGGAAGAAAAGGCGATCAAGGGTATCCATATAGGATCAGAAGAGATCAAACTTTCTGTCTTTGCAGATGATATGATTGTATATCTGGAAAACACCAGAGATTCTACTACAAAACTCTTAGAAGTAATCAAGGAATACAGTAGTGTCTCAGGTTACAAAATCAACATTCATAAATTGGTAGCCTTTAAACATACCAACAATAGTCAAGCTGAAAAAACAGTTAAGGACTCTATTCCATTCACAGTAGTGCCAACAATGAAATGTTTGGGATTTTATCTAACAAAGGACGTGAATGATCTCTATAAAGAGAACTATGAAACTCTAAGAAAAGAAATAGCTGAAAATGTTAACAAATGGAAAAATATACCATGCTCATGGCTGGGAAGAATCAACATTGTTAAAATGTCCATACTATCCAAAGCAATATATAATTTTAATGCAATCCCTATTAAGGCTCCACTGTCATACTTTAAAGATCTTAAAAAAAAATACTTCATTTTATATGGATTCATAAAAAAGCTCGAATAGCCAAGACATTACTCAGAAATAAAAACAAAGCTGGAGGAATCACGCTACCAGACCTCAGACTATACAACAAATCGATAGTGATCAAAACAGCATGGTACGGGCACAAAAACAGAGAATAGAGAGCCAAGACATGAATCCAGCTACTTACCATTATTTGATATTTTTTAATTTAATTTAAATAATTAATTAATTTATTTTTATTAGAATTAGTCATAGCTGTGTACAGTAATATGATCATGGGGCACCATGCACTGATTTTATAAACAGTTTGACACATTCTCATCACACTGGTTAACATAGCCTTCCTGGCATTTTCTTAGTTATTGTGTTAAGACAATCAAATTTCTGCCTTCACTAAGTTTCACATGTACCCTTGTCAGATGTACCGGAGGTATAATCCCACTAATCACCCTCCCTCTGCCCAACCTCTCCACTCCCTCCCCTCCCTCTCCCGCTTCCCCATATCATTAGGTTATAACTGAGTTTTAGCTTTCCTATGAAACCCATAAATTAGTTTCATAGTAGGGCTGAATAAATTGGATACATTTTCTTCCATTCTTGACATACTTTACTAAGAAGAATATGTTCCAGCTCCATCCATGAAAACATGAAAGAGGTAAAGTCTCCATCTTTCTTTAAAGCTGCCTAATATTCCAGGGTGTACATATACCACTATTTATCGATACACTTGTGGATTGATGGGCACTTGGGCTTTTTCCATGACTTCACAATTATGAATTGGGCTGCAATAAACATTCTGGTACAAATATCTTTCTTATAATGCGATTTTTGGTCTTCTGGGTATATACCTAGCAGAGGAATTATAGGATTGAATGGCAGATCTATTTGTAGATCTCTAAGTGTTCTCCAAACCTCTTTCCAAAAGGAATGTATTAATTTGCATTCCCACCAGCAGTGTAGAAGTGTTCCCTTTTCTCCACATCCACGCCAACATCTCTGGTCTTGGGATTTTGTGATATGGGCTAATATTACTGGAGTTAGATGGTATCTCAAGATAGTTTTGATTTAGATTTCTCTGATGATTAAAGATGATGAGCATTTTTTCATAGGTCTGTAGGCCGTGCGCCTGTCTTCTTCAAAGAAGTTTCTCTTCTAGTACCTTGCTCAGCCTGAGATGGGATCACTTGTTCTTTACTTGCTTATACGTTTGAGTTCTCTGTGGATTCCTGTTATTAAACTTTTGTCAAAGACATAACCTGCAAATATCTTCTCCCATTCTGAAGGCTGTTTGCTTGCTATACTTACTGTGTTCTTGGCTGTGCAGAAGCTTTTTAGTTTGATCAGGACCCAGTAGTGTATTTTTGAAGCTGTTTCAATTGCCCGGGGGGGTCCTCCTCATAAAATACTCGCCCAGACCAGTTTCTTCAAGGGTTTTCTCTACACTCTCTTAGGCCAGGTAGGGTGGTTACTGTTATTTGATCTTTGACAATCCAATTAAAAACATTCAGTGGGGAAAAGATTCTCTATTTAACAAATGGTGCTGGGTGAACTGGCTGCCAACCTCTAGCAGACTGAAACTGGACCTACACCTTTCACCATTTACTAAGATAGCCTCTCATTTGATTAAAGATTTAAACTTAAGACATGAAACTATAAAAAATACTAGAAGAGACAGTAATTATCGCTACTTAAGAGAGTTTCTGGTGGCGAGGATGGGTGGAGGCAGGGTGATTGGTGTGATTACACCTTCAGTGCATCTTACAAGGGTACATGTGAAACTTAGTAAGTGTAAAATAGAAATGTCTTAACACAATAACTAAGAAAATGCCAGGAAAGCTATGTTAAGCAGTGTGATGAAAATGTGCCAAAAAGGGGAGGCGGAGCAAGATGGCAGCCGAGTAACAGCTTCCTTGAATCTGGACACCGTGAGTCTGGGGATATAGGACTCCAGGCATCTCTGGTTGGTGGGATCTGCCTATCATCACCCCTGAGAGGATACAGGGAGTCAGCGAGAGACTTCTGGACCCCAAGAGGAGGACTAAAACAGTGGAAAACTGGCAAGTGGTCGCATGTGTTCAATCCGTCTAAACCCGCCCGCAACTGTAAGTTCAGTAGCAGCGAGACTGCAAACCAGAAAGGCCTTACCTGTGAACTGTTTTGGTGTCTTTGGACTTGGCACTCATTTGAACTGCCTTGGGGAGAGCCTGAGCGGGAGTGCGGAGAACTTTGGCCTTTTTCTAGGGCCCTAGTCTGAGCCGCTGATCCAGACATTACTAATAGTGTTTGGCTCTGGGTCACAGGCAGACATTGTAAGCGATCGGCCCCGGCAAGCTCCGCCCTCAGGGTTGCAGAGCTTGAATTGGGTGGGAGCCGGTAACCCAGCGACCAAGTAGCCTAAGGGCGGGGTCTGAGCCGCCTGGCAGCCCTAACCCTCGGGGGCAGAGGGAGACCAGTTTTGACGCACAGGGTAAGTGGATAGCCACTTCAGCAGTGATTCCAGTGACAAGCACTTCCCTGAGAAAGCTTCTGCTCAGTAAGTGAACAAGTTCAAAGTGCCTTTTAAGTGGGCTGAAGAGAGATTTCGGGTGTCTACCTGCTGGGGTTTGAGATACCAGCAGCCTCCAGTCATATCAGAACTGTGATTAACATCTCATGCCCCAGAAGACCACGTGTTGCCCAGACAATATTCAATAAGATATACATACTGCTTTGTTTTTGGTTGTGTTTTTTTTTGTTTTTTGGTATGGTTGTTTTTTTTTGTTTATTTTGATGTTGTTGATTGTTGTTTTTTTTTTTTTAAGTTCAACCTTTTCCATACAGATCCTTTTTCTTTCTCAATTTTTCTAGTTTAATTATAATTTCCCATTGCTGCCTATTTCAATAATTAGAACTTCATTTTTGTTAGTGTTTCTACTGCTATTATTTGGTTTTTCCAGCCAATTTTATCCCGTAAAGTTTTCTGTTTGCTTGTTTTGGTTTGATTTATAGAATTTTTGTCTTTCCTCTCTACTTGGTGGAGGTGGGGTACTGAGTCTGATCAGGTTAGCAAAGAGCTGCTGAACTCAAAGGAACCACCAAACTGGGCATCCCCCAAAGGTGGGTTTTTTTTAAGGTTGTGTCAAAGCACCCTACTACACACCTATATTGCTCTGTCTCCCTCTTTCTGTGCCTCTCTTCTTTTTGTCAATATTCCTTTTACACACCCCCTCTCCTTTCTCTATTTTTCTTTTTTTTTTTTTAATCACTCGTTTCTCCTTTCTTTCATCCCTTTTTTGCTCTTAAACCTTCTCACCCTTCTGGTCCTGTAACCCTTAGTCCACAGGCATGAGAACTTAAAGACCAAGAGGAAGTGAAAGGAAAATTAGGGCAAGGAAACAGATAAAAGAAATCACCCATGAGGAAGAATCAGCAGAAAACTCCAGGCAACATGAAGAACCAGTCCAGAACAACCCCGCCAATGGACCATGAGGTAGCTACTGCAGAGGATTCCACCTATACAGAAATGTTAGGAATGACAGAAAGGGAATTTAGAATACACATGTTGAAAACAATGAAAGAAATGATGGAAACAATGAATGCAAATTCTAATAAAGTGGAAAATAACCAAAAGGAAATCCAAAAACAGAATCAAATAAGAGATGAGCGATATGAAGAATATAAAAAGGATATAGCAGAGCTGAAGGAAATGAAACAGTCTATCAGGGAACTTAAAGATGCAATGGAAAGTATCAGCAACAGGTTAGACAATGCAGAAGAAAGAATTTCAGAGGTAGAAGACAAAGTTTTTGAGATAACTCAGATAGTAAAAGAGGCAGAAAAGAAGAGAGAGAAAGCAGAACGTTCACTGTCAGAATTGTGGGACTTTATTAAGCGTTCCAACATATGAGTTATAGGAATTCCAGAAGGGGAAGAAGAATGCCCCAGAGGAAAGGAAGCCACACTAGAGAACACTATAAAAGAAAATTTCCCAAATATCACCAAAGATTCTGACACACTGCTTTCAGAGGGCTATCGGACACCAGGTCGCCTCAACTCTAACCGAGCTTCTCCAAGACACATTGTGATGAAACTGTCCAAAGTAAAGACCAAAGAAAATATTCTGCCAGCTGCCAGGTGCAAGCGTCAGTTGACCTACAGGGGCAAATCCATCAGATTGACCGCAGACTTCTCCAATGAAATTTTCCAAGCAAGAAGACAATGGTCATCTACCTTTAATCTACTTAAACAGAACAATTTCCAGCCCAGAATTCTGTACCCTGCTAAGCTAAGCTTCAAAATTGACGGAGAAATCAAATCATTTACGGATATACAAACATTGAGGAAATTCGCCACAACAAGACCAGCTCTAAAGGAAATACTTCAACCTGTTCTGCACACTGACCACAACAATGGATCAGCAGCAAAGTAAGAACTCAAAAATTAAAGGACAGAACCAAACCTCCACACTGATGCAAAAGATAAAACTAAGAAATGGACTCTCACAGAATAAGACAAATAGAATACGACCACACTTATCAATTAACTCAATAAATGTTAATGGCTTGAATTCCCCACTGAAGAGACATAGATCGGCTGACTGGATTAAAAAAAAACAAGCCATCCATTTGCTGTCTGCAAGAAAAACACCTGGCTTCAAAAGACAAATTAAAGCTCCAAGTCAAGGGTTGGAAGACAATTTTTCACGCAAATGGAATTCAGAAGAAAAGAGGAGTTGCAATCTTATTTTCAGATACATGTGGATTTAAAGCAACTAAAGTCAAAAAAGACAAAGATAGTCACTTTATATTGGTCAAGGGAAAAATACAACAAGAAGACATTTCAATTCTAAATATCTATGCACCCAATTTAAATGCTCCCAGATTCCTGAAACAGAAATTACTCAGTCTGATCAATATGATATCTGATAATACCATCATAACAGGGGACCTTAACACACCTCTTACACAGCTGGACAGATCCTCTAAACAGAAATTAAACAAGGATATTAGAGACTTAAATGAGACCCTAGAACAACTGTGCTTGATAGACGCATATAGAACACTGCATCCCAAAGATAAAGAATATACATTCTTCTCATCACCCCATGGAACATTCTCCAAAATTGATCATATCCTGGGACACAAAACAAATATCAACAGAATCAAAAGAATTAAAATTTTACCTTGTATCTTCTTAGACCATAAGGCACTAAAGGTGGAACTCAACTCTAACAAAAATGCTCGACCCCACCCAAAGGCATGGAAAGTAAACAATCTTCTGTTGAATAACAGATGGGTGCAGGAAGAAATGAAACAGGAAATCATTAACTTCCTTGAGCATAACAACAATGAAGACACAAGCTACCAAAACATGTGGGATACGGCAAAAGCAGTTTTGAGAGGAAAATTCATCGCTTTAGATGCCTACGTTCGAAAAACAGAAAGAGAGCACATCAACAAACTCACAAGAGATCTTATGGAATTGGAAAAAGAAGAACAATCTAAGCCTAAACTCAGTAGAAGAAAAGAAATATTCAAAATCAAATCAGAGATCAATGAAATTGAAAATGAAAGAATGATTCAGAAAATTAATGAAACAAGGAGTTGGTTTTTTGAAAAAATAAATAAAATAGATAAACCATTGGCCAGACTAACCAGGAATAGAAAAGTAAAATCTCTAGTAACCTCAATCAGAAATGATAAAGGGGAAATAAAAACTGATCCCACAGAGCTACAAGAGATCATCTCTGAATACTACCAAAAAATCTGTGCCCAGAAATTTGACAATGTGAAAGCAATGGATCAATATTTGGAATCACACCCTCTCCCTAGACTCAGCCAGGAAGAAATAGAGCTCCTGAACAGAACAATTTCAAGCAGTGAGATCAAAGAAACAATAAAACAATCTTCCAACCAAAAAATGCCCTGGCCCAGATGGCTTCACTCCAGAATTGTATCAAACCTTAAAGGAAGAGCTTATTCCTGTACTGCAGAAATTATTCCAAAAAATTGAGGAAGAAGGAATCTTCCCCAACACATTCTATGAAGCAAACATCACCCTGATACCAAAACCAGGAAAAGACCCAAACAAAAAGGAGAATTTCAGACCAATCTCACTCATGAACATAGACGCAAAAATCCTCAACAAAATCCTAGCCAATAGATTACAGCTTATCATCAAAAAAGTCATTCATCATGATCAAGTAGGCTTCATCCCAGGGATGCAAGGCTGGTTTAACATACGCAAGTCTATAAACGTTATCCACCATATTAACAGAGGCAAAAATAAAGATCACATGATCCTCTCAATAGATGCAGAAAAAGCATTTGATAAAATGCAGCATCCTTTTCTAATTAGAACACTGAAGAGTATAGGCATAGGTGGCACATTTCTAAAACTGATTGAAGCTATCTATGACAAACCCACAGCCAATATTTTACTGAATGGAGTAAAACTGAAAGCTTTTCCTCTTAGAACTGGAACCAGACAAGGTTGTCCTCTGTCACCTTTACTATTCAACATAGTGCTGGAAGTTCTAGCCAATACAATTCGGCAAGACAAGGAAATAAAGGGAATCCAAATGGGAGCAGAGGAGATCAAACTCTCCCTCTTTGCTGACGACATGATCTTATACTTAGAGAACCCCAAAGACTCAACCACAAGACTCCTGGAAGTCATCAAAAAATACAGTAATATTTCAGAATATAAACTCAATGTCCACAAGTCAGTAGCCTTTGTGTACACCAATAACAGTCAAGATGAGAAGCTAATTAAGGACACAACTCCCTTCACCATAGTCTCAAAGAAAATGAAATACCTAGGAGTATACCTAATGAAGGAGGTGAAGGACCTCTATAAAGAAAACTATGAAATCCTCAGAAAGGAAATAGCAGAGGATATTAACAAATGGAAGAACATACCATGCTCATGGATGGGAAAAATCAACATTGTTAAAATGTCTATACTTCCCAAAGCAATCTACCTATTCAATGCCATTCCTATCAAAATACCAACATCGTACTTTCAAGATTTGGAAAAAATGATTCTGCGGTTTTGTATGGAACCGGAAAATACCCAGTATAGCTAAGGCAGTTCTCTGTAACAAAAATAAAGCTGGGGGCATCAGCATACCATATTTTAGTCTGTACTACAAAGCCATAGTGCTCAAGACAGCATGGTACTGGCACAAAAACAGAGACATAGACACTCGGAATCGAACTGAAAACCAAGAAATGAAACTAATATCTTACAACCACCTAATCTTTGATAAACCAAACAAAAACATACCTTGGGGGAAAGACTCCCTATTCAATAAATGGTGTTGGGAGAACTGGATGTCTACATGTAAAAGACTGAAACTGGACCCACACATTTCCCCACTCACAAAAATTGATTCAAGATGGATAAAGGACTTAAACTTAAGGCATGAAACAATAAAAATCCTCCAAGAAAGCATAGGAAAAACACTGGAAGATATTGGCCTGGGGAAAGACTTCATGAAGAAGACTGCCATGGCAATTGCAACAACAACAAAAATAAACAAATGGGACTTCATTAAACTGAAAAGGTTCTGTACAGCTAAGGAGACAATAACCAAAGCAAAGAGACAATCTACACAATGGGAAAGGATATTTGCATATTTTGAATCAGACAAAAGCTTGATAACTAGGATCTATAGAGAACTCAAATTAATCCACATGAAAGAAGCCAACAATCCCTTATATCAATGGGCAAGAGAAATGAATAGAACTTTCTCTAAAGACGACAGACGAATGGCTAGCAAACACATGAAAAAATGTTCATCATCTCTATATATTAGAGAAATGCAAATCAAAACAACCCTGCGATATCATCTAACCCCAGTTAGAAAGGCCCACATCACAAAATCTCAAAACTGCAGATGCTGGTGTGGATGTGGAGAGAAGGGAACACTTTTACACTGCTGGTGGGACTGCAAACTAGTACAACCTTTCTGGAAGGTAGTATGGGGAAACCTCAAAGCACTCAAGCTAGACCTCCCATTTGATCCTGCAATCCCATTACTGGGCATCTACCCAGAAGCAAAGAAATCCTTTTATCATAAGGACACTTGTACTAGACTGTTTATTGCAGATCAATTTACAATCGCCAAAATGTGGAAACAGCCTAAATGCCCACCAACCCAGGAATGGATTAACAAGCTGTGGTATATGTATACCATGGAATACTATTCAGCCATTAAAAAAAATGGAGACTTTACATCCTTCTTATTAACCTTTATGGACGTGGAAGACATTATTCTTAGTAAAGCATCACAAGAATGGAGAAGCATGAATCCTATGTACTCAATTTTGATATGAGGACAATTAATGACAATTATGGTTATGGGGGTGGAAACAGAGAGAGGGAGGAGGGAGGTGGGTGGGGCCTTGGTGTGTGTCACACTTTATGGGGGCAAGACATGATTGCAAGAGGGACTTTACCTAACAATTGCCATCAATGTAACCTGGCTTATTGTACCCTCAATGAATCCCCAACAATAAAAAATAAATAAAAAAAAGAAAATATTATGCTAAGTGAGTTAAATCAGACACAAAGGGACAGATATTGTAGGATTCCACCTACGTAAGATACCTAGAATGGGCAATTCATAGAGACAGAAAGTAGAATAGGGTTTGCCATGGGCTGGGGAGAGGAGGAGATGGGGGCAATTTTTTAATGGGCACAGAGGTTCAGTTTGGGAAGATGAAAAAGTCCTGGAAACAGATAGTGGTGATGAGTTTACAGGGTTGTGAATGTACCTAATGCCATTGAACTGTGAACTGTATTATTTAACAATGGTTAAAATGATCAATTTTATGCTATGTGTATTTTACCACAATAAAAAGTTATACGAAAAAAAAAAGAAGCATAGGATATTTGCATATTTTGAATCAGACATAAGCTTTATAACTAGGATCTATAGAGAACTCAAATTAATCCACATGAAAAAAGCCAACAATCCCATATATTAATGGGCAAGAGACATGAATAGAACCTTCTCTAAAGAAGACAGACAAAGGGCTAACAAACATCTGAAAAAATGCTCATCATCCCTATTTCTTAGAGAAATGCAAATCAAAACCAACCCAAGATACCATCTAACCCCAGCGAGAATGACCCACATCACAAAATCTCAAAACTGCAGATGCTGGCATGGATGTGGTATCTTTTATACTGCTGGTGGGACTGCAAACTAATACAACCTTTTTGGAAGGAAGTATGGAGAACCCTCAAAGAACTCAAGCTAAACCTCCCATTTGATCCTGCAATCCCATTACTGGGCATCTACCCAGAAGGAAAAAAATCCTTTTATCTTAAGAACACTTGCACTAGACTATTTATTTCAGCTCAATTTACACTCGCCAAAATGTGGAAACAGCCTAAATGCCCACCAACCCAGGAATGGATTAACAACCTATGGTATATGTACACCATGGCATACTATTCAGCCATTAAAAAAAATGGAAACTTTGCAGCCTTTGTATTAACCTGGATGGAAATGGAACACATTGTTCTTAGTACAGCATCACAAGAATGGAAAAAAAAAAAAAAAGAAAATGTGCCAAACAGTCTATAAAACCAGTGTATGGTGCCCCATGATGGCATTAATGTACACAGCTATGATTTAATTAAAAAAAAAGAGAGAGAGAGAGTTGCTGGTGGGTTAAGTGAGAAGACACACATGCATGCATAGACCTGTGAGTGGCTGACAGGTTCAAATGCAGAGTAAAGTTGTTATTTAAATTAGCAGATAGGAAGTCATTAACAGCACTGTTATTGTCATCTTCTTTCAGCGCTATCTATACCAGCAGCAGCAGCGCTGAAGACTGGGGAATGTCTCAAAAAACATGGCACTGGAAGAGGGTCAGGGCTGAGGCAGACAAGTCTGGCTCAAGAACACTACACACCCTGAGCTGATCAGCCACAGATCCAGAACCACTGGTACAGCCACCGTCAGAGCTCCAAACCCTCCATGCACTTTCCCTGTAACTTCTCAGAAATGGGAGAAACCTCAGAAACCCAGGTTATGGTTCAGCCATGGAATTGTGATGCTGTAAAAGCTGGAGCTCAAGCTTTCCATGAAAGCCAGTAGTTTACAGATGATAGCCAGATGAATGAAGCCATTTGCTACAGATTATCATGTCAGTTATTCAAGTATTTGCATGTATGTGTGTAGATGGCCTTTAGTATGTTGCCTGCAGCAAATAACTCTATTTCTGATGCTGTTTCTCTTATAAAGAATTTCATCCTTTTAGAGGTTAGAGAAAACAATCTGAGAACCACTACTGTGAATTGAATTTAGATACAGGAGGAATTGGGGGAAAACATCGGTAACCCTGGGAGAAAGTAACTGTGCAGTTCTGAGCTCCAGGGAGGAGGGTAATCTGACACAATCTTAAATGTAGCCCAAAGAAAGATGCATTCAAAATCCAGTTAAAAATGGAGGAACATAATTCCATTACGTTCTGAGAGGATAATTTAAGACTGCTGAGATTCTATTTTTCAGAGCTTTTGAAACACACCATTAGTATTGATGACAAAAAAAAAAAAAGAAGAATACATGTAGATATATCTTTTTGTGTTCTTTGCCACAGATAAGTACAGATTGGAAATAAGGAAGAATAACTCAATGGTAGCACAAACATAAAGGAAGATAAATATCTAAAATCATGCAAAATATTATATATAGTCTGCAAGCCACTACAAGAATTTTTGAGACAGACTGTATTATGGTCTGTTATTATAGTCTGTATGTATTATGGTCTGTTATTTCTCTTCCAAGAAACGCAGTTCACAGTCCTTTCTGATTTACCTGTGGAAGCTTTAACATCCTCAGTTTATCAGTGTTGCCAGAAGGGTTTCATTTGTTTTTGTCCATGTATGTTTTGTTTCTTGATTTTGTGTAACTTAAAACACAAGACTTTTGTAATGACCCATGTAGAAATCCTTTTAAATTATGCTGGGAAGAGGGAGAGAGGCTCAAGGAAAGGTCATGCCTTGGTTGTGGGGGTTGAAAGACAGCATTTCTCAAACTGTCCGTATTCTACTAAAGCTCCATGAACCATCACTTTCATTAAAAAGACCACTAAAGGCTTTTTCCCTTTGTTTTATTTATTGATATGTGTTTGTGTGTGTGTGTGTGTTTCTGTGTGTAGAGATTTTTAAAGATTTAAAACATTAAGAGGAGGGTGCCAGGGGCTACACAGCTGTCTTCGGGAGAAAGGTGTGGCATCCCTGGCCCTCCAGAGGCTGCAGCCTGTGCCTGCCCTATGGCCTCCCCAGATGGTCACTGGGTTTGACTCCTACCTGATGCTGCTCCACTGAGAGTCTTTTACATGACCGCTGGCCAAGGCAGCTATAAAACCTGAAAGGAGGGCACACTGTGGCATGGAGGGCAGCAAGCAACCCTCACTCCTACGCCTTCACTGTCCCTCTGGGCAGCTCTGGGCAGCCAGTATCATCACTGCCCCATGCCTACCACCTGTGCCCACCTCATACCTCCCACCTTCAGTGAGCATCTGGCCTCCTACTCAGGGATTTGGCCTTCCTCCCTGGTGAAGAAGCCACCAGCCTGGCTCCAGGTGCAGCACGTCCGGCCACGTGATCTCTGCCAGCTGCCAGTACCCCATGTGCCAGTAGACAGGTAACAGGCTCTCAGCCAGTGAATGGTGATGGTGTCGAGCCCTGTTTCAACCGCCTATTGGCTATTTGCAACTCCTCTTTGATAGAATGCTTATTCCAGATGTGTTGGTTTTTATTAAACTGGGTTGTAGGTCTTACTGCCTTATAGGAATTCTTCGTACATTTTTCATACCAGTGCTTTGTCAGATGGATATATTATAAATACTGGCCGAGCAGTATAAATACCAGTGCTTTGTCAGATGGCTATATTAGAATTACTGGCCAGCTGGATATATTATAAATACTGACAGTATCATTTGGTGACTGACTAAATTACCATATGTAAACATTTTTCTTAAATAGGAAAAGTGTAAAATCTTTCAATTCTCTTTTGGAGGCCATAAATTGGATATCAAAACACGACAAGGACACCACAAGAAAGAAATATCACTAGCCAATGTCTCTAGAAAAATATATGCAAAAAATCTTACCACCACATAATAGACTAAAGGGAAAAGAACATATAATCACAATAGATGCAGAAGAAAGTATGTGAGAAAAATGTGATAGCTATTGATTTAAAAGCTCCCAGTAAGCTTGGAATAAATATAAAATCCCTTCAAGCCTACAGCAATACTATACCTCATGGCGAAACATTGTTCCCCTTGGGAACAACAACATCATCAAAAAAAATGTCCACTATACTGTTTCTATTCACCATCATACCGAAAGTATTTGCCAATGCAATAATTTAAGAAAGAGAAATAAAAGGTATTAACATTGAAAGGATCTGTAGTAATGACTGTGTTTGTGGAAAATCTAAATATATTTACAAAGTATGCAGATTAGTATATGAATTTAATAAAGTCACACAGAACCAAGTCAGGACACTAAAATAATTGCATGCTTGCATACAGGAAACAAGTACAAAATGAATTTTGAAAATGTCATCTACAACGTGATTCAAAAAATCAAATATCTCAAATATCTAGGAGTAAATCTAACAAAAAATTCTTGTATACTTATACAGTGTAAGTCACTGACAATATTACACTTTGTGCCTTTCCAGAACTTTTTCTGAGCAGGATGATCTAGAATGGGACAGCTGGCCCCTTTTCTCCCTGACCTTCATGGCCTTCTTCACAAAAGAGCAGTTAAATTGGTTTTAGAAATGATTTTCAGTTCCAAGCATATGGGGTTGAGCGATATCTATTATATTTAAATATCAGACAAAAGCATTTTCTTTCTTTTTTCCATGTAGGACAACTGGCTTGCAAATAGAATTTTATCATGTCATACTCTGCTAGCATTGAAAGGCTGAGCCACAGTTGCTATTTGCCATTTGTGCTACAGGGCACATTGTGTGTGCCTAATAGGCTATAACATTTTGCTAGGGCCGCTGTGGCTCCTGCAGGAATGTGAGGCAGCTATTTGAGGGCACAGTGTCTGCCCTGCGAGGTTATGGGGATGAGTTCTCTGAGATGGCATACTGCAGACAAATGCATAGAGTAGATTAACACTCTTCTATGTGTAATTTCTGCCTTTCCTGCATAAAACTTCCTTATAAAAGTGTTAACTATTAAGCTTTGTGAAAGATCTGGCAGGCAGTGGAGATGCCTGCTTCAGGAGATGCTTTGGGCAGGTAGTTACCATATAAATAGCAGCAATGTGCAAAGATGCTCATGACCTCGTGTGAAGTGAAAGCAACACAAAGAAGTTTCTCTGATATTCCTGCAGTGCACCTAACTGAGTTGCCATTGAATACTAATGAAGGCCAAATTTCATTTGGATGGAACTATGGTCCCTCAAGTAGAAAGCCCTAGAATAGAGCACCGAAAGTCCCCAAATGCAATTCTGAGTCTGGGGCCTGTGATAGTCTTCTCCACCAAGGGAGGCAACCAGTGAGATTTTACAATTGCATTCCTGATCCACTGATCGTACCTGCCTTGAACTTCTGGGCGAAATCAAAGTCAATGTAGTGGTTTTGTCCCAAATTATAACCAGTAATCTAGTAAACTGCCATAAGCCCTACTACTACCAATAAGTACTACCAATAAGTAATCATAATGCATTACAAAGTTACTTCGAATACTGCAGAATTAGGCAGAAGTTGTTGTAAAATAAAAAAACAAACAAAAAAAAAACCCATTTTGTCAAAACTGGCAGTGTAAAGAAAGCAGAACTGGAAGTGCCTGAATCATCTGCAATGTCAAGTACCTTGCATAACCTCTTCATGTGGTTAGGTTTGGGGACCCACTATTTTGAAATCTTAGACATATACACTTTCTCATAGGCTCACACAACCTATGACTATCTTCCCTCAGCCAGCATGAACTTCACCTTCAGCTATGTCTCTGCGTCTACATGATAGTATTAATAATTCAAACCAAACTAATAGACAGGAGACCACTTAGGTTTAGTGTTACCACAGCAGCCTTTTATAAGTTTACAAACAACTTTAGCCTAACACCAATAAAACCTGATAACAGTCATAAGAATTCATTAGGAAGTTTACTGGAAGCTACCATTATATCCATGCCTTTATAGGTCCATATGGAGATATGGTAATATGGGGTGTGTGTGTGTGTGTGTGTGTTAGTGAATTTGGATTGTCTGGGCAAACTGCAAATGATGGTGTTCTCTTTTCATAGATCTTACTGTCATCTGCAGAAGAGGTTGTGATCATATGGAACTAGGGCAATCATGACTTCATTTTCAAAGCAAGTCATACAACCATGCTTTTGTCTTGATTTTGGAGGTGAGCTAGAGGTGGAGCCACCATTGGAAGAGCAGTAACTATTGGTACCATTAGAAAAAGCAGGGATGTATATGGGAAGGCCAATATGGTTGCCTGTACTAACAGGGTCACTCTTAACCCTCCCAGCAAGTGGGTGTTCTGTGCTTCAGGAAATGTTGGACGAGTAGATGGCTGACTTCCTCTGCACTGAGTCTTCATGTTACCAGAGAGATCACTCTCAAAGCCAGAAATTGGGTTAACTGGTTCAAAAGAAGTCCAGATACTTTGAGCATTTCTTGGTAAAGAGTCAAAGGCAGGAGAATTAACTGCAAGATCTCTTGAGCCTACTGACAGTAGTGTACCTCCAAACCAAATGTTTCCTGTACTAAATGGGCTTGTTAGACTAAAGTAAGCCTGCCTATTGCTTCCAAAGTAGGAGTCTGTGGAACCATTTCCTAGAGAACTATCATTTAGATAATTAGATATCATTCTTTATGGGCTAGGAGGAAATGGACTGGAGGAGAGCCATGCAGAACCTAGAGCTTACATAGGTACTATTGTTATGGAAATCACTGAGCTTTATATAGTTTCCTGTACAACTGACAATATGCATTTTTATTTCTTCCCTTGTTCTGTCAACATTTTCCAGCATCCCAATCCCTTCAAAGACATGCTTTTTATCTCTGCATGGAGTTACTATGTATGTGGGTCTGCTTCTGAATTCTTTCATTAGTTGCTTCTTAGGGTCCAACCGCTAATCCTACCATATTATTAGGAGACCCTAACTTGGACTGTGGTTTAACCAGGAAGATTAGGACTAAATGACAATTAGTGCCAGGGCAGGACGGGGCAGGGCAGGGCAGTGCAAGGCAGGGCAGGGCCATTTTTGTTTCGAAATGCACAAATCATGGAGAAGTGCCCTGTAGCTGAGAGGATTTCGCTCTTCCTCGGCTGCAGGGACGCCTGCTTCCCGTTCAGGGTGGCGCCGGCGCCCCGCAGCTTCCGGGCCGCAGGCGTGGGGCAGCATCCCGGCCATCACGCCTGGGCCTTGTCCCCTCAGTACAGCATCCGCCCGGCCAAGGCTGCAGCCGCCGCCTCCCGGGCATCGGAGTCTGAGGCGGGCAGCAGTACCGACCCAGGGACCGGTCCAGGATACACTGGGTCTGGCAGGCGGTAGCCGTGGGCGGCGGCGGCAGCAGCAGCAGCAACAGCAGCGACAGTCCGTTCTCCTCTGTTTCCTCAAGCTCCTCCTCCTTTAGCAGGTCTCGGTCCAGCTCCGCTTTCTCCTCCTGCTTCTCGTCCTCCTCCAGTTCCAGCTCGGACACCTCTAGGCTCCGGCCCGACCTGCCGCGGCTAGGAGCTCCCTTAGCAGGAGCCGGTCCCACTCGCGCTCCAGGGAGGCGGCGGGGCTGCCGACCCGGGCCGAGGAGCAGCAGCGCCGCCCAGAGGGCGGAGTGGAGGGTCAGGGTTGGCAGTTCAGGGATGGACTTTCACAAAGGCAAGGTCAGCTTCAAGGCAGAGGTAGGTATCCAGGTGGGTGAGTGGGGACGGCAGCGGGGCGGGGCTGCTGGAGGTGGCAGCCGCTCCCCTTTCAGGGTTTCTTTTGTTTCATGTCCTTAACCAGCCCCTAGCGCGCTTGTCCTCAGGAACATTTATTAAATAAGGTTTCTTTTCTCCAATGTATGTTTGTGTTTGCTTTATGGATCAGATGGCGATAGGAGGCTGAATATCATTTTCTAATTTTCTGCACTATGTCATTTAATCAGAACAAAACACAATATATCATTTATCCCCATATATACACAAACACATATATCTATATATACATATACATCTATATCCATTTATGTATATTTTCATACATTTATATATACATATATGTATCTTCTACTGACTTTTCTTTTTCAAACTGTAACGAACGCAACCTCTTTTACTAAGCACTATGAAGAAAAAATGAAAATAAAAGAGTTTTTCACTCATTGTTTTCAAAGTTTTAATACTATTCTGGAAAAAAGTAGCACTTCTGGGAAGTTGAAACAGAAAGCCCTTATTAGCATTATGAGCAGGCATCTCAAGAAGAGTCAGGCTCTGAGAATAAGCCAGGTGTCCCACATAAATCTAAATCCCTTGGCCAGGTTAGGAGACAATCACAAGCATTTGCAGTTCTGGCCAGATAAGACTCTGCTGGTTGTTTGGAAAAAGTGCCAGACTTTCTTTGAAGGAGTCGAACCAGGACATTCCAGGCATTAATGCATTTACTCAGGGAGAATTTATTATTTTAAATTGTGTGTGACACACTGTGCTGAGAGTAAAATTAAAAATTAATAAAGCATACTTGCCCATCAGAAAACACATTTTGATGAGATACTCGGAACTCATGCATTTGGTACAGCCATTTTAGTGGGTTTTATTATATATATTTATTATAATTGTGGCTTAATTAGTATTTCTCTAATGACTAATGGTATTGAGAATATTGTTTCGTGCAAATTGGCAAATTTTATTTTTTATTTGGAAAAATGTCTATTCAAATCCTTTGCCCATTTTTAACTGGAAAACTCCTGTCTCATTAGTGACCTATAATAGTTCTTTACATATTTTGGTTCCTAGACCCCAATCTCATACGTAATTATTATTATTATTATCTTCTTTTTTTTTTTTTTGCAGTTTTTTTTTGACCTGGGCTGGGTTTGAACCCGTCACCTCGGGCGTATGGGGCCTGCGCCCTACTCCTTTAAGCCACAGGCACCACCCTCTGACACATAATTTAAAATGTTACTCCTCATTAAGTAGTTTAACTTTTCATATTTACCATGATGTTTTTTGAACAATTTTTTTTCAGTTTGAAGTACAATTCCCTTTTTTTCTTCTTTATTGTGCTTTTCTTATATTAATCTATATTAAACCCAAAGTCACAAAAATTTACTCTTATGTTTGTCCAAAGAATTATGTAGTTTTAGCTTTTACATTTAGGTACATAATCTATTTTAGTATTTTTGTGTGGATGTGGATCAAATTAGGGGTACAACTTCCTCCTTTGCACATGAATATATAATTTTCCCAGCATCATTTGTTGAAAAGCAAAATTAACTTTACCCCAGATTATTCTTTATTAAAGAATCTTCTTTTATGTTGGTCGACATGAAACCATCCTTATGCTTTCACCATATTGTTTTATTTCTGTAACATTGTAGTAATAAATATTATCAGGAGTGTAAGTTACTAAGTATTCTTTTTCTAAATTGTGTATATTTAATTTTCTTTGTATGTCCACATGGATTCTAGAGATAGCTTGCCAAATTCTATTAAAGAAACATTACTTGGTAATTTTCATTGACTCTGTAGTTTAACCTGTGCATTTTCATCTTACTATTTAGTAGTATCCTTTAATGTTGGATGTTTCCTAATTTATTCCATTCTATTTTGATATTTAAGTATTTTAAATGATTTTAGTTATAAACTACTTGAATTTATTTTGTTAAATTTATTCCTAAATAATTCCTTTTTGTGATACTATTGTTAATAATTTTTTATTAATTCAATTTGTTTTGTTGACTACTGTTATATAAAAGTACTATTTAATTTAGTATGTTGAGGTTGTATCTGTGACATTGATTAAATTGTGTATTAGCTCAAGTAATGTTTAGTAAATTCCTTACATATTTTGGACATATGACAATAAAAATCTATTTCATTGTTTTAATCCAGAAGGTTTTATTTTTATTTGTTTTTGTGTACAATATTTTCACTAATACATGCAGAACAATGTTGAACAGAATGCTAAAGGTGGATATTCACGTCTTGATTTTATACTTACAGATGAAGTAAGTATAACCCATTTCACCATGGGTTATGCTATGAGCTGCAGGTTTTACGCAGTCTTTCAACAGGTCTCAGATGTTCTTCTCTAGCAGTCAGCAATGTGTTTTATCCTGAGCAGGTGTTAGAATTGTCAAACATTTTCTATTTAAAATATCACCTTCTTTCTTTCATTCTAGAAATACTATATAATACATTGGTTGATTTTTTTTATTTTAATCTAACATTGCCACCGTGAAAAAAATTCTAATTGGTCATGGTACATATTAATTTTTATGTGTTGCTTTTATATGTTGTTGGTTCAGTTTGCTAGTATTTGTGAGGATTCTATATTTATATGGAATATTGGTTCATAGCCTTTCTTACTTGAAATGATTTGTCACAGTGTTAATATGGTTATATTGGCTAAGAGATGAATTTAAAAATGTTCCTCTTTTATTGCAGAAAGGTTTTGTGAGAATTTGGGATTAATTTTCAGAAAATGCTGACTGAGTTTACAATATAAGCAATTTAACATTAGAGTTTTTTGTGGGGGAGACAGGATCGCACTTTGACACCCTCAGTAGAGTGCTATGGCATCATAGCTCACAGCAAACTCTTGGGCTCAAGCAAATCTCTTGCCTCAGCCTCCTGAGTAGCTGGGACTATAGGCGCCCGTCACAAAGCCTAGCTATTTTCAGAGACAGTGTTTCACTCTTGCTCTTTCATTTTTTTATATGCCTATGATTACTTACTATGTGTAATCAATTTTTTCATTTCACTTTCACAGTCTTTGCCTATTAAGACTTTTATTTCTATTTTATAGTATTTCATGGACATTAACACTCTTTTCAATTGACATGGAATAATCTTGAATGAAAATGTATAATGAGGCTTTAGTCAAATTTTTTTCCATTTGTTAGGATAAATAATATAACATAATATAATTGTTACTAAATATTCATATTTACTGTATGAGATACATGAGTTACCAAATACAAATGGCAATTAGTGAAATTGCCATTTTAGTTTGGAATTTATAAATAATATTGAGATAAGATACAACAATAAACTTTAAATAAGAATACAAAATAATTTATGTGGACAGTGATATGAACAAAAATAATTTGACAGAGTAGTTAGTATTAATATTTAGCACATAAAATGTATTAGACATTATTCTAACATTAAATATTTTACAGGTTTAATATCTAAGTATAAAAAGAATTGAAAAGTTCATTTAAAAAACTCACACCATTTTAAAACTGTATTTCTAAATGAAATATATTAATTATAAATATTTATTGAGTACAAGGTGCTATTTTGATCTATGTTTACTTTGTTGGATGATTAAATCAAGATAATTAACAAATCACTTCACATATGGGTGTCGAAAACTTTAAAATCTACTCTTTTACCAATTTTATAATATATAATGTATCATTATTTAATTATAGTCAACATTCTTTGCAATAGATCAATAAATTATGTTTCTCCAGTCAAACTGATACTTGATTCCCTTTGAGCAACATGTACCCTTTCTCCATTTACCGGAGATTCTGACACATTTTCACGGGTATTAGGTAACATTAAATTATACATATTATAGACAGCAACTATGCTTGTATTCAACAAGTAAATTATTATGATAATGGCAAATAATTTTATTTAAAAAGATTCATTAAATAGGCATTGAATGGGTAGTATTTTTATACTGCTATATATCTTTTATAGCTGCCATTCTTAAGTACTAGACACAAGCATTTTAAATGGAAAGATTTTAGTTCCAAAATATTGTTATTGTTATTGATTTCATGACAGCAGAAATCCATCAGGGGATATTTTCTAGGTATTTTAAATGACAATAGAAATTTGTGACTATATTGTAACCAATAAGTAATATCTAGCCTCACTTAAAATCTTATTAATTTAAAAAAATTAACTTCTGGATTAAACAGAAAATGCAAACTAAGATTATTATTAATTTTATAGAGTCAAAGAAGGGTTAATGGGGGAAGTGGATGATTAAAGCTAAGAACCTGAATTCAAATTCAGTGTTCTCACCTCTGGGCTGAGGTCACTGCATGTTGGAGCAGTGAACTTTGTCCAGTTGGGACACTATAAAATATACCTGAACATAGGAAAAAAAAATAAACTAAATTCAGGTAAATAATTTTTCTATTACCAGCTTAATGCTATAGAAAAACACTAATTCTGGCAATATACAGGTACTGTTCTCTGCGTTGAAATAAAATCAATTCATAAACATTTGCAAAACATAAAATATTTTTACCACAATACTGAACTCTACATATTACTATTACATTGTATTTTGGGGGACAAATGTATTCTAAATAACATAAAGTGAGATTGTAGGTGATAATGTTCATGCCTCAGAAAATATATGTAAAATATTTTCATAATGTGTTCTCTGTTGATATTTGTGGTTTGAGGAAAGATACAAAATATTCTAAAGCCTTTTAATACAAAAAGCTAAAGTTCTCCGAAAGTAACAAGCAACCTTACAATAATGTATAGCATTGAAAGAAAAATTGAAAACTTCCCAGGTACAGAAGTAAACAATTGAGAAATTAAAAAAACAATTGAGAAATTGAACTAACATGTAAGTGCCTCCTCTTACATATGGCTGATTGCCACATCTATACGGGTTGTCTAAATTGCCAAAAAGCTAATAAAAAAAAAAGAAAAAGACATAAATGGACTACAGACATCCCAAATGTGATATATCTCATAAATGAGAACTAAATGATAAATTATGTTTCACACAGTTATAGGACTTGCACTTAAAAGGTCACTACAATGAGGAAAAATACATATATATTTTTTGTGTGTTTTTTTTTGGCCGGGGCTGGGTTTGAACCCGCCACCTCCGGCATATGGGACCAGCGCCCTACTCCTGGAGCCACAGGCGCCGCCCGAGGAAAAATATTTTAAAAAGACAAAATAATTTGAAAAGAAAACTATAAGCTTGACAAGCCATATTTAGAAAAGACCCAAATGTAAAGTAAACAATTAAAAATGTAATTAATCTACTGAATACACATGTGGGTAAAACATTAAAGTAAACTGAGCTATGAGAGGATGATTTATGTAGAACACAGAAAATAACTTAGTCAAATATCATAAAAGGAGAAAAAGTAATAGAAAACACAAATGTAATTATATATATATGAGGAATAGAATCAAGAGAACAAAAAAATCTGTTTTTCTCACAGAATATATTCAAAAAATTATAGGCAATATTGAAAGATTGGTGAATATAAACTTCTAAAATTAAAAACCAGACATGAATTATTAAATTTATGCTTGTAGTTTGTCACAAAGAGAAAAAATAAAAAAAAATACTTAAAAGAGAAATAGCCTTGGCCTGTAATGCTAGGACTCTGGGGGGCCGAAGCAGGTGGATTGCCTGAGCTCACGGATTCAACCAGCCTGAGCAAGAACAAGATCCCCGTCTCTAAAAATAGCCGGGTGTTGTGGTGGGAGCGTCCAGTCCCAGCTACTTGGGAGGATGAAGCAAGAAAATTACTTGAGCTGAAGAGTTTGAGTTGACTGTGAGCTATGACCCTATAGCACTCTACCAAGGGTGACAAAATAAGATTCTCTCAAAAAAAAAAAAAAAAAAAAAAAAGAGAAAGAAAAAGAAATAGCCTTGCTATACTATGTCAAACAGACTATAACATTGAATATGAGTGAAAGACAAAGATAATTTACCATGATAAGCGCAAAATGGTCACAATTTTATAGAGCATAAAGAAAAATAAATATTAACAAAGCTGAGAGAAATTACTATTAAAGCTAAAAATGAATTAGCTAAATTAATTTTAACAAAAATAATTTTAAAAAAACATTGAGTGATTTTTCTTTTTCTTTTTTTTTTTTTTTTTGTAGAGACAGAGTCTCACTTTATGGCCCTCGGTAGAGTGCCGTGGCCTCACACAGCTCACAGCAACCTCCAACTCCTGGGCTTAAGCGATTCTCTTGCCTCAGCCTCCCGAGCAGCTGGGACTACAGGCGCCCACCACAACGCCCGGCTATTTTTTGGTTGCAGTTTGGCCGGGGCCGGGTTTGAACCCGCCACCCTCGGTATATGGGGCTGGCGTCTTACCGACTGAGCCACAGGCGCCGCCCATGAGTGATTTTTCTTATTCATGAGAGCTTCTCAAGAGTGCACTTCAAGAAAAAAGAAGTGGTTATGCATATAATGTGAGTCAGAAAATTGATTTGGGATTATCAACCTCTGGTAGACAATAAACTAGTGAAACCCAATACTCCTTTGCAGTACAAAATTCAAATGTTTCTAAAAATAATAGAATTGTAATTCCACACAATGTATTATTCACACAAAAAGTCCTTTGCTATTGGACTACATTTTAAATTTTCAGAATATTAAGGGGGTACTAATGTTTCAGGTTACATGGATGACTTTAGTAATGCTTAAGTCCCAGCTAAAGGTATGCCTGTCACCCAAACTGTGCTCATTAGGTAGTATTTTCCCCTCCCCTCATTCTACCATGTGCTTGCTTTCCACTGAGTTTTCTTCCCTCTGTGCACATGTGTGCTTGTCAGTCAGCTCCAATTTAATACTGAGTACTTGTGGTGGTGGTTTTTCCATTCTTGAGATACTTCAACTAGCAGGATGGTCTCTAATTTCATATAGATTGTTTCAAAAGGTATGAATTCATCTTTTCTTATGAGTAGTATTTTGTGTTATTCATGTACCACATTTTTTTAATCCTTACTTGAATAATTTAATTAAGAACAGAAGAATTTTCAGATTTTTTTTCCATTACACTCTCATTAACAACGATGGAATTTTGGTGGTATATTTTTCAGAACATAGATTATTCTTTTGTCAGAAGTAATTTGTATCAAAGGACAGACAGTAGCATAGAGATTGGCCACAGCATTCTGAATATCTAGGATGACTGGGTTGTAAGCCCACAACATTACTGAGGAGGATGAGATAATAATGTCCACCAAGTACAGGAACACAAAACAGCTCACCAGCAGCAGGATGATCTGGGTATCCCTTTTCTCTGCAAAAGCTCTTGTGGAGAGGCTGGTGCTGTGAAGGTGCTGGGATCGCTTCTGATGCTTTAGCAAGAGAATGACCATGTATGTACTTGAGAGCAGCATCATTCCTACAAAGAAGACATTCTGGGATAATGTGAGAATAAAAGCTAGTCCGCTGATGATGGAGTTCATTGGAGAAAGTGAGCAGTATGTACTTACTTTGAGTAGATTGGTCTGTGTCATGTTGGACAAAGCTACTGTATATAAGAGTAGGATACTGCTGGAAGACAAATTGAGGGACCAATAAAAGAATAAAATATGAACAATGTAATTTGCAAATTTGTGTTTAAATCTTGCCAACCAGGAGGTGTTGGGACTGATGGTGATGGCCTGTAGCATGCTCAGGAGGCAGGTGGTACAGATGGAGAGGCCCTTCATCACATTGCTCAGGTAGAACAAAGCCTGACATTTAAAGTCATTCTGAAAATTCAGTAACTCAAACAGATCTGAGGACAAAATATGCAATGTACAGAGGAGCCTCACCAAGTGGATGAAGGCCAAGTGACAGGTGATCAGGTCAGTGGGCTTAAGCCAGCAATCCTTAAAATTTCTGAAAATGAGGAAGAAAAGGAGAAAGGTATTGGCTGAGACTCCAATTCCAGCTTGGAAAAAAAAGGCATTTGTCCCTGATAACATAAGTGGAAAGTTTGTTCTTCTTAATGGCAAAGAGAAATTATATTCTGTATAACTGAAAAAAGATAACAAAAGACCTCACATCATTAATGTTCATTCTTCAGTGATGAAAATCATCACAAATTATCTTCAAATATATTTTACCTCTTATTATTGATAAACTCTGTCTCATAAATTCTAATCATCTAATATCTGCATTATTTTCTACACAAAAATTTAAAAATACATACATACACACACATCTATACACACAAACACATACGCAATCTTGCCCTTATATGATGCACACATGTATACTCCTATTATACGTGGGCTTCCCTGTTCCAAATCACATTGTTGTCTTACATTATCTCATTTTATATTTATTAAACACATCGATCCTACGATCATAGAAACTTAATTATGTGTCCACGGGTCTCTCCCAGTTTAGTTTCCATCTCAGTGATCCCTATGTAAACTCTCTATATCTCAGCTGAGGATTAATCCATCACTAAACTGTCTACAGGATAAACACTACTTGTAATCAGTTTATAACCACAGAGTTGCCTTAAAATAATCATGTTGATTCTTTTCTTGAAATTATACTCAACACAGCACCCCCTCTCATGCCTTGAAAAGTACTTAGGTCTTCAATAATATAGTTTTCCTCAAGTTTCACTATGATATCTACACTATCAGAACATCTTCCATAATTTTGCTGACAACTTTGCTGTTACTGTTTCATGTTATTAGTCAGTATACAGATATCAGTATTTTATCAATTTATTTTGATTCGGGGATTAGAAAAATTCAGCTTAATAATACATGAAAATGGGGAAAGTAATGTTTAATAAGATTCTTCTAAGATGAAAGTGTGTCCAATTATATTTTGAAATTACTTGTCACTATACTATTGATAATTACTGACAGATGTCATATATTATCTGTATTACATATATATATTACATCCATACACAGTTATTGTGATAGTATTTCTGACCCATACTTAAAAGTTAATAGATGAAGTAGAACATTGGTCTAAAATGCCTTGAAATGCTTGAGTTTATAAAAGACACGATGTATAGTTGAAATGGTTGTTAATCTAACTCTAAAAGCTTAAGCTAGTAAAGGGACACATTCATCCTGAATGCCATATAGTTGCACTAACATGCATCTTCACCATCAGCACAGGTGGGTTCTGTTTTCATGATGGAACCAGGAAAAATACCAGGATTGAATTTAAAGGCTTGATTGTATCCCTACTTTGAGGATGATAGTCCAAGTCCAGTAAAATGATATTTCGACTGAATAATAAAATACATGCAATTATTTATTAACTATGTATCTATATATTTTGTTAATATAACACATAGAATACAAGAGAGAAAATTAGATAAAATGACATGGGTAAGAATGTTATCATTTTCTTCTCATACCTCAAGATAAATTCAGCTTACCCCACAAATCTTTGTGCTTCTCTCTGAAAATGATCATCACTCACTGAATGATTCTTGCTGTGCAGAAACATCAGGCCCAGTCTTTCTCCAACAAAGCTCTTGAGGTCACCGGTGCTGAGCCTAGACAAGAAGACACTATGGTTACCAGGAATGAGAATTGGCAGCTAACGAACAATTGGGAGGCTGTGGCCCGGCACCTGGAGGGAGTCCACCAGCATGTATATGCATGTCAAGATGCTGTTAGGCCTAGACTAAGGTGGAAAAATACCAGTTAACTCCTGGCAAATTTCTGGGCCGCAAGCTCTCAACAAAATGGAGTGATTCTGGTTCACTCCCAAGATAGATGGGAAAGTATTACTTGATTTCTTGCTTGACTCACTCACTCCCTGGGAAATAGACCAGGAAGTACCAACTGTCCCCCCACTGACCTTTAAATAATAACAGGTGGGGAAATTACTGAAACAAAGATATATGGGGAGAAAGTACTAAAACAAAGATGTATGGCTAACCGCACAGTTCTGCTTCTGTACACTGCTTGCTTACCAACCTGGGTGCAGCTGGGCAGCCTGCATGCCAACCAGGATGCAGACCAGGCCTTAAAAACCAGACCCCTTAAGCAAATGGGGCTGCTCTCCCAACCCGGGTGTTTTAAATAACATTTCTTAACATTGTTAAATAACACATTTGTTATTAACATTTGTTAAAAACCCTGGCTTTTAAATAAAGGACTCATTGGTTAATTTTGAGTGATGACATGGTCTTTGAGAATTCCTGGGCACAACAATTTCTCCACCAACGTGGGAAGCTGTCTACTGCAAGTCCTAATTTTAGCCTGAAGGCAGCTGTGACTTCTATCTGAAGACCTCAGATGGATACAAATAGTAGCTGACTTTCTTCAATCAGGCCATGGATAGTAAAAGAGTGGGAAGGGATGGGGATGAAGAGACTAACCAAACTTTTAATAACTCCCTATTGTTTACAGAATAAACTTCGACATTAAAAATTTCACAATCTCAATCTAACCTGTAGTTATCATCTAGGAGAAGAGGGAGCAGAACATGATGGCAAGAGTGCACAAGAGAGCCAACAGGAGAGGATGGGATCAAAACGCAGGTCTTCACTTTTGATCCAAAACAAAACCAGCTGCAAGGGAGCAGTTTCAAATTCGGGTGAATGTGGGCACCTGGCTGGTGGCTTAGTGGAAAAAGCAAAAGAAAAACCTGCTCTGACAGCGCTCTCCTGGGTCCTGCCCTTACCGTGCAGAAAGTGTTCAGCCTCCCGCAGCTCTTGTTCCTTCTCCCTCAGCAGTTTGGCTACCGCCACCAACTCAAGCCTCCTGACCTCGGCCACCAACTCAAGCTTAAGACCCTGCCAGGCGCTCAAAGAAGGTCCGCAGAGCTGTCGTGCCACTGTCAGACAGCTCCTCCAGAGGCCGACCCGCAGCCCGGCGGGCCCAGAGGCCTGGGGCAGCGCCCCACAGCAGCCACCCGCAGCGCTAGCTTGAGAGCGGAGGACCTTCAGGACAGGAAGTTCCAGACAGAGCTGGTGTCCCGACACCAAACCCAGCCCAGAAATAGGGGCGAGAGCAGACAAGGCTCACCCAGCACTGGCGCTGTGTTAAAGGGCTGCCAGAAGTTTTGGCAGGAACTTATGGCTAAAAGGCAGGAAGCAGTAGGGTTCCCGGCTGCCCAAACCTGTGCCCCAGTATAAAACAGTGGGGGCGGGGCCGTCATCCCATACCCGCGGGAGACATCGGGCTCCTCCTATAAACACTTCAGCACAAGTGACCTTGCGGTCATTGGGCTGAAAGGGGAAAGCAGCAAGTTGACGCTCGTGACTGTTGAGGATGTTTCCCAGCACAGAATGAGACCTTCAAGAACCAGTGCTGTGGCAGAGGTCACAGCCACAGAAGTCGTCTGTCCTTAATTCCGGCCGGGCCATTACAGCCAATGTCAGGAAGATCACTCTTGGGTATGTTTGTTCCTTTTCCTATTATCCGGCTCATGTTTCTCTTTTCAACAGTGGGTCAGCTTCATTTTATCCCTGACATAACAAGTGTATGCTAAGACAATCCAATAAATTTGCAAAATCTGCGTTCCTGCCCTGCCTCTGCCGCGTAATTGGTTTGACCTGCATGTTCCTTCTCCCAGTTTTCGCTAGCTGCTTTTTAAAGAGGTTGAGTGAATCTGTGTTAAACTACAGCACAACAAAACCTTCAGAGACACGTGTCCGCTTGTCCAAGCTCCATTCCCTTTGCAAAAAACCTGCACATAGCAGATATGTGCTGGGAATACTGAAGTTTATTGTGGCATAACGCTTTAGCAATGGAGTTGATGGAGTTAACACAAGCAAGGCAGTCTTGGGAATGTAAGGGCTGAGCACTCAGTGTGAGAACTACTTATCGCCTGGTTTGGGCAGTGTCTATTAAAAGATGATGTGTTGAGAGAAATGACATATTGAAAGAGCTTCTGAATTACTTTAAAAAAAATCAAATGATAAAACTTGGGAGCTCTTAACCAGGTTCAAATAGCCTTCCACCATCCAATCGAAACTAGGAGGTTATGTATAAAATTATTAGAAAATGAGTTTGTGTTGCCTTTATTCATGACTTAACATTACATACAAATGCAGAGTGATGATGGAAGAATAAACTAATTCACGAAATTACAGAAAGCAAAAATAATTTTGCTACTTAAAAGCTGCACCTAATTACCTCACATTATTTTATTTTGTGTATTCCAGCTACACTACTTTATAAATTTGTTGTAAGATAGTGGTTGAAATCCTTTTTAATTCTGATCTGAGTATAAAACAGGACGGGTCAGGTAGTTTATAGCTATTAGAAACAACTATTTCTCAATTCTAACCTCACCTTTAAATTTTTTTTAACAATAAAAATGTTTGAAGTCATTTGAATTCAACATGATAAATCTTTCACCTGAATCCTCAAAACATATGGGACTTCAAGATTATATTTTATAAGGCCGCATAATATTCCATGAAACAAATATATAATCACCCACACTCCCCTAAGAAAGATATAACACAACTACAGCCCAAGATGAAAGGGGGAGGAGGGAAGGGTGGATAGTGGAGGGAGGGTAATGGCTGGGACCACACCCATGGTGCATTTTGCAAGGATACACGTCAAATCTATTACATGTAGAGTATAAACGTCTTAACACAAAAATTAAGAAAATGAGATGACGGCTATGTTAATACCAGTTTGATGTGGGCATTCCAAATTGTATATAAAACCAGCACACGATTAATTTTTTTTCTTTTTTTTGGACAGGGCTTGCTTTGAACACACCACCTCCAGTATATGGAGCCAGTGCCCCACTCCTTGAGCCACAGGCACCACCCAGAGCTATGATTAATGTAAAGGAATATATTTTATTATTTATAAAAGGTGAATAATTGTTATAATAAACAATACCCCAGATAACAATGTAAAAAAAAATTTGTTTCCTTTATTTCTGTTTTAGAAATTTAGAAATTCCTTTTAGAAATTTCTGTTTAGAATGCAACAACTTCTAGTTGTTAATAACATACATATGCACCCAATGTCCATTGTTGTTTAATTAAAATTTACAATAAATTTTGTATCTTGTATTATTATTTGATGAGTCTGGCAAATCCACTATGAAAGAATCACTGGAGTTTCAATAATATGGTGCCCCCTTGTGAGAAATGATATAGAGGAAAAACCGGAGTGGTAACTGATAGGTGGATCAAAGTACCAAAAACCATTGCGTTCTATCTTAAACAATAAAAATTTAAGAAATCAGAAAGCACATCTGAGCTCTCACTGTGAAGAGTGACAAGTTGACCTACATGTTCCTTCTCCCAGTTTTCGCTAGCTACTTTTTAAAGAGGTTAAGTGAATCTGTGTTAAACTACAGCACAACAAAACCTTTAGAGACACGTGTTCCGTGGCCCAAGTCCCAGTCCCTTTGCAAAAAATCTGCACATAGAAGATATGTGCTGGGAATACTAAAGTTTATTGTGGCATAATGCTTTACCAATGGGGTTGCTAATGCTGAAGGTGAAGCCCCTGAGCACTCTCAGAAGACAGATTAAAAAGAAAAAGGGACAGATAATGCAGATCAATCCATTCTCTTTATTCTGGCTGTCACCTTGGACTATTTTGAATATTGTAAGCCCAATGTTCCTGCATAACCACACATAATGGTGGGAGAAATATCAATATTAAAATAACCAGTGAAAATGATCATTTAAAAATCTGTGGGCTTAGATGAGACTTTCAAAGAAAAGAAAAGGAGTACAGCAAAATGAAAAAGCCATTTAAACAAACAGAGGGATTATTTTGCCTGTAAGTAATATGTTCTTTGAAGAAAATAATTTGGAAAAGCCTCTTTCCTGGTCTTTTCCATGATATATGACTTTTAGAGTAGTGTTATTTTATTTCTGATAAATTATAGTTTCACTTTGTGATTATGTGTGGTGATCTTAGCATTCATTTGACAATAAAATTTACATAATGAATATCTCCAATGTTTTATTTTATTAACAAAAGTGTCATTTTCATCATAAATTTCACTATATTATTAGCAGCATTATCATTATGATAGGTCATAAACAATATAAAATGATTTTGACAATTTCAGTGAGAAGGTGAGAGTGATTTGGTTGATATAGTACCATTGGTGCCAATAAAAATAAATCACGTGGAGAATTCATGAAAGTGAACCCCTTTCCCACCAAGAATGAATCAATGAAAGGATCATTATGAAAAGCACAAATGCCATGGAACTTTGGTAGCATCCAGTACCAGTGAGGGACTGCAGTGTATTTACCACTTTTGGTGATTTAACGGAGTGTAGGCCGCACAAAGTTGTTGACAAGACTATCCATAATCTCACACACATCACTGTGAGGCTTCAAAGAAAAAGTATGAGTAGCAGAAGTGTCACTGCAAATGTCATAGACAAAAACAAGAAAAAAGCAGAAGCTTGATTACAAGTTATATGGTATAGATTTTGGAAAATTCTAAAATTGCTCTGTGAAACTGTTCTGTTGACCATCAGAATCAGGACAACACTAGGAAAGCATCGATCTAAACTCTGAGGAGCTGGTGA
Organism: Nycticebus coucang; assembly: GCF_027406575.1. Classification (NCBI taxonomy): domain Eukaryota; kingdom Metazoa; phylum Chordata; class Mammalia; order Primates; family Lorisidae; genus Nycticebus; species Nycticebus coucang. The sequence continues at coordinate 28,131,272 of NC_069799.1, read as the reverse complement.
CAGGCATCTCAGTGCAGCATTCTGTTTGGAAGATGAGGGTCAGAGCAACTGGGTAAAACAATAAAGTTTGAGGGAAGTGGAGAAAGTGTCGTCTGTGCTCCAGGTGTCCCGATCAGGTTCACTGGGTCCCTGAATTACCTGACCTTACCCTACTTGATTTATGAAATACACAATGTTACCATAATTTAATACAAACTTAAAATTCAGTAATGCTTAAAAATATAAATAGAAGTTTTTATTAATAAATATTTGAGGTGTTGATTTCATTGTGGATAGAAATGAGCAATCACTGTCCTCATTTTGTTTATAGCAATATAATGGTTCCAACCGTCTATGTATTCTCTATTAAAGGTACATAGATACTAAAACCTCTATTATTACTAAATTCAGACAATGTTAACACAAATTTAGCTGTAAAGGTTCAGCAACCAAATTAAAATTTTCTTGTAGTTTTTATAAATATATATATATATTATTATTTTTTTTTGAGACAGACTCTCACTTTGTTGCCCTCAGTAAAATGCCATGGCATCACAGCTCACAGCAACCTCAAATTCTTGGGCTCAGGTGATTCTCTTGCTTCTGCCTCCCGAGTAGCTGGGACTGCAGGCACCTGCCACAATGCCCAGCTATTTTTAGAGACGGGGTCTCACTCTTTCTCAGGCTGGTTATAAATATATCTTTAAATTAAAAAAATAAAATTTGAGACTTTTGGAGAAAAAGTTAAAGATAGCCTTGGAGAATTTTTTTAACGGTATGCTACTTTATCAAATATAACCAAGTATTATTTTCTTGGTAATATAGAAATTCCACACACTCTAATCACACTAATATTCAAACCAGTGTTATAAGTCCTAGTTTACTTTAAAACCTAAAATACTGAAAGTGAATGTACAACAAAATATTTAAATTAATGCTGAACATTTTAGCTCACATAAATCTAGCTTATTGTTTTCTTTACAAAGATTTATTAGAAATAAGAAAACAGTATTTTCAAATATATCTGTGGTAAACACAAAAAAGTTTACTTTAAAAATAATTACCCAAATGGAATAAACTAAATAATATTTATGGCCACCTATTAAAATAATTATTATATAATAGTAAGAATATGTCATGTTTTGTGATACTATGAGTTTAAACAGTCTCTACACTGTTGAAATATTTTAAAGTATCTTCCAAATTAAAAAGCAAAAATATGATTAAAATCTACAGATTTTTTTCTAGATAAGATTTCATATACGTGCATATAAGTTAAGAAAAAGATTAAAGATTAAAAGAAGATAAATAAAATGCAATACATTAGAAGTCATAAATATTTTTGCACAAAACTATAAATTTGTGCTCTAGTACAACTCATAAAATTTATATTTTCATGTCAGGGAACATCTATGGTGTTTACTTGTGATGAGGTACAATTTAAGACTGAAATTCTGAGCACAGAAGTTGAACATTTTACTGAAAAAATTCCTGCTTTTTCCCACCTCCTCCACCCCTCAGTTTTGAGCTCACAGTGTTGACAAAGCAGAGAAACAGACACTCACCAAGATGAGTCTTGGAATTATTCTGTGCATGTACATCGTTGTTCCTAAAGACATGATTATAAGAAGAGATGTGAGTTCATCTCCCTGCAGGACCATAATCCTCATGTCATCTATAGAAGCAAAACAGCTGTGGCCCTTGGAGTGTGAGAAAGGGGAGCCACCAAAGGGAAAACAGAACTTTCCTAATTCCTGGAAGTTAACAATATAGGAAACACCTGAGTTTGAAACTGTTCTATCTCTGATTTCATTTCCCCAGGCCTTTTCAGTCTGGGTAGGTTGTCTAGTCTCAGCCCTTGTCAAGGAGATAAAAGTAAATAAAGACATAATGGGAAGACCTACTCAGGAATTGTCATCCTTAAGCAGTGTTAATGACCTGAATGAGCTTTTATTATTTCTTGAACTAGCCCTCATTACATTTAAATGCTACCAATTAGAAAAGGATGATGTTAGAGAGTTCAAGATCAACACTCAGTAAATAACATTGTAATAACAATGTTTCTACTAATTTCAAATCCTAATACCTTGTCTAATATGCCACAAATTCAAAATCATTCCCAGTGATGGACCTTTGCTTGGCTTTCTTCAGTGTTAAGTCAGTGCCTGGTGCCCCAAGATCGCATTAGTGTACACAGCTATGATTTAATAAAAAGAAAATTAAAAAAGAGAATCAATACTTCATTAGCTTAATTTGAAAACAATCAATGATGTATTTGAAATTTAAAGTCACCAGGGTTTACTGAAGGCCATTCTTATGTTTATCTGACATTACACCAGATTTACAAAATATACTTTTTTCTTATTCAATGTGTAGATGATTCAGTGTGCAGACTGGATACATTCTCCTCCTAAGGGAGATTCAGAAATAGATTCAGCTGACCTCTTGCAACAATTAGCTTACAAAGTCCATGAGGCTTCCATGGAAAAAACCTGAATTTTCCAGAGAAAAGTTTAGTTATTTAGGACATGATCTGACTGCAGCATTAATTCCCCTTTCACCTGAAGAAATATAAGGCATTTAAAAGTTTTGCTAGACCCAAAAGTAAAGAAAGTTAAGTCCTGAACTTGAAAAATGTTATGGGTATAGAGTTCCATATATTTGTTTGTTAGTATCGCACTTATATAAACAAGTGTGTGTGTGTAGTAAAATTATTTTGAAATTTTAATTTTAATTTTAATTTCATTTTAATTTTATTCTATTTATCATTAGGAACCTTGTATGTATATAGTATATATGTGTGTGTGTACCTAAATACATGGACATAGTAAAATTATTTTGAAAGTATTATTTTAATACTGTTTATCAGAAGAAATCTTTTGGATGATTGCTTGACATTTTTCAGAAAAATTAACTTTATTAAGTTATACAATAATTAGGTAATACAGTCCAGATAATGCTGACAGTTAAAAGATGTTCTCTCCCTAGTGAAGTAGTGCTACATATTGGCCTTGGCCTACTTTTCCTAAAAAAAGCTTGATGCAGGTGTGCATGCAGAGATGTTTCATAGCACTTGTTTGGGAGTATTTTGGTATTATTTGTTATTAAATCTTGACTCTGGTGAATCTTCCATACAGTTTTATGAAGTCACACAAAAACTATGCAAGGGAACCATGAACAGTGCTTGAAGTAAATATCCACAATTCCAAATATAGGCATTTAAATTCAGTGAATTATTAGTTTAGTATAGCTGTCAGAACATCTCTTAACACCTTATGAAAATAAAGACAAAAATATGCCAGCCAATGTAAGTATTTCATAAGCCTTACTCCTTGTGGCAGAGTTTATACAAGTGCTGAATGAACACAGTCCTTGTTGTTGAATGCCCTGAAGGCAATCATTGTTCTTTCTGAACACTGTCTCTTATTTTTTTGAAACTATAAGGGTCTATAAGGCTTATATTGCAAATTTTAGTGTTTAAAAGGAGCAGTCATCAGGTGTACTTTCTTTTTCTTTCTTTCTTTTTTTTTTTTTTTTTAAGAGACAGAGCCTCACTTGGTCGCCCTTGGTAGAGTGCCTGGCGTTACAGCTCACAGGAACGTCCAGCTCTTGGGCTTAGGCGATTCTCTTGCCTCAGCCTCCCTAGAAGCTGAGACTACAGGTGCCCACCAGAATGCCCGGCTATTTTTGCTGCAGTTTGGCCGGGGGCCGGGTTTGAACCCACCACCTTCAGTATACGGGGCCAGTGCCCTACTAACTGAGCCACAGGAGCCGCTCCAGGTAAATTTTCTTTAAGTATATAAACTGTGCTCAAGAAAGTTCATCATCTTGTAGGGCAGTTAGCACAGGATTATAGGAGATCTGTACCTGAAAATAATAATTTTTGCAAGGAAAACCATCAAATGTGGCAAAATGTTGCATATCTTTTCCTTTCCTGTTTGGGACACTGTCATTCATCAGATGGGCAAGTCATCAAGAGGATGATTGTGTTGTTGTGAAAAATAGGAGGCCTTTGATGGCAGTATATGACCAGAAACCCAGTGAACTTGGGTTGGTGCTTTAAAGGAATATTAACAAAAAGAAGAGAGGCACAGAAAGAGGGAGACAGAGCAATATAGGTGTACAGTAGGGTACTTTGACACAACCTTAAAAAAACTCCTCCTTCTGTGTGTTCCCAGTTGGGTGGTTCCCTTGAGGTCAGAAGCTCTTTGCTAACCTGATCAGACACAGTACCCCACCTCCACCAATTAGAGAAGAAAGATAAAAATGCTATAAATCAAACCAAAACAAGCAAACAGGAAACTTTACGGGATAAAATTGGGTGGAAAGCCAAATAATAGCGGTAGAAACACTAGCAAAAATGAAGTTCTAATTATTCAAAAAGGCAGCAATGGGAAATTATAATTAAAGTAGAAAAATTGAGAAAGAAAAAGGATCTGTATGGAGAAGGTTGAACTTAAAAAACAAAACAATATCAGCAACATCAAAATAAACTAAAAAAACAACCAAAAAAAAAACACACAACCAAAACTAAAGCAGTATGTATATGTTATTGAATATTGTCTGGGCAACATGTGGTCTTCTGGGCCATGAGATGTTAATCACAGTTCTGATACAACTGGAGGCTGCTGATTTCTCAAACCCCAGCAGGTAGACACCCTAAATCTCTCTTCAGCCCACTTAAAAGGCACTTTGAACTTGTTCAAAGTGAACTTGTTCACTTGCTGAGCAGACGCTTCCACCCAATTCTAGCTCTGCGACCCTGAGGGCGGAGTTTGCTGGGGCAGAACGCTCACAATGGCTCCCTGTGACCCATAGCCAAACACTATTAGCAACGTCTGGCTCAGCAGCTCAGACTGGGGCCCTAGACAATGGCCAATATTCTCCGCACACCCGCTCAGGATCTCCCCAAGGCAGTTCAGCTGAGTGCGAAGTCCAAAGACACCAAAACAGTTCATAGGTAAGGCCTATCTGGTTTGCAGTCTCGCTGCTACTGAACTTACAGTTGCGGGCAGGTTTTGACGGATTGAACACACGTGACTACTTGCCTGTTTTCTACTGTTTTATTCCTCCTCTTGAGGTCCAGAAGTCTCTTGCTGACTCCCTGTATCCTCGCAGGGGTGATGATAGGCAGATCCCACCGGCCAGAGATGCCTGGAGTCCTATCTCCCCAGACTCACGGTGCCCAGATGCACCGAAGCTGTTACTTTGCTGCCATCTTGCTCCGCCT